>NC_053024.1:43964614-44138100 GCF_003073215.2 Triticum urartu
GTGGAGGGATGGCCTGGCCAGTGGTGGGAGTAGTATGGGGACGGTGAGGCCTCCGCGGCAGCACAACCGGCCACGGGAGGCAAGAGCAGGCGGCACGACCAGCGCTGCTTTGGGCGGCTGGAGCAAGAAGACCAGAGGTTGAAGAAGCACTACGGCCGTTGGATGGACATCGTACGGTCAGTCAAGCTAGAATCGTGCATATTGAGTAAGTTGACAAAGCCCTTCGTCCCCGTCAACTTAGTACGCCCACTATACTGGGTCCCAGCTAGCAGGGGGAGTATTCATTTTTTGTGCGTAATAAGGAGGCACTTCCTTGCGTGCGAAGATATAGCTGGTGGGTCCGAGCTGTCAGCGGCGGTAACATTTTTTTCGCGTAATACAGAGGCCGTTTTGGTGGGTCCTAGATGTCAGGTGGAGGAAATCATTATTTTGCGCGTAATAAGGAGGCATTTCCTTGCGTGCGGTTGTGGACCCAGCTGTCAGCCTCTCCACGTACAGTCGACTTCATATGTATGTCAGTCGTTGACCACGCTGACCACGCCACGCCGAGAGCACCAGGGCGGTAGACGACGACGAGGCCTAGGAAGGGAACGACTCGGAGGCAAGGAAGACTCGGCCGTTGTTTTTGTTTCCCACACGGAGGGGAGTATGACTGTACGAGGGTTTACTGGTTCGTCTTCCGTCACCGGAGAATAACAGCAGGTGTGGGTGAGTAGAGGAATGGCTAGGCCAGCGATGGGAGTATGGTGAGGCGATGAGGCCTGCGCGGCAGCACAGCCGGCCGCGGGGAGGAGGGAGCAGGCAGTCCCGCCAGCGCTTGTTTGAGCGGCTGGAGCAGGAAGAGCAGAGATTGAAGAAGCACGATGGCCATTGGATGGACATCCAGCAGTATACAGGCCATCTGTGGAAAGCCTCAAATCTGTGGAAAACAGCATACATCCCATCTGCCATTATTTCAAATAATTTATAGCCCATTTGCTAATTCTTACGGGGTTTTGTGGAGCCCATATTCTTTATGTTAGCATTACAGCCCATATTGTGGCCACGGTTAAAAAATTATACGAAATTTTGCATATGTTTGTGCGGTCTGAACTATTTTTAATCCCGAAATTTCGAGTCACATTCAGACTGATTTTAAAAATAAATGTATATCAATATAAAATCCAATAAATTGTCCACGCATAAAAATCAATGCAATTTAAAATCTCGAAATGAAAAAAAAGATATTTGAAAATAATTGCTGCTTTGATGTGTTTTAAAAATGTACAGCCCATTTCTCATTACTGATAGGCCATTTTCTCGGCCAGCCGAATGAAGCTCTCCTCGTCTTGAAAGATTTGCAGCCCAGCAGGCCTAATAAAGTGACTTACTTGACAAATCACAAAATACCGGGCTAGCCATTTTCAGAAAGAAAAAAATAATGGACTGGTTTGTGGTAAACATAAAAGAAAAGGCTGTCTAGATAGGCCAGAGTGTCCCGCACAGCCCAGTTGACACCCTGCTTCCGTCTCAAAAAAAAATTAGATAAATGCCACTCCAATTATAGCGATTCGTAAAAATGCCACTGCAATTTCCAATCTTTGAAAAATGCTACTGCAATTTTTGCAAACTTTGAAAAATGCCACTTCAGTTTGCAAACTTTGAAAAACGCCACTCCAGACTTTGAAAAATGCCACTACAAATGGCATGAAATGGCATTTTTCAAAGTTTGGAAATTGCAGTGGCATTTCTCGGATACACCAGATTTGGAGTGGCATTTATCAAATTAACCCAAAACCAAAATAACTAGGCGAGCTGCTGGGTCCCTGGTGTCAGCCGCTCGTTGTGCAATTCTCTCGTTTATTGACTACGTTGACAATGGCATGGGACCCAGATGTCAGAAATCCACTAGGAGGAGCCATTTTTTATTGGCCTGAAATAAGGAGGCACTTGCTGCGTACTTCCATGACCTTGGTGGGTCCCTGCTGTCATCCTCTCCACGTACATTACCAGTTAGTCATGCTTGAAAACTGATTGGCACGCCATTAAAAAATTAAAGGTCGATAACTAATGCGGCACCTCGGGCCAACGCGGCCAGATTGAATTTTGCACGAGAAATTACACACCATGTTTCGTTGACATGTGGTCCCATTCGAACATATCAGTGAGACGACGGCGAGTAGTAGGAGTATTTCCGAACGGACGTGTAGGCCGGGGCGCCTCTTCACGAACTGTGGCAAACTCGCAACCGTCCAACAACTCTTCGCCTTTCCCTCTCGATTTGGAATTGCTGTCGCACGCTCTTCCTCTCCCTCCTCCATTTTCCTTCAGCCCTTCACCCTTTCTTCTGCCATTGTTCGGTCGTCTCTCCATGGGGGGAACAGGCCGGAAACGACCCCGTTATTCTTGCCCCGATCTGAAAGATGACGTGGTGGAGGAACTCATTGATCGGTGCGACGTCATGACCTCGGCTAGCATGGCAGCTTCTTTCAAGCCCATTCTCGACTCAACTAATAACATCATTACAAAGAACCCAAGAGTCAAGGAGCGGTTTGATCTCCCCTCTCTTCTTCGCCGTGACCCTGATGACTAGCGCCGGCACGAGGGAGGCCTTGCCCTGTGCCAGTTCATGCCACTTGATAATGATACATATGATGTTAAGATGCCATCGCTCGAGGGCAAGGCTTGGGTGGGCACAAATGGAGATTGGTTGTTTACATTGGGCCCAACTACGAGTGGGAACTTGTGAATGTGTACACTCGTCACCGGGTTCCACTTCCAAAAATCTCAGCACACTGCCCAGAGGCTGAGCACACCGGTAATGTACGCATGTTCAAATACGATCATGGTGACTGTCTTCTACGGAAGATAGCAATTTGTCGAGTTCCCAACCGCTCTTGGAATTACAACAACTACCAAGTTGTTGCTATATTCAACAAGCTTGTTGCCATCCTTCGGGGTTCGACTCGATGGATATTGCTCAAAAATCAGTTTCTGTACACGGAGGAGTACTGTGATGCCATTCAATACGAGGGCCTTGTGTTTTCTGCCACCACTTCACTACTAGGAAAAGGCCTACTAATGGGGCACCTAATTTGGCCATTAATAGCGCATTAGTGGTGCGCCATTAGTGCCACGCCGTTAGTATATTTTACTAATGGCGCACCACTGATGCGCCATTAGTATCTGGTATACTAATGGCGGACCTCAGATGCGCCATTAGTATATACAACAGTGCGCCATTAGTATGCCTCCCAGGGGGCCATGTATACCCAGGTGCTTTGGCATACTAATGGCGCACAACAACAAGATGCGCCATTAGTAAGTTCGGCATACTAATGGCGCACTGTTTAATGATGCGCCATTAGTATCCTTTGGCATACTAATGGCGCACTGTGATGTGATGCGCCATTAGTATGAATATTAGGTTTTTTTATTTTTTAATTTCCTTTTTTTGCACAGGTTACAAAATGTACAATTGGACAAAATATAGACAGCACACATCAACAACAGATTCATCGAATACAATAGAAGATTAGTCTCTGAATACAATTCATTATATTAGTCTCCGAATACAATTCATCATATTAGTCTCTGAATTGAAAAGACCGAACAAAGATAGAACATTATATTACAAGTCTCGAGACCGCGAGTAGCGAGTTTGTCTTCACATTACAAGTCGATATCGATCATCTAAAGTACCATCACATAGAAGAGAGCTGCGGTCATCACGATGAGCATCATCACGATGAAACTCGTCTTCATCCGGTTCCTCCAACGCTCCCTCCCCTCTCCCGCTAGATAGCGGGCATATCCAGATTCGGCCTCGGCCCTAGTGGTGTACCCTTTGTAACTGTTACTGCTGAATCGGTGAACCTGTCTCCGACACTCCTCCCAGTCGTCGTAGACTCCGGGAACCTTACCCTTGTACACGACATACGACGGCATCGCTATGCACTAGCCAAACGAAACGTTAGTACCAATTCACAGACAATACATAAGCAATATATAAGTATGCAACAGAACGATCGAAAGAGAAAAGCAAGACATTAATAGCATCGATTACATCTAAGTTGAACGACTCTCGAAACCAAAGAGACATACTACAAGTTCATTAAAGTTTAATTACAACATGAGCCAATCGATGTTTCAGAAGCGTGGATGAAGCCGCCGTCTATCATGGGAGTCATGAAATAGCGATCGTTGTCAGCCTGCATTTGTAGCATTGTGTCGATGTCACTATTGGACGGTTGATTTCTGAGGTAGAACTGGCCCGAGGTACGAAGGACATCTTGATGGATGATTTCCGCAAACTCCGACTGGATGCGAAAGAATTCTTATCTGATGTCCGCGTCCTGGATTGCCGACACGCTCGTGGCCCAATCTTTGAGTTTACTCGGTAGCAGAAGTTGATGCTGGTCCCGTACGATCGCCTGCATGTGATGGATGGTGTAGTAGGCACCCTTCTGACCGCCAGGCGGCTGCTTGACGCAGCAAAATGTCGTATTGTGGGAGAACACGTGCTTGCCGTACTTACGAATAGGCCTGGTGAAGGTGCCTCCAGATTTGGCATAGCCGGGGAGAACATCATCAAGAACCTTCTTGACATTTCTGTAGTCTACGTTCGACTGACGGTCCGGGTTGAAATACGTGGCCATGGAATATTTGGGGCTTAGGAGGATGAGCGTGCAATGTGTATCACTGCAGAAGACACGGAATGTTAAAAGAAAAACGATCGAAATCTAAGAATTCATATGTTACGGGGCGGTTGAGGGGAGGACTTACTCGGGAAAGTAAGGCACGAGGAAGTTATCCTTATCTTGGTTTGCCAGAATGATGCCTTCGAGGTAAGAACTCACGACTTGCCGGTCCCCAGCGCTGCCCAAGATCTTGGCACACATGTAGAAGGGGTCGACTATCACGATGTCCGGGGTCTTGTCGCGAATGATCCGCATCTCCATACTCAGCGAAAATAGCCGAATGAAAGTGTAGTGCAGCAGATGAAGGTTCAACATAGCGTGGATGTCATCAAACCGCAGGACGATCGTACCCCTGATGGAGTTATCCACAAAGCCCTTGCCCTCTGGCACCTTGGCGGCGAAAACCGGGTATGCCACATCCTTCTCTCTGAGACGCCGCTTCTCCAAAGAAAGAACACTGTCGTGCAGACTCCGCATAGCACCAGTTGCAGCATCGAGCATATTTCTCGGTAGCACCGGCCTACCCGCCACATGCAACCTCCTCATTAAATCCTCAGGTTAAGGTGGCCCGTCCTGAGCACGGATCGTACTCGGTGCTGGCTAGCTCGCACCCTTGTTAGTCTTTCTTTTGTGTGCCTTCTTCTTCTCCTGTAATGGGACCGAGTTCTGCTCACAGACCGCCTTCTTGAGTGTGTTGGGGCTGATAATATTTCGCACCTCGCCTATCTGAGGCTCGGTGAAGTCGGCAGCTGGAGGCGTCTCCTGAGAGCTGAACTGCAGATGACGCCTGTTGCAACTTGGCTTCTCCGCGGTACCAGCTAGATCGCGCACGTCTTTTGTTGGGTTGGGTTCTTGAGAAGGAGGCCCCATGAAGTCGCCACCGTACCCATGATCGGCAAAGTACTGATCGACGTTGCCAAATGCATCGTCGTCGTCGTTGTTCTGATCCTGTGCCATATGCATGTTTGGATCCAGTGGCATAGGGATGTCCGGCACCGTTGCGGCGGTCTTGCCATGGGGCCGACTTGGCGCCGGCACGACTGGCGGGTTGTCTTTGGGGTGGTGTCCCCCTCCCCCAAACGAATCTGGCTCTTCGGCCAAAGCAGGGGCCAGCTTAGGCAGGCGCTGAGGGACATCACGTCATCATCGTCGGCCCCGACGGGTCGAATCGGAGGTAACAACTCGTCGCAGCCTGGAAGCACCCGAACCAGTTGAACCCTAAACAAGTTGGGTGGCATCTGCGTACCGTGGAACAAGGGGTTGCCCGGTTGAACGATTTTGCCCTTGGCGACATCGACCAACTCGTTGTTCACGAAGTGCAGGAGAGTGCACGGAACGTCGGCGGCGCCCTGCGAAAACATGTAGGGCGTCAGGGATGCCCAGTCAAAGGCAAGGAGATGAAGTCCTCGGCCGAGAGAGGCTTAATTAGTTACCGTGATGATGGCGTCGAGCTCGGCTAATGTCGAGGCACCGCTAACGGCGGGCGTGCAGTTGACGGAGGGGCCGCTTGCTGCAGAGGTGCCGGCCGGCGTACACCCGGGTGCATTAAGCTCCCGTGCCTGCGTCGGAGACACCAATGCCGCCTCCGCCAGAGACACCAATGGCTCCGCCATCGCGTTCTGCAAGTTGCTAGCCGTGAAGCTAGGAATCGGGGGCGGCCCCTGTTGGCCGCCCGCAATCCACGTACTCAACCCCTCGATCAAGGTAGGCACAATGGCGGTGATCATCGCTCCGAGTTGTTGTTGCACTTGCTCTTGGACAATCTCCGGAATCTGCGCCACCTGTGCCTTGAGTTCTTGAACCTCGCGCTCCTGGCTTTCCGAGCTGGTCTTTTTCTCCTTTCGCCCACCAGTGTTATAGTATGACGACCATTTTGTCGACAAGCCTTTGCCGGCCACACGACCAGCTGACGTCGGCTTACTGAGCTTATCCTTGTTCTTCATTACATTCAACGCCCTATTTAGAGTGGTGTCCCAAGTGTTGCTCTTAGTCGACCCCATGATACTGCTTTCAGTCGCCTGTGGAAGGAATGTGAACCATTTAGAAATTTGGCTTCATTAATTAGAATGCAACCATATGGAGCTAATTACGCGGGGGTGTATTCCTTAACAGAACAAGCTCAAGCTCCCTGGTCTTCGGATCCATGGTAAGCTCCTTTGTTTTTGGGTCCTTCTTGTACCGGGCCCTGACAAAGTTCCTGGTCTGCTTGTCACCGTATTTACCGAAGAGGGGTGGTAGGCCTTGCTTGGCATGGTCCACCTCCTCCTTGTCCCATATAGGCTCCGCCACTCTGTAACCGTCGGGACCGAGTGTGTGTTCCCCTAAGTTCAGCTCCCGCATTTCTTTCCCCCACTTACTTGATTCGGAGTTTGCGGTGCTCGAGCAATTGATCTTGAAGTCGTTGTAGTCATCTTCGGTGATCAAAGGATTTTTCTCCTTGATCTTCTCACAACTCTCACCTTTCTCGATCATTCTCTTCACATTGCTTTTCCAAGTAGACAGGGCCTTGCTCATCTTCGTGAGGGCAGCATTGTTCACTTTATTCCCTTTGAGGCTTGTGTTTTCAAATTCAACGGGGAACTTGTATCGTTCGTGCAGCTTCGTGAAGAGGAGGTTGCGCAAATTCCCTCGGTCAGGATGCCTCAGGTTCTCGGTGTTGATCGAGACGGTGCTCCGGAGAATGCACCCGAGCAGAAGCGAGTACCCCTTGACTATTCGTTCGGGCGCCGTTGGATTCCCGTCGGAGTCCACTTCAGTAACTTCCTCCTTGAGGGTGCGGAGCACGGTCGGGCGCCGGTCCTTCCGTTGCTTCTTCGGTTGGCTGCCATCTGTGCGTGCGCCGCCATAATCAGTGGTGGCATCCTCGGCGGCACCATAAGTGGTGGCATCAGTGGGGTCATCCTCGGCGGTACCATCAGTGGTCTCAGGATCGGTGCGGAAGGCGGCGTCCTCATACAAGTGAGGATGTTCCTCCATCTCCTGGGACAGCTCCCAGAATGCCTTGCCGCGCGAACCCCCGGCCTCATCGTTGTTGGCCATGTTTCTCTCTAAATAGGAACAAACTTTGGTCAAAAAGTTGGTTATTGTCAAGGAACAAGATCATGGTCTCATCATTTAGGGTTTGTCGACACCGAGGCATCCTAAAAGCTAAGCTTTTATCATTGAGGGTTTTTCGACGCCGAGGCACCCTAAAGGCCTAAGCTTTCATCATTTCGGTTTTTATCGACACCGAGGCACCCTAAAAGCCATGCATTAGTCACAAGTACGCCGGGGCACTTGATCCTACTTAATTAACTACTAAGATACCCCGGCCCATGCATTAGTCACAAGTACCCCATGTGTCCTATTTTTAGCAAAGTCATGCTAAAATTCACGGAAAATTTCAGCATGACCTTTGCTGAAAATAGTTCATATGGAGTACCCGAATTTGCCGGAACGGAAGTTAATCGACATTCCAGCAAACTCAAGGGCCTCTCGGGTGGACAAGGAAAAAAAGGCCTCCATCACAACATGGAAAATACATTGGCATGTGAAGAGGTGAAACAATATATGCATCTCCAATCAGTATCATTCAACATTTTGGACAAACCACTACAAGAAGAATGTGAGAAAATGCAGACAAATACTAACAGATTGAGGTGTTTAACTTGTGGTGCTCTCTATGCTATTAACATTTCAAGTCAAAACCTTTTCTGGTTAGTAAGTGTTTCTTGAGCATATGTATGTAGTAAGTGTTTCTGCTCTCAGTGTTTTAGAACACATATTTTAGCTACCTAGTACCAGTGCTATTACCCAGCAGTTAATTAGCTTTTGCTTTTGCTTTTCAGTGCCAAATTCTAGATAGTACCAGCAAATTAACATCTAGCGGCAATCATTTTCAAATATATATACACTGGACATTTTAATATTAACCTAAGGAAAAATGAATAGTTAGGTTAATATTAACCCAAGATACATCAACTACTGCACTGTCCTGCCTAATAAAAACAGTCATGCCAGCATATAGTATATAAATCTGAATTTGTGTTTACAAGAAGAGTGCCCGTTGCAATGTAGTTGATGAATAAATAAGCATGCACTGTTATCAACAATTTACACGCTACATGCCCCTTGAAAGTATACACAAGCAATTTCGAAGATTTCTCCCCCAATACATCATAGCAACATTATTGTAAGATAAAAGCAAGCAAAGATAGCATGGTAACTACAACTGATAATACAAGCAACAATGTAGCTAGGCTATATGTCCATTGAAATCAGCATGTACACAAAAGTTGATTTCAGAGTTTTATCCTCCAATGCAGGACCCGAGACATCACTGGCAACATTAGTGTAACAGAAAATCAAAAAATGACTGCACCCAAGCAATTTTCTTCCCTCAAACAGTCAATGGGGTCAAAAAGCATGTAATCAACATAAACAACAATGCAGCATGTCCCCCAGATGTGAGTTTTACTCCAGTTAAGCATAGACCCAGTTTTATGCCCTAACTTGCAATTTTGTGCATTGACATTCAAATCATAAGTGCACAAGTCAGTTGATTTTACAGATACTTTCCCTGATGCAGGCTAACACGTATTCCACAGGGAAACATATGCATTTGTACCAATACTAGTTTACCAGAAAAACAGAAAAACAGATGGCTACTGCAACTGATTCTGAATAAATAAGCACACACACAGCTTAAACAACAACATAAGCTAATACATCTCCCAGGAAAATCTGCATGTACCTACAAGCCAAATTTGGAGCCTTGTACTGCAATGTAGGACCCAAATAACATCACACAAGGTAACTGCAACTGATTCCTGAGCAGTCGATGAACAAACAAGCATGTATTGTAAGGACCAATTTATAACTAGGCTACATGTCCTTTGAAAATCATCATGTACATACAAGCCAATTTGAAAGCTTTCTCCCCCCACAATGCAGAACCCAGTACATCGCTAGCAACATCGGTTAATCAGAAAACGAAATGATGACTGCACCCATGGTAAGTAACTGTCAACGAAATTTCTGTATTCATGTAGCGTGCGCGCGAGGGGGAGAGGAGGAGGGGGAGCTCACGGGGGCCGTAGGGATAGGGCAGTGGGGCGCGGGTTGGATGTCGGGGACGACGACGACGACGCAGGGGAGGAGGCGACGAGGTCCGGGTGGTGGTGGTGCTCCGGCGACGGTGGTGTGGACGGGGCGGCGTCCGGGCCACCAGCGACAAGGGCGGCGGGGCGATGGCGTCCAATGAGGTGGGGCGACGGGGAGAGCGGCGCCGACTTCGGGGCCTCAGGCGGCGGTGGTTGGAGACGGGCGACAGGGACGACGGGGCACCGGCGATGGGCGCAGGGGCAAGGCGCCCCGATCCAGATCGCGTTTGGGAGGAGATGAGGACGACGGGGTGGCGTCGGGGCGGCGTCGAAGCGGCAGGGCAGCGGCGTCAGGAGAGGAGAGCGGAAGGGGATCGAGGGCGAGGGCGAGGGAGAGAGAGGGGATACGTTTGGGCCGGGGAGGAAATATGGATGGGGGCGGCACAATACTAATGGCGCACCACCCCTCGGTGCGCCATAAGTACATCCATACTAATGGCGGACCTCACCCTGGTGCGCCATTATTATTTTTCTTGATTTCTGCTCGAGCCAACAGGTTATCTTCCACCCGACCTGATCCACACCAAGTTCCCTCTACTAGCTTGACTGGTCAGCAGCCAGTTCTCACACCAGGGGGTCCTGGGTTCGATTCCCAGGCTCCACAATTTTTTTTATGCATTTAAAATGCTGTTTGATACTTATTTGTGTTTAAATATGTTCAAACTTGTTTAAATCATAACAGTAATATTTTTTTATAAGACAGTAATAATTTTTTTAAAAAATATCATCAAACAGTAATGCCGGTGGAGCGGGGGAGGGTGCCCGGGGTGCGGGGGGTCGGCGGCGGCGGTTGAGTAGGGGAATCGAGGGTGCGGGGGGTCGGCGGCGGCGGCCGGTGGACCGGGGGGTGCTCGGCGGCGAGGGGGACCGGATCTGGCAAGGTGGGATAGCGATCGAGATGGAAGGGGATCGAGATCGAGTGTCCATGAAATTTAAAAATATTCATGATAGTTCAAAAAGTGCCCATGAAATACAATCAAGAAATGAAGGCTACGATTTAAATACAATCGATCTTAGCTAGCTATCTGTTCACAATCTTCTTGCCCTTGTTTTTCGCAAATGGAGTTCTTCTGTGGAACGAACGTCCTTTAGGTAGGGTGGTCCTGCTTCTTCTTGTGGTGTATGCTGCTACTTCATCATTGTCGTCATGTTTGATCCTCGGGTCGCCGTACTTGTCGAAGTGTTGCTCATTGGCTACTCCATCCATTCCGATGATCTTCCTTTTGCCTCTCCTCACGACAACACGACTGGGCTTTGACAGGTCGGTAATGAAGAAGCATTGGTCCACTTGGGAAGCCAGTACCCATGGCTCATTTTTCGCGGTGATGTTTGCGCCCGCGGTCTTGGATTTGGCTTCGGGTATAACCATGGTGGTGAAATGCCGGTCTTCTTTTAGGACGCTCTTCGCCCATCTCACACGGAACATCGGGACCTTCTCTCCAGCGTAGCTCAGCTCCCAGATCTCCTCGATCCTTCCGTAGTATCTGTCCTTGTCGTTACCGGTGTAGGATTCCATTGTTACCCTGGAGTTCTGATAACCATCGCTCTTCATGTCCTTGGCCTCAGTGTAGAATGTGTAGCCGTTGATATCGTACGCCTCATAGGTCATCAGATTGTGCTCGGCGCCCTGTGACAAGGCGAATATGAGTTGTTCTTCCGCGGAAGAATCCTCATGTAAAGGGTACGACAGAAGCTTCTGCTTGAACCAACGCGTGAAACATGAGTTGTGCTCTTTGAGTATATCTCCGTCCGTCCTCTGTTGGCCTCGGTCATTGTACGTCTTCTTAATAAAGGTTTTGTGCTCTACCACCCAAGGATCGACCACGTCTATGTGTTGTAGCGCGACTAGGTTTGCTCTTTCAAAGTCGGCGAGTCGACCCTCGAAGTCGACATGCATTTTGCGGCGACCCTCACAGTGACCCCATCCAGCGAGCCTGCCGAGGTGCCTGTTGACGGGCAGACCAACGGGGTTCTCGATGCCTAGATAATTCGTGCAGTAGGAGATGCACTCTTCGGTCAGAAAGCCCCTGGCTATGCTTCCCTCTGGACGTGACATGTTGCGAACGTATCCTTTGATGACACCATTCATCCTTTCGAACGGCATCATGCTGTGCAGGAACGTCGGCCCTAGTTGGATGATATCGTCCATGATATGGACCAGCAGATGCACCATAACATCGAAGAATGCGGGCGGGAAGTACATCTCAAGCTCGCATAGTATCACCACGATCTCTTCCTGTAGCCTTCTGAGTTGCCTCACGCTAATCGACTTCCGAGAGATGACATCGAAAAAGTTGCATAGGCCAAATAGCGTTTCACGGACGTGCGCGTACATGATCCCACGGATTGCAACTGGAAGTATCTGCGTCATCAGCACGTGACAGTCGTGAGACATCATCCCACTGAACTTCTGCTTCGCTGGGTCTAGGTATCTGCTTATCTTCCCCGGGTAACCGTAAGGAAGTTTTACTCCTAGGAGGCAGGTGAAAAACTGCTCGATCTCCTCCTGACTTAGAGTGAAGCACGCGGGAGGGTAGTCATTTCCGGTCTTCTTGGTCTTTTTGCCTTTGCGACGACTTTCTGTGTCCTGCTTCGCCTCATCATCATCATCATCATATATAGCGTGAAGCTCCTTCCTGATGCCCATTGATTTCAAGTCTGCCCTTGCTTTCGGCCCATCTTTGGTCCTCTCTGGCATGTTGAGCAGGGTACCAAGCAGACTCTCGCACACATTCTTCGTGATATGCATGACATCAAGGCTGTGAGGCACACGGTGGATCTTCCAGTACGGCAAGTTCCAGAAAACAGACCTCGTTTTCCATACCTTCAGCAGCGGCCCTGGCGCCTTTCGCTTCTTTCCCGTCTCTGGCGCCTTTTGCTTCTTTCCCGGCAGTGGGCAGTCTTTCCAATTTTTCAACAGCTTGTCTATTTCCTCGCCGCTCCTCGTACACGGGCGATTTCGGGGTTCGGTTTCACCATCGAACAGATCCTTGCGTTTCCTCCACGGGTCATCGTCGCGAAGCCACCTTCGATGTCCCATGAACACGGTTTTCGAAGACCCGGGATCTCTATCTAGCTGGCGATACGTTGTGTCATCCATGCACCTTACGCATCCAGAAAATCCGTGGACTAACTGCCCCGCGAGATATCCGTAACCGAGATAGTCGTGCACCGTCGTGAGCAGTGCGGCTCTCATAGGGAAATATTCTTTCTCTGCGGCGTCCCACGTATTGGCTGGCGTTTTCCACAGTGTGTCTAGCTCCTCCTTCAGCAGCCCCAGATACAGATTGATGTCGTTCCCTGGTTGTTTCGGCCCTTCAATTAGCATACTCATGTGAATGTACTTCCTCTTCATGCACAACCAGGGGGGAAGGTTGTACATCCACACAAACGCAGGCCAGGTGCTATGTGTGCTTCTCTGGCTGCCAAACCGATTGACTCCATCGGTGCTCGTGCCCAGCACGATGTTCCTTGGATCCTTCCCAAATTCTGGGTATTCGAAGTTCAACGCTTGCCACTGGCTAGCATCCTTAGGGTGACTCAGCATCTTGTCTTTTTTATCTATCTCCGGATCATTTGCGTCATCTTCTTGCTTCTTCTCTTCCCTATCCGCGTGCCAACGCAGGAGCTTTGCTACCTTAGGGTCCGCGAAATACCGCTGCAGACGAGGAGTGATCGGAAAGTACCACACCACTTTTCGAGGAGCTTTCTTCCTCTTCTAGTATCGAGTGACGCCGCACACCGGACATATGGTAGACTCCGCGTGCTCGTCCCGATAAATGATGCAATTGTTTATGCACACATGGTATTTCACGTGCGATAAATCCTGAGGACACACGATTTTCTTCGCCTCCTCCAAATTGGTCGGGCACTGGTTCCCCTTGGGAAGATGTGCGTGCTAGAATGACATGTTCTCGTCGAAGCATGCGTCGGTCATTTTGTGTTTTAGCTTCATCTCCAGAGCCATGAGCGTTACTTTCAGGTGGGTATCCTCGGGCCTGCATCCTTCATACAATGGAGTAACCGCGTCTAACTCAAGTTGATCCATCTTGGCTTTCTCTTGGGCGGTAGCTCTTGCGTTATCCATCTGCTTGAGAAGCAGCTCTTGAATATGAGGGTCCTGCACCCAGTCCATCGATGGTCCAGCGTCGTCTGCTCCGCCGGCATCATCATCTTCATGATCATGCCCGTCGTCTGCTCCGGCATCTTCCTCATCATCATGTCCTGCATCTTCTACATGATGACTGCGTACAGCATCACCGTCGTGATCATCTCCTGGGGATTCTTCGTCTTCTCGCCCGCCCGAGCCGTGGTGGTTGTCTTGCTGCCCTTCCTCATTTCTTTCCCGGCCCCCATGGATGACTTCGTAGTCATCTTCATCACCTTGCCACCAATAGCCATCCATGAAACCACGCAAGAGCAGGTGGTCCCGCACCTGCACGGATTCCGGGTCCGCAATAAGGCTCTTCAGCTTGCATCTTCGACACAGACATCTTATCTCTGTCTCGTTCTTTTGAAGCATCTCGGCCTTCGCGGACCTCAAAAACCTATTTACGATGCCTTCGGTCATCGTGCGGACCATGGTCGCCTGCGGGGTAGAGCAAAACGATATTTTAGAACCAAGAAAAAATTTGGCATGACTTTCCCTAAAAATAGGACCAGAAAGAATGCTTAATGCCAAAATTCTCGCCGAAACGGAAATGAATCAACATTCCGGCAAAATATTGGCAACTATCGCATTTCAAATACCGGTACACCTCCAAACACAAACACATATGCAACACCACAAACATATGCAATACCACGAACATACATAGATCTAGCTAGGCCATAAAAAGTGCATGTGCACATTGTTGTAGGGAGAACAACATAAATATAGCTTCCCCCCTTACTTACCTATCAAAACAAGGTAATTTAACCACTTAAATTGAATGAATCTATGGTGGAAATGAGGTGAAAAAGAGGAGGCACCCGAGACAAGGAGGAGGTGGAGAGAATGAAGTGGGGAGAAAGTGAGTGTGGGTAGGAGAGGCTGTCCAAAATATCTTGTTGCTGCCCACTTACTAATGGCGCACCAACTCTAAATGCGCCATTAGTAATCCAGGTTACTAATGGCGCACCTTCTGGTGGTGCGCCATCAGTACTTTTGCAAAAAAAAATACTAGTGGCGCACTGTCCCACAGTGCGCCATTACTAGTTTAAACTAGTAATGGCGCACGGTGGAACAGTGCGCCATTAGTAGTTTTGCAAAAAAATGAATAAAAAATATAATAAAAAAACAACATTAGTGGCACACTTTTCGATAGGTGCACCATTACTAGTTACAACTAGTAATGGCGCACTGTGTCTGGATGCGCCATTAGTATGTTTGGACAGGCGCACTAGTTCAAAAAAAAATTGATACTAATGGCGCACCCTGGGCCAGGTGCGCCATTAGTAGTTTCAACTCTAATGGCGTATCAGAAGGTGGTGCGCCATTAGTCTTGTCTGGTGCGCCATTAGTGTCAATCCCATCTATAGCCCTTTTTCTAGTAGTGCTCGTGGCACTGTTTTTGCATGGCATCCTAGTAGTTTCGGTACGTTTGTCTTCCACCATAATTATAATTGTTTCATCCACATGCATGCAGGTTAGCAAGTTTCCCTTTACTAATTAACATTCTTCTTGTGTTTCCAAGGTCCTGTGAACATCCCACCACCTATACTTGAAAAAATTTATAACCAAGGGGGAGATGACGATGGTGATGATCACGAGCAGCGCCGATATACTCTGTGGCTCTTGGCAACTAATTCCGATGGATCACCTCTTCTTGTGTGTATACAACCCACTGATGATGTTACTGGTAAGGAAGCAAATGTCTCCCATGGTCGCACTCTCCGGACCTATTCCAACACCCGTTGCATGGTATTCGGGATGGATACTAGTGTGCTAGTGCCAACTCCTTCTCCCTGGCACAGAATTGATAGTCTTGGAGAAAACTCGCTCTTCCTTGGACAAAACTATCCGATGATGGTGAAAGGCGATCCAACTGCTGTTGACACATTTATGAGAAGCAACTGTGTCTATACCTCGGACATTTGGGTGGTTCCCTACCCTCGTACTGATATAGTAGGCCGCTTCAGCCTTGATGATCGGTCCTGCGTTGGTCTCCAGATCGACAACAGATGGCCCGTCCCAGAGAATCACTTGTGGTTCAAAGCAAGCGTTTCCAACGCCGCGGAATGGTTGAGTTCAAGTTCATTTCATGGCTTGTTATTTGTTGTGTGGTGAAAACTTTAGTATTTATAATGTATCCTCGTTGTCGATGTGGGTTGATGACCTGTTGTATGTAATAAAATGATATGCCTATGATAAACTTACTAAATTTATGAATGGCTTTCGAGTCGCTTCTCTAAATTTGTACTAGCTTCACATGCTTCGCGAATCGGGCGGGTGTTTTTGCTATAGCCATATGTTAATGTGTTCGTTGTACGTAACCAGCACCTCGAATCCTTGATACTAGTATACTATATACTAGTAGGAGTAAGTAGTAGGAGTAGTAGGGTGGCATGGGCCAGAACAAGCATTCACGTCCAGGAGTACGGCACATGCCACCACCACAACATCCATCTGACACCATATTATTTCTTGGACTCCGTGCTAGAGCAATCTCTTCAACCTCGTCATTTCTCTAACTTCAGCCATCACGCGGCGGGCGAGGTGGGGGTTTGCCGATAGTCGGTTTCCTTAACTGCGGTCCAAATTGTAAGGCCAACTCCAATGCACGACCCCATACGGACCTCCGTTTTGCACGAACTCCAACGATAATTTTGACTAGAAAAGCAAGACCAAAGAAAACAAGAACCACAAAAATACATTTTACTACTCCTGTAAGTTGGATTAGTGCCTTCTCGATGCATTCATTGTTGATCTGCAGAGGCTCGATCCTGCGTGCTTCTTTCTTCTTCGAGTGTAAAGAAGTAGACGTTGCTTCCTCGCATCTAGTCTCATGTCTAGCCTCTGTTCTAGTAGGAGTATCAACAAGTGCACCAATCTCATCTGATAGCAGAACCGAAGATTTGCTCGGGTTCTTCCTCCTTTTGACGACACGTGGGACATCCAACATCCAGGTCATGTCATGAAAGAAAATAGAGTGGTAGTTGAAGCCACGAGATGTGCCTCTTGGGTTAAACTGTAAATAGAATCTTACTACTCTTGAGTAACTCTAAAAGCGGCCACTAAAGATCTTTATTGGATTTGTTTTTCATCACCAGCACGTCGAGGTGAAAGATTTGCAGGTTCAGTGGGTCCTCTTGCGTTTTCACTGACATGTGGGGCTGCATGTGAGCAAACAAACGATGGGCTCCACGCGTCCGCTGGCTGGCTGAGAAGAGAGATAGAGGAGGGTTGAGCACAGACTGAAGGAAATTTGTTCTACGTACCTCGATAGGCTCGATATAGTGGGGTGGCATGGGCCATAACTCAGTAGCATTCACGTCTAGAAGTACCGCACACGCCACCCAAACGAGTCCCATCCGACACCAATTTTCTTGGAGTCCGTGCCACGGCCATCTCTTCTCCCTCCTGTTTTCTCAGCTATCTGACAAGATAATCACTGTAGTATCATATACTACTACATGGATTTGACGGAAAGAAAAAAATACATACGGATCCATCAACGTTCAACAACATCATCACGCCCTAGTGCGCCGGGTCACCAACTGACGTGTGAGGAGCAGCGGCATTGGCGGCGAGCTCAACATGCTTCTGAACAGTGCCGTCCAAGGTTGCCCTGCGCTCCAAGAAGGCCAGCGTCCTATCATCCTCCTCTTGCATGTAGTAGTCCTTGTGGACGATTTGCACATAGACGTGGGTGATTATGTCGATGGTGTCTTGCTGCGCCAGGCGCTGCGCGGCGAGCGCGACCTCGAGGTGGACATTCTTTGGCGCGACGGCGGGTAGTCGCAGGGCCACCAGTGTGTCAAAGAGGTTGTTACCATAGTGGCCGTTGAGGATGGCGGGCATCGCAGAGCCTGGTCGCGTCGGCTGGAGGCTTACGTCAAAGTCGTCCGCAAGCTTCTTGGCGACGGTGAACTTGTCGAGGAAACCAACGAGGACCTCGTCGAACAATGAGACGAAGCTGTCGTCCAAGCGGCCCCTCGCCCTGGCGGCCTCAAGCAATACTACCTGGAGATGTTCCTCAGTGCCGGTGGACGTGGTAGTACTCCTAAATCTAGACGGTGGTGCTACTAGTACTAGTAGTAGTACTACCAATGTAGTAGTAGGAGTACTAGCACTGTACTACCCGTTGGTCAAATTATTTCGTGCTGCTCCTCACAGTGAAGTGACAAGACCCTGCGCCAGAGATGACACCTGAGTATAGGCACCGTGTTCAGCATACCATAGTCAGCCTCACCGTCTGCAGTCACTATCATCATGGCTGTAGAGCTAGCCTGCTTACAACTAGCCCCGTTCGACATAATTTCCTGTGTGTAGATGCTCGTGCATTGCACGGAACACCAAGATTGGGGGTGGACGGCTCCGGCAGCGGCCATCGCGCCAGATTTTTCCACGGCCTTCTACTCCTAGATTGTGAGAGACAAGGAGTTGTTTGTAAATAGGGAACAAGTGCGGGCATCTTTTTGCAAAAATGGAGAAGCTTGGTTTGTATGCCTCAGATCTAGATCCGACGGCTATTGGTGAAAGATGGGAGGCACAACATCATCACCAACGCAGAACCTGTTTGATTCGCAGGATTTTGAAAACGCAGGAATAGGACACGGCAATATTACAAGTTTCAAAGTGATATTACAAATGTTAGGACTAATGCTGCACCTACGAAGAGGGAATTACTAGGAAGTTTATGTAAGAACTTTCGTTACTTTAGGTGGATGCAGCATTATCATACAAACTAAAATCCACCGCCCTGACAAGTCACTAATGGGCAAATAAGTTTTCGAGTCTCTGGCCACTTGATGTTTCAAAAATAAATTCAGCTTCTGTGGAGAAATGGGCTCCACCATGTACACGCGCGGGTGTGGCTAGGCACGAAGCGTGAGTACGTGCACGGTGCACCTATTCTCTTCTTGTATACGTACACCACCTACGTGGGGTTGTGTGAGATAGATACAAACCTAGAGAGATATAGTGTGTGGGTTCTTGAGAATTTTTTTGTTGGGGGGGGGGTCAATCAAAAAAATTTACATATACAATGTGTGTGAAATAGAGTCCTGGATATAACATATATATAGAGGGGGCGATCCACGAGAAGAGAGTGGAGGTATCATCGGCTTGAGGTGTCCATAGAATCGAAGAGAGGGATGATGATGTGTGTGTGTGTGTGCGCGCGCGATCGATAAAGAGTGCCATCAAATTTGTGTGTGCCCACGTCAAAGATATAGAGTGGCTGGCCTACTGGAACGTGAGATGGGACATGTGCAGTTTGTCTCTATGGCATGGATACCTACCTGCAGCACTCGACTATCGGTGTGTGGTGGGGGAAGAGGGAGGCCCAATTAACTATAGAGGTACAATGGCTCGTATATGTGTGGAGGAGGATAGAGGCCTACCTCATGTCTTAAGGAGATCGATCTTCCTCATATATTAAGGGAGATCGATCGGCATCCATGCATATGTGCAGGAGATGAATAAGGTTGGGAGAGAGACAGAGCTAGAGTGTTGGAGGGGGTGGTAGTGGAGTTGCTTCTAACAAATGGTGGGATAGGCTTGCTAGACAAATTGTGGGCACGCCCGCAATATCAATAAGAGAGGAGATGGCTGCTTGTTGTCTGTGCACGTGCGTGTGAGAGACGGGTCAGGAGGCATGCATGAATGATGAGGGGGGACGATGTGGCTGTGGTAAGCAGACGTAACTACATAGGAAGATCAATCGCCCTTTGTAAGATAAAGGAGATACATAACTTGTGAGGTACGTCGATCGATGGGGGGTAGTTAAAGTCGATCTAGGTATATGTTGGGAGACCGATCGGTATACATGCATGTGTGTGTTAGAAGCAAATGAGGCACGAGGAGAAGGATAGAGAGAGAGGGATGCATGTAGGAGGTGGTACGAGAGGCATACTATATCGAGGGGGAGGAGTGTGCCAGTACGAGAACGATGAAAAGGGCGGTGGGAGTGTGGTATGGACGGTGACAAGAGAAGAGGGGAAGCTTGTGTTTGTGCTAGGCACACTTGGCTAGAGAGGCATATCGATCGATGTGTGCCATCAAGAAGGAGCTGGGGGGCCTACACACACCGTGGGTGAATGACCTGAAGTGAAAAGACGAATTTGCGTGATGGAACTAGAGAATGCTGAGGGAGGGTGAGAGGGATGCGGGCGTGTGCATGCGCAAGAGAAAGTTAGCGCTAGCTACAAAGATAAGAGGGTTGTGTGGGTGTAAAAGACGAATAGAGATCATATATACTTCATTTTAAAAAGCGAATTCAGATATTTGAAGAATTTATCATAGTGTTCCAAACCGACGGATGTGTGGATATATATAACGGTGATACACATGGTGTGGTTATGAACATGGTATGCTACATTTAATATGTTTTATCTCTACTCTTATAAAAAACGGAGTTGTTGATGATGGTGTGCCTGCCATCCTGCATTACAGGCCATCTGATTTATATCTGGCGGATATCAAGGAAACTATGATGGTTGAAGTTGGCAACAATCATGATTGTAGATTCTTATTGAAATAGAGAAACGAATTCAAATTTAGTTCGAATTGCAGCGGTAGTATAGACATTTGGAATGCACTAAAATGTTGGTATGAGTAGGTTACATGCATTATACAGCAAGCGAAAAAATTTAATTGGACATAACATGGATTCATACTCCCTCCTTCCATCTATATAGGGCGTAATGAGATTTTTAAGACCGCCTTTGACTATCGACAAGATTAATAGTACATGACATGCACAATGTAAAAATTATATCATTGAAAGAACCTTTCATAGACAAATTTAACGGTGTGCTTTGTGTAAGTTGCATGTTATATATCATTGCTCTAATATTTGGTCAAAGATAGCATCGAAAAATGCATTAGGCCCTATATAGATGGAAGGAGGGAGTAGCTTTGAATAGTATTTGTATAGTAAAACGGGGCAAGACTCTCTCTTTGTGTGGTGTGAATAGTTTTATTTTTTTCGTTTTCTTTTTTGTTGAGGTTAGTGCGAATTGATTTGGTACGTACAAGTACAATATTACTACACGTTAGGCCTGTCCCTAAAATTCGACCCGCGTCTTGTTATATCCCGAAAATTCAGATATCGTGCTCCCAAAACTGGCGCCTTCACAACCCGCGCCTTGCTATCCCAAAATTACAACGCGCGCGAAAACTCCCTCCAGCTACAAAATCCCAACACGCGAAATCCCCCTTCTAACCCTGAGCCGAAAGCGCCGCTAGTTCAAATCGGTGGGGGGGTACTTTTGTAACACACCCTACATTTTGGACAAGCGCGTTCCTAAGTCATGCTTCACCCCCTCCCATCGCCCCCTTTTTGCCATTCGAAATCCCAGGCCGCCATAACCTCTCTGCTCCAGCCGCGAAACCCCACACTCCTCCATCCGCCACGTCACCGCTGCCCCGCTGGAGCCTCTTCCCCGACGACGTCGTCCAGTGCAATAGCTCGACATCCCTCGTCCACCTCCCTGGATGAGGATCCATCTTCCATCTCGCCGTCCCACCGATTCAGCCGCCCCGTCCTCCACCTCCAAGGAGCTGCTCCGACGATCGCCTCGTCTATCGGGGCTGCTCCATCCCCACAGCGCGGCCTTAACTGTAACGCCCCGAGACCGATGTGCCAGGTGTCGCCCAGTTATTCGTTGTTGTTTCCTTGTCATTGCTTGCATGTCATGCATTGCATATCATGTCATCATGTGCATTTCATTTGCATACATGTTCCTCTCATGCATCCGAGCATTTTCCCTGTTGTTCATTTTGCATTCCGACGATCCTATTTCCTCCGGCGTCCCTTTCTACCTCTTTTCGTGTGCGGGGGTTAAACATTTCCGGATTGGACCAAGACTTGTCATGCGGCCTTGGTTTACTACCGGTAGACCGCCTGTCAAGTTTCGTACCTTTTGGACTTCGTTTGATGCTCCAACGGTTAACCGAGGGACCAAAAAGGCCTCGTGTGTGTTGCAGACCAACACCCTTCCATTTTGGCCCAAAACCCACCTAAACCCTCTCCATCATCTAGAGCGTTCGATCACGATCGCGTGGCCGAAAACCGCACCTCATTTGGACTGTCCTAGCTCCCTCTACCTATAAATAAGTGATCCTCTCCGAAATTTGCGGTCTAACCCTAGCCTTCCCCTACCTCGCGCCACCGGAAAAAAAATTCCGCGCCCGGACATGTCCAACCGTCGCCGCCGACGAGTCCCAGCTTGACACGTCATCCCCGCCGGTCTCTCTCTCCCCGCGGCCCGCCGAGCCCATCGCGGGCCCGCGCAGGCCCGCGCGCCGCCGCCGCTCGCCCGCTGCGGCCCGGATCCCGCGCCGCCCGGCTCTTCTCTCCGCCGCCACCGCGCCACCGCATGCCTCCTCCGCCGGCCATCATCCCCGGTGACCCCTCGCCGGAGCCGCCTCCCTCGCCGCTGTTCGTCTCGCGCGCCGCAAGCCGCCTGTTGCTCCACCGTGCAAGTCCCGCTCCGCCGCCTCTCCGCCATGGGCTCCCGCCGATGCTACGCCGTCGAGCGCCACTGCGCTGCCGCCGTTCTTCTGTCGACGCCGCCAACCGCCGACATCGCCGGAGCCCGACCTTGCCTCCATGGAGCGCCCAAGCTTGGAGCCCCACTCATGGCCGCTCCTCGCCACCGGATCCCAGCCAGCGCCGCCAGATCCGGAGGGAGTCCTCCTCCCATGCCCCATTCCGGCCACCACGCTCGTCGGCGTCGCCGGAGAAGCCCCCGGCCGCCGCCTCGTCTTCAACCTCCGGCCGGGATGGCCCCGTCCAACCTCAGTCTGGACGACTTCGTCCATCGAACCAAACCCGACCGCGTCCTTCCTGGATCCCGCCATCCCGTTCACTGTTCTCGAACAATGTATATTTTTTCCTAAGTCCTCGAAATTCCCTGATTCATATGCCCATGTTCATCATGTCGTATCTTTGCATCTGTAGCTCCAATTCATGCGTGTAGCATATCAAAATGTTCGTGTCAGAGAGCACATCATTTCATCTCATTGCATCATTTTCATTTGAGTTCATCTTGATGTCCGAAATGCTGATGGAAGAGTGCTATTTGAGATAATTGTCAGATCTGCTGCATCAAATAGCTATTTGTCATTTTTGCCATGATTATTATGTGCATGATATGCCCCTGAGCTCTTCATATGTTTTGTTAAGTGTTTTGCCATCTTTCCAGAGGTGCAACCCATGTATTTTTTTGATGTGTGTGGTGACTAGCACAAGCTTGCAAAGTGAGGCACTTGGTAATGCTGATTTCAGGGACTTAGCATTTCCACTAAGTCCTTGATCTGTTTATCTCATATGGCCATATGTTCATGTTGTTTTCCTAGTGATCCGTGCCTCTTTTGAGGATGATCAGTAAGGATGTTTTGTTAATCTTGTAGTGCTCTATCCATCCATGTCTTTGTTTGCAATTATGGAGCACCCTAGCTTGAGTCAATCGAGCTCTACTTTTGTCATTTCATGAATCTGGGCAGATTGTCTACTTGTTAGCAATTTTGCCGAGGATGTTGTAGTTGATCCGTGCATGCTATGTTATTGTTCTTGCCATGTCTAGCTTGTATAATGTGTATTCTTGATGGGCGTATGCTTAGTTGGTCATGCCTTGCTCTGTAGTGAGTGCATCGAGCTCGTAAACTTGCCTACTTGATATCTGTTTTCAGCATGCTCCAGTTTTCACTAAGTTTATGATCTGATTATGTTTTTGCCATGTTCATATGCTTGCAATTGTATTTTCTGATCCCTTTTGTCTCAAGGTCACTAAGGGACTTTTGTTAAGCTCTTTGAGTAGCTCCATGCCATGCTTTACTTTGTCATGTTCAGGTCTTGTAGCATGTAGTTTTGTCGCTCCAAAGAGTGCTATCTGATCTGAGATTCCAGACAAGTGTTAATTTCACTAAGTCTGAAATCTGTTTACCATATGCATTTTTGCGATGCTTGTTTGAACCTGTTAATGGATGATTTGGCCGTAGCTCAGTGTTCCTCTTTTGTTAAGCATCATGAATGCATCCCTGCCATGTATTTTGTTGTCATGTGTGGGTGCTGTAGCATGTTCATCTTGTTGCATTTAGTTGGTTACTTGTTGTAAATCACAGAACGTGGCCATATTTGAATCGCTTGCCATTTCCAAACCGTAACTCCGATTACGGTGATATTTATATCATTTTCAAGAGATTTCATCTCATCTTTCTAGTGGCACACTTGGTTTTCCAAGTTGAGGCCAGGTTCATTTCATTCCTTTGCAAATCATGCATATGCATCGCATACCGCATCCCGCATATCATACCATGTTCATGTGTTGGTTGTTTACTATGTTGTGTGCTTCTTTTCCGGTGTTTGCTTCTTCGGGTTGGTTCCGGTAACGTCGTGTTGTGAGGACCCGTTCGCCTACGTCCATTTGTCTTCTTCATGGACTCGTTCTTCTTCCTTGCGGGATCTCAGGCAAGATGACCACACCCTCGAAATCACTTCTATCTTTGCTTGCTAGTTGCTCGCTCTTTTGCTAAGCCTATGCTGCGACCTACCACTTGCTTATCATGCCTCCTATATTGTTGAACCAAGCCTCTAACCCACCTTGTCTTAGCAAACCGTTGTTTGGCTATGTTACTGCTTTGCTCAGCCCCTCTTATAGCGTTGTTAGTTGCAGGTGAAGATTGAAGTTTGTTCCTTGTTGGAACATGGAGATGTTGTTCCTTGTTGGAACATGTTTACTTGTTGGGATATCATAATATATCTTATTTAATTAATGCATCTATATACTTGGTAAAGAGTGGAAGGCTCGGCCTTATGCCTGGTGTTTTGTTCCACTCTTGCCGCCCTAGTTTACCGTCATATCGGTGTTATGTTCCTGGATTTTGTGTTCCTTACGCGGTTGGGTTATAATGGGAACCCCTTGACAGTTCGCTTTGAATAAAACTCCTCCAGCAAGGCCCAACCTTGGTTTTACCATTCGCCACCTAGCCTTTTTCCCTTGGGAGTCGCGTCTCCCGAGGGTCATCTTATTTTAACCCCCCCCCGGGCCAGTGCTTGTCTAAGTGTTGGTCCAACCCAGAGCACCGTGCGGGGCCGTCCCTTGGCAACTTGAGTTACGTTGGCTCCCGTACGCTTAGCTTATACGGTGTGCCCTGAGAACGAGATATGTGCAGCTCCTATCGGGATGTCGGCGCATCGGGTGGTCTTGCTGGACTTGTTTTACCATTGTCGAGGATGTCTTGTAGAACCGGGATACCGAGTCTGATCGGAACGTCTTGGGAGGAGGTCTATTCCTTCGTTGACCGTGAGAGCTTGTCATGGGCTAACTTGGGACACCCCTGCAGGGATTTGAACTTTCGAAAGCCGTGCCCGCGGTTATGGGCAGATGGGAATTTGTTAATGTCCGGCTGTAGAAAACCTGAAGTTGACCTTAATTAAAATGCATCAACCGCATGTGTAACCGTGATGGTCTCTTCTCGGTGGAGTCCAGGAAGTGAACACGGTGTTGGAGTTATGCTTGACGTAGGTTATTCTAGGATCACTTCTTGATCATACTTTTATCGACCGTGCTTTGCCTTCTCTTCTCGCTCTCATTTGCGTATGTTTAGCCACCATATATGCTAGTCGCTTGCTGCAGCTCCACCTTATAACTTTTACCCTTCCTATAAGCTTAAATAGTCTTGATCGCGAGGGTGCGAGATTGCTGAGTCCCCGTGGCTCACAGATACTTCCAAAACTAGCTTGCAGGTGCCGATGAGTCCGTGCAGATGACGCAACCAAGTTCAGGAGGAGCCCGATGTAGATCTTGTCCTTTGTGTTGTTTCATTCTAGTTGATCAGTAGTGGAGCCCAGTTGGGGTCGATCAGGGACCTTGTCGCATTTGGGATTCTTCTTTTATTTTGGTTCCGTAGTCGGACCTTGATTGTATTTGAATGATGTAATGCTTTATTCATGTATTGTGTGAAGTGGCGATTGTAAGCCAACTATGTATCTTTTCCCCTATTGTTTTACTTGGGTTGTGTGAAGATTACCTCACTTGCGACATTGGTTTCAATGCGGTTATGCCTCTAAGTCGTGCTTCGACACGGGTGAGATATAGCCGCATTGAGGGCGTTATATTAACCTACTCCACCGGAACCTCAACATCCTCATCGACTCCTCAGACGAAGCCGAGGCCTACTCGGCACCACCAAAGAGGTTGTACACTCATCGCATCGCACCTTCTCCTTAACTCAACCTGCCGGTGCCGATGGTGCTCCATCCCCCACCACCATGGAGCGGCTACCTTGAAGCTGGCGCCGCGGGCGACATCTCCACAGCGGCTCTCCCCCAGTGCGAGGCCCCTTCGGCGGCAGCGTCCATACCAACCGGATCCGCTACTGCTGCTCTGGCTCTCGCTCGATCACTCGCTCACCCAGCTGCTGCTGCTCTCCCCTCGCTCGTGCTACTGCTCTGCTCCGATTAAGCCACACTCCAGCCGACTGAATCAACTTTTGGGTCAGTCGATTTTCAGGTGTTGGGGGGGCTTGCCGGAGTTAAGGAAGAACCACCCACAGTGGGGATGGGGGCTCGCCGGAGAGGTACCCCACTATCTATCTTAGGGTTCAGGGTGGGGGCGGGGGGCCTAGAGGCTGGCTGGGGCGGCGGTGGCGAGTTGTTTCGGGGCGGCGAGGCAGCGGTGGGGCCGGCGGTTCGGCCAGTGGTGGCTGGCGGCTTAGGGGGTGCAGGTTGAAGATGAACTGTAGGTCCTCCCTAAACTACATGTCAAGTGCCTCTCTGCTACCACTGCGTTCAGTTTCGACAGTAGCATTCAGATTCCACAGTAAATTTCAGTTTCGACAGTTAAGTTCAGAGTCAATAGTTTTTACCTCATCTGTTGTAGTTAGGTGGTTTTTGGTGATGTTAATTTTACATCCATTTTACATCATTTATTGGAGATGCTATTAGAATCCCACTTGACATTGACGATGTCTGTCTTGTGCTGCTTCAGCCTTGACGTCTTACGGCTCACCGGAGCTGCTCCAACGACAGAACGATCCGTCACAACAGAGCAGTGCCCTGGATGCCGTCTACAGATTCCTCAGATCTTCCTCCATACCTCTGACAGCCACCTCTGCCTCAACTGCTTCAGCGACCAACCCAATGATGCTGAGGTCGATACAGCTACGACAAAGAGGTTGTACACTTGTTGCATCACTTATTACTATACATTCACGTCGATTCATTAGGGCTATTTTGGTTCAACGGAAAAACATCGATCCACTGGTTGTTACCATCACTCTAAATTTCTGCATGCTCTCCTTACATAATCTCACCATATTTTTTTCGTATGCATGTCAGATATTGTACACAGTCATGTTGAACATGTAGAGAAAAAGAGAAGAGTTTTGCGCGGCAATACAATGTCATGCAGACATCGCTCCATGGTGGGTTCAATGGCAAACCCTCCCCACCTCTCTCCAGATTGTAATCCAGAGGAAGATATCTGTTCTGAGGCGGATTTGGACGCCGCTGACCACTCCTATTTACCCCTCAAGGTGTTTGCTCTACCTTGGCATGATGATGTTAGTCATATCATACATATGTTGCCTTGCAGTGCCTAATTTTGACATCATATATGTCATCTGCTTAGTTTAGACATGTTCTGTAATGCCACCTGTTTAGTTTCTATATCATATATGGGAATTATGCAGTCTCATGTCTTTTAGCCAGCCATAATATATGTGAAATGTGAAATGCCATCCTGTTTAACCAGGCATCATATATTTGAATGATATCTTGCCCATCCTTTTCTTTATTACATTTCCATTTGTCGACAATGTTTGTACATTAAACTACTCTTCCTGTGAATCAGCCATTTGGGTGGGAGATGGAAAAATCTGGAGTGAAAACAAGGCCTTCATAGCAGACAGTGCTACCTGTCGAAGCAGATCTCTTGTTGGGTCCTGATAGCTCCTCAGAGATGGATTCAGAGACAGATGACCAGTCCTATTCCCCCACTGAGGTGTATGCTCTAACTTTGCACGGTTATACTGCTCATATCATGCATACGGTGTCTTGCATTGCATAGTTTAGACATCATACACACAATATTCAACACCATGTTCTTAGTTCAGATATCATATTGAATGCCCTCTGTTTACCATATAAATCACATATGTGAATTAAATGATACGATCCTGATTACTTAGATAACATGTAGGTGAATTATGTCATGCGATCCTGTTTAGTTATTCATCATATCTTTGAATTATGTTATGCTATGCTATCCAGTCTAGATAGACATCATATATGTGAAATTATTTCATGCTATCCGTTTTAGTTAAACAATATACATGTCAACTATTTCATGCCCTCTTTTTCCCACACTATCTATTGCATCTGTCTCTCATACAATGTCTGTACATTCAACTATGTTTCCTGTTTATCAGCCATTCGAATTGGAGCGGGTGATGCCAGTATCTAGCGGACTAAAAACACGGTCTTAAAATAAAACAGTGCTACCTCTTGGTGGAGATAGCACCCCGGTTGTACATGCACAAGAACCAGCCCTACCACACATAACCCAAACTCTCGCAGATTGTACCCCTACTACGATGGACAGAGAACCAGCTTCACCCAATCTAACCCCAACCCCAGCCGATAGTAACCCAGTTCCTGTTGACATAGCACCATCTCCGCCACAGAGCTCCCAAACAAGAGCAGTTAGTAAGGCAGCTCCAGTGCCCAAAGGGCCAGTACTATCACGGCAAACCCCAACTCCACTAGTTAGTACGCTTATTCCTGTGGAGGAAGCACAACCAGCTAGTCCTAGTTTAGCATCTATCGCATTTGATGTTGTTAAATCGTATGTGCGTATCTTCCCATCTTGGAAATGTTATACTGAAGATAAAGGAAAATGCCAGTTGCAGGTGTTTGTCCAGGAGTTATGTGTAAGTAATGTTATTCATGGCAATTACTTTGCTTCGTCCCATACATCCTACCTCCATGATGGTTACAATACAACAAATTTTCCCATTTTTCTCTATAGAGAAGGACCGATTTGGAAACTCAGGATGAGGTAACCTGTGCTAATACCTCTGCTATCTTCAAGAATGCTTGGTGGCAGTATCGGAATTACCTGAAGAAAACGTACTTCACCGGCAAAGAAACTCATCAAATTCCCTTACGTTCGACTGAGACACATTTACTGGACGATGACTGGGAACGCCTTGTTCTGTACTGGTCCCGAACCAAGAATGTGCTAAGGTCTATGAGCTCATTTTCTATTTTGAAGTATTATATTTTTGCGTCTTATTGTACTCTGTTCATGTAGAACAAGTGCCTAAACCTGAAGAACAACTGTTCTAATTTAAGATTCCATTGCTACCATAGGACATAGATATATGTTTGTTTGATGCTTTTATTATGTACTAGTACTTGGCAATAGAAGACTTGGTAGTTTAATCCTTTCCACCTTACTAATGAACTGGTTCACCGAAATGAGTTTCATATACTAGTAGATGCTAAACTTGTTATGTGTCTGCTTGTTTCTTCTTTTAGAATGCTGACAGAATATTGGGGAAGAGTGCCTTATTAAGCAACGATAAAGGAAGTAATGCAGATAAGGTTCAGGATAGTGACACATCCTGTCTTGGTTTAGTGTTGGAGTTACTGGCCACTACCGCTTGCACAAGCTATTCAAACTCACTGTCTGAATCAGTTCGGTTTCTTGAGTCTCAACTACAAGCTGAAAGACATCGATCAGCTATGCTGCAACAAGAAGCGGAAGGACTGCGGAAGTCCTTGGAGCATTCAGATGCATACTTTCTGGTGCAACAGCAAGCGTTGGAGGATTTTAGTGCCAAACAGGAGAAAGCTAATCAGCTTGCTAAGCTTATTGCCAGCATGGTGGATACCCAGGATAACATTTCTTGAGCTCTTCTGAAGTTGTTTCAGTTATGCTCTTGTTTTGCTGCCGTGTTTATTTGCACTGGTGGCCAATTTTGACGGCCAGTGTATATGATATGCTGCTTTGTTCCCTATATTTGCACTGGTGGTGAACTTTGATGCCCAGTGGATGTAATATGTGTAATAGCCGTGATAAACTAGCCTTAGTTGCTTGCTTATTTATTTCTTTTTGTCTTGTTTATTTCTTTGCTTGTAGTCATTGTAGTTCTTTTTTCGCGGTTAACTAGTGGCTGCAATAACCTATTATTTAAAACTAGGCCACAATAACCATGGGCTAATATTTACTGTAGTGACACTGGGCCTCCTACGGGCCGTAGAAACAGTGGGCCTTCTACGGGCCATAGAAACAGTAGGCCTTCTACGGGCCGTAGAAACAATGGGCCTTCTACGGGCCGTATCATCAATGAGCCTTATACGGGCCATATGATCGATTGGCCAAACATTGGCCAATAACAGGCCGCATTATGGCCGTAAACGGGCTAGAGTTGGAATCGTCCGTTCATGGGCCGACCGTAACGGGCCATCGTTAATAGGCCATATTTGATGATGCTATGAAAATGGCCCAACGTATTAACGGACCACAAATGGGCCGACTGTAACCACAGGCTGAATTTGGCCCACAAGCAGAAAATGACAGTAACGGGCCGTAAGTAAACGAATGCTGGAAATGAGCCCAAGAATAAATGGGCTCTGAGAAGGCCGAACGATAACATGGGCTGGAAACGGCCCAACGGAATAACAGGCCGTTAATGGGTATAAAGTGATACACTGTTCATTACGGGCCAGTTTCACCACGGGCCGTTAATGGGTGTAAAGTGATACACTGTTCATTACGGGCCAGTTTCACCACGGGCCGTTAATAGGCCAAGAGTTACATAGGGCATCATATCGGCCGAAAGACGTCATGGGCCATACATGGGCCAGAAGTGAAAACAGGCTGGAATCATATTGGATGGCCTAGATGATGCTACTGGGCCTAACTCGGATAGGGCGTAACGGGCCTGGGTTAGCGGGCTATAAATGGGCTATAGGTGAATAGGCCGTTAACAGGCTTTCCATGGGCCGGCCCGCCACCTTTTGACCAAGTCAAACGGTCGGCCTTTTCACAGGAATGGGCCTCTGTTGGGCTGTGCCACGTGTCGACGTATCATAGGTGCCTATCTGACCCACTGACGAGCTGACATGTGTTTCGTCTGGCCAATAAGAATTTTACACGTGGAAATTTCCCATTGGTCGGGGCTGTTAATGGGTTATTGGATCCAAAACCCGACCCGATAGCTTAACGGCGTTCCGTTACGGTGGATGCCACGTGTCGGTCACCCTTGACGAAAGCACTTCTGTGACGCGCGATTTATCATCATGGAAGTGGACACTTCCGTGATGATAATTTTGGTAATGTCATGGAACACTTCTACGACAGCACATGTATGACTATCTTGATTCTGTCATAAATTTGTCATGGATGTACATGCATGACAAAAAGCGACCTACTGTGATAAACACGTATCATCATGGAAGTGTATTTTTTTGTAGTGGATGAAGAGTAATATCAGAGATAAAGGGGTTACCTTAGTCCGAGAACCTAGGGTTACAAATCCTAGCCGGCTTTGTCAGTGGATATAGAGTCCTTCAGAATTCTATTATCTTTGTCTTGTACGACAAGTCATCCATGGGTCTTCCTAAATGCGTCACGGGCCGACCGATGTGGCGCAGGATGGAACCGAACGAAGGGCCTCACCTCGACCCACCGGACCTCATGCGGCGACATACCCTCTGCCCCCACGTCTCATTATCTTCTCACACCCACACATACCAACACAAACACCACACACACAGAAAATTTCTCCTGGTGCCTCTATTCCCTCCCCCCTTGCATATACACACTCAAGGGAATGGAATCTCTTGTCGTGGCGTCATATTCGTCTCTCTCTCTAGACCACTCTCATTTCTCGTGCTATCTCTCCCACGCCCCCCTGTCGGCCCCTCTATCCATGCCTCTCTCGAATACGTAATACACACACATACCTCTCTAGGCCCCGCCAAATGCATCAACTACACATTCACACATGTTATATCATGTACCCCATCGATCTAAAAAGCCCTCTCTTCACGTTTATTTCGCATACAACATTCCTTTTGAATAAAGTGTGGCCAAAAAATTATTTTAGAGTTTCTACATATATACAACCTTACAAAGTTATATGGAGGAGTACGAACGCTAATTTGCATTGCATGGTGCCCACAACGATATTTATTCCGCACTGTGAATTTGTATATTTTTATACTATATACAAAGTTAGTCATAATAAAGAGAAACAAAGAGCACCTCTCTCTCCATCGCATCCCCCCCTGTACGCCCCTTTCACATATGCACACAAAACTATCTCCAGGTCCTCTAAAAGTAAGCCCCCAGAGAATTCATGCATGTTTCATCTTTCTCTCGCGATATATGCAATGACGATCATTGTATTTGAAGAGAAAGCACGATACGTACATTGGACTTCAAAATCCACTCATTACGGTCACCATTTACGTTTAGTGGTTATTATACAGTCACGGGCTCACCGTACAACTCTGTATTTGCTCATGACATGACTAGTTGACCAGTTAAATGCTCCACGTGGCACCTCTAGTGTTGCATCACATTATCTCACTACCATCGTGCCCACCTGTCGACTTCTATCTACTCTACATCTACACTCTTATAAAATACATAAAATACACTCTTATAAAAAACAGAGTTGGTGATGATGGTGTGCCTGCCATCCTGCAATATAGGCCGTCCGATTTATATCTAACGGATAGGAAAGGAACTATGGCAATTTTGCAAAAAGGTACCCACACACCTCCCCACATTTGCAAATAAGGCCTTCCCTGGTTCATCCTTTTCTCTCACAAGATAAACAAGTCATACAAATGCATCTTGATGTTACGTGCAACGCACGGGCATCTTGCTAGTAAGAATGAAAACAAATGGCAAAAAAAATATTTGGACGGTGGTTCGAAGTCATGACCGCGGGCACAGCGGACAAGGTGGCCTTGTATTGGTATGCTGAGCCGTCTGTTTTAACACACATGAGCTGGTGTGGTGATTATACACACACGCACGCATGCACACTAACTGCATCCATGCAACACTCACACAAACACATGCACCCACGCACGCACACAACACTCACACGTACACACGCAGCCACGCACACACGCAACACTCACACGCACGCACGCAACACTCACACGCACACACGCACGCATGCATGCACACACCAGTACACCACGCGACCAACACACACTCTCACGCTCAAGTGCTCAACCTACACGTGCATGCGCACACATCAGGCCCTGACAGACACATACACAACCAGGTGATTCCCGCGCACGGGTTGGAGCCTTGTTGCGCCTGCGTAAATTTGTGTTTATCAGACCTTTTGCCTATGCGAACTGACAGGTGGGACCCACAAGGAACGTGTTCAATTTAACTAGGCAACATGGCGCCACGCAGACTATTTGGCCGGTCAACAGAGTGCAATCCGATGCTGAACTATGAGCAAGTGACTGTATAATCACCGCAAAAGGTATATAGTGACCGTAATCAGCTTATTTTGAAGTTCGGTGACCGCATTACGCTTTTCTCTCTGTAGGCCCTCCAAAACTACATCTCTACACATTCTCGCATGTTACATCTAACAACTATGCAATACAGCATTACTACTACACTCTAACACCATAAATCATATGTGTTTTTAGTTTTACTAAATATCATATTGTTACTTATAATTATTCAGTTTGCATACATTAAAATTGCCTTTGAAATGTATGGCCAGTATCATCTACCGCGCGGGAAAAATCCATCCCTTTCCTGTTTAATCAGGTTTGTATCGATGGATCGTGCGAAACAGCAAAACTATAGTACTATATGGTACAAGTGATAGTTCACTGGGCCGTCGTGTCGTCTACTGCTCCGTCGTAAGAGTGGAGCGCTCGCTTTCATAAATCTTCTAGTCCCTTTCACAGACATCAAGCTATCGGGTCCACGTGCCATACTGGAATACAGTGCAGAGTAGCCGGGGTGAAGCACCCCAGTCATGGCGCCGGCGTAGTAATGAGCAATGAGCCGTCAAATCACAAAGTTGCACCTTTCCCGCAGTTAAGATGGAGGGACGAAGCAACCATCATTTCACTCGTTGTTGAATCCGCTTCTCCCTCATCTTCTTCAACTTAACCACATGTTGCTTCTGCCATTGTTCTGCCTCATGTGGGATGCAGATCGGCTTGGTAAAGCACTGACACACGGGACCGCATGTTAGCAAACCGCCAGGACAACATCCTCCGAAAATAAGAAGCCTAATCCTAGACTTACAAAGGGCTACGTAGCTGCTACGTATACTTTCCATCTAATCTATATATTCCCGCCTGATTTTTAGGTGGGGTGGGTCTAATCCTCTCCTTTAATCCAATCAAATAGTCCCACATCACATCAGTTCGTAACTTTATGTAAACCATTACGTGGATGTAGCATTGCACAAGTAAGAAACCTCCCCTGCCATCTGCGTGGCAAAATCACCTCTTTTTTACTAATCTTGATTCTATAAATTTTTAGATCAATATAATTGAGATTTGTATAGATAGCACACAGGAGCAAAACCAAGTGGTACGGTTAAGGGCATCCACAATGTGTAGCCAAATGTGAAAATATATTTTGCCATCGTGGGAACCATTGTGGACGGTGTTTCCAAAGCCAAAAAGATGGAACCGAAGCTCCATGATTGATTGATTGAAGGAATAGAAAAATGCAATGTCTCTTCTCTTTCTCCCATTCTTGGATGCATGTAGTACAGTATAGAGCACATAGTCTACTCCCCTGTCCCTTCTATCTCAAATAAGAAAGCAGTGAGGCGTCAAATCACAAAAGCACGGACGAAGCAACCATCATTTCACTCTTCGCTGACTCCGCTTCTCCATCGTCTTCTTCAAGAAACCATCTCACCGCACTAGTACTCCTAGTAGTACTAGTAAAGGACTTCCTGGATGCAAATAAGACGGTTGTCTCGGCAGGCTTACAGGTGGCACTTGCGAACGACTTACCGTGGTCTGCCTCAATGGTGTTCTCCGTCGAACGCACTTCGCCAAACCACCCAAAAAAAAGATATCGTCGACGTCACTGCAATGGGGAACACTACTAGGAAAAGGCCTACTAGTGGCGCACCTGTTTTTGCTACTAATGGCGCACTACAGGTGCGCCACTAGTACCTCGCCATTAGTATTTTTTACTGTGCGCCATTAGTATCTAGTATACTAATGGCGCACCACATAGAAGTGCACCATTAGTAACAGTTTTTTGAAAAAAAATGAATTTTTTTCTTAATCTCAGGTCACTATGAATTAACCTCGGGTCAATATACTTAATCTCAAGTCAAATCGCACTCTGTGGTCAAACTTCCCGGAAAGTCACCCATCCTCACACTACTCCAGCCCGAGCACGGTTAACTTCACAATTCTATCCAACCCCAGCACCAGCTCACTTCACAGGCACTTGTTAATATATCTGTCATATCAATCCTATATATTAAACCTTGTTGATGTCTAGGACTTTTGTTGATGTTCATGAGTATGATGAAATTTTGAAAAAATATTTCAAACTTCCCGGTCATATTACGTATCATATTTTGAAAAAAAATCGAATTTTTTTAAACCAATTTTTTATCCGTTACTAGTGGCGCACCTAGCAAACGGTGCGCCACTAGTAAGTTTGAAATTTTTTCCATTTTTTCGCTCTAGATCTTAAAAGCCCCGTAACTTTTTTCTGTTAGGTTTTTGGGGATTTTGAAAATGTTTAAACGGGTTCCCCCGATTAAATTTGGATGTAACTTTTCGAGTAGATGATTTTTCATATAAAAACTTTTTAATCCGAGTTCGTATGCAAAAGTTATGCCCATTTTACAAATTCCAGAGAGATTTTGCAAATAAAGTCGAAATTCATATTTGTAAATTTTCCCAACAAGTAGACCACATATCACATGGAAAACTTATTTTATTTTATTTTATTTGACATTTCCATCATTTTCTTTTATTTTTTTTAAACTGAAAAGGCGATGCACAGGGGGGTGTGTGCATTCGGTGAAATTTTTGGGCCAAGTTAGTAATGGCGCACCGTGGGAGTGGTGCGCCATTACTAGTTAAACTAGTAATGTCACACCACACCCATGGTGCGCCATCACTAGTTTTGAAAAAAAATTGAATTTTTTTTGAAAAAAACTTAGTAATGGCGCACCAGTGGACAGTGCACCATTACTAGTTAAAACTAGTAATGGCGCACTGCCCACTAGTGCGCCATTACTAACAATTTTTTTTTCAAAACTACTAATGGCGCATGGTGGTTGTGGTGCGCCATTACTATGTCAACTAGTAATAGCGCACTATCCCACGGTGCGCCATTAGTAACAAAATTTTTTTATTTTTTTTCAAAACTACTAATGGCGCACCACACACCAGGTGCACCATTAGTAATATATTACTAATGACGCCATTAGTAATATATTACTAATGGCGCACCTGTATGTGGTGCGCCATTAGTGTCCATATTATCTATAGCCCTTTTCCTAGTAGTGGAAGGAAGTCAAATATAGTTACTACCTCCATTTTTTTGTACACAAGGCCAGTATATCAAAATTACAATTTGCAAAGGGCCACTAACACTAATTGAGGCAAAATTGATGGGGTTAGCAACCAAGGACATTAATATCCCCTGCATGCATGCGGAAGTGAGAAGGTTGGTTTGCATGGCGCTGCATTAATCAAGCGATGAGGAGTGAGATGGTTAGCTCTTTGGTCTTTGGAGAAAAAAATATGCATTAAATGACACGTGAAACGAGGATTTGTATCGATTAAATCTCGCGAAGGAAAACCCCGCCTTTCTTTTTTAACACTAGTACTCCTAGTACGTACGTACTTATCCTGTTTGGGTTTAGGCCTTGCATTGCCAAACTTCGCCACACATTTTTGCCAAGCTTGCCTAAAGTTTTCAAAATTAGAAGGAGGTACACTTGCGCACGGCTGTCGCGGTCGCACCGCACCCTCACACGGTCGCTCCTGCACGCCGCGGTCGCATCGCCCCCTCACACAGTCGCTCCTGCACGCCGCAAACCCAACCAAGGGAACGCACCCTCACTGACACATGTTTTGGCATGTGAACAAACCAAACTCAGCCATCTTGTTGCTGACACATAATTTTCGTTCATAGAGTATGTTTATCCAACTGCATGTTGGGGAGTATCCGTACGGCTCGTGCGGTGGTCTGTTCGGGAAGAAGAAGAGGTGAGGACGAAGGAAAGAAGGGTTAGGAGACGTAGGATATTCATCCAACCTCCTAAAATGGTAGACTGACCCAAGTCAGGCGACTTGCATAACAAATATATGTTTTTACACAGCAAAAGATCCATAAAAACAACAACATAAAGAAAAACTATCACTGCTCGCGGAAAAGAGACGGCCTCGTCGTCTTTGGCTGCCGGCGTGAACCAGCCGTCGCTGCCGACGTGTGTCTCCGCACCGTGGTTGTCCTTGGCCTCCAGCAACTCGTTCAAGCGGAGCGTGCGGGCACTCTGCACGGACAAGAGCACAGCCCGGTTCAAGTCGAGGACGTCCGGTTCCGCCTGCAGGAAGGCCCTGATCGCAGCGGCATCCGCTCGCTCTGCGTCGAGTCGAGCCTCCACCACTCGGTTCAAGTCCAGGACGTCCGGTTCCTCCTGCAGGAGGGCGTCGATGAGAGTGGCATCCGTGTGCTCTGTGTCGAGTCGAGCCTCTGCCACCCGGTTCAAGTCCAGGACGTCCGGTTCCGCCAGCAGGAGGGCCTCGATGGCAGTGGCATCCGCGCGCTCCGCCTCAAGTTGAGCCTCCGCCGCCCAGTTCGCATCCACGACATCCGGTTCCGCCTGTAGGAGAGCCTCGATGGCAGCGGCATGCGTGCGCTCCGCGTCGAGTTGAGCCTCTGCCTCCCGGTCCTCCTTTAGTATCGCCATGTTGAACCGCTGGTCCGCCTGCACCATGGGGGACTCGGATGCCGGCACGAAGTCGATGTCCATTGTCTCATACCCATCGGCGGCCTTCTGCGCCGCGACCTCCGCCATGAACATTGCATTGGCTTCCTCCTCCTCGTAGCTTGGCTCCAGAGAACTCGGGGATTGGCCCGCCGCAAAGTGAGCTTGGGAACGGAGGTCTGTGGCACCGACTGCCGCCGCGATTTCTGCACGGCGCTCCGGTGTCAGCATCTTGTAGTAAGTGATCTTGGGGCGAACCATGGCTTCCCGGCGAACAAGGGGACGCTTGATGCAGGCTAGGGGATCGAAAGGTGGGGGAATGGGCTGGAGATTTGGTGTGGTTTTAGGGCAGTGGCTGGCGTAGGCCGAGCAGCGAAGGTTCTGGTGTGAATAGTGGTTCCGGTGATGACCGATCAATCGGTTTTGACTGTACGTCGCTCTTGTCGCGTTCGCGTGGCAGCCCAGCACGCTGGACCCTCCATGTCACTCACCGAATGGAACGCGCTTCGTCTTGCATTTTCGCTCACTTGTGGGACCGCAGTTGAGAGCAAACCGACGTCCCTCCCCCTCCCCCGCCTGCGTCATTTATTATACCACCACTTCGTCAGTTTTATGCGGAGTAAATAAAAACAGAGGGAGTATACCACGGATGAGGATCCCCTGACGTGGCCGAACCCATTGAGTAACTGACATGTGGGGCGTAGCAAGCATGGGGTCCGCCAGTAAGTGACCGAAAGGGAGGGTAAGGCATGGATACCTACGTCAGAGGATCCACATCCACTATACTAATTCGACCAAATGTTAGAGTAATAATAGATGACATGCAACTTACACAAATGTTAGAGTAATAATATATGACATGCAACTTACACAAAGCATACAGGGTCTAATGCGTTTTGCAAGGCTAACTTTGACCAAATGTTAGAGTAATAATATATGGCATGCGACTTACACAAAGCATACGGTCAAATTCGTATGTGAAAGGAGTTTCCAATGATATAATTTTCACATTATACATCTCATGTACTATTAATCTTATCAATAGTCAAATTGGAAACCATCTCGAGTACAAATCTAGGAGTACGTACGAATCTAACAATATTGATTGGGCGTTGTTGATTGTTGATAACTTTTTGATCAAGTAGAGATACGTTGACTACAATAAAACTTATATGTAAACTAGAAAGGATAGGAGGGAGTATATTGTACGTTCAAAAATGAAACAAACATTGAATACCCTTTATATATGATTTGCGGATGCTATGATCACCGGTTCAAAATTTTGAATCCGCCTTAGGTATCACATGCCCCCACTCCTTCCCTCTCAATTTCATCTCGTGGTCCGCAGATCTATTGAAAGAGGACTAGGGTGGGTACATGCGAATGATACTCGGCGGAATGTTCAAATGAGGCATGCGGGAGGATGGACTCGACTGGAGGGCGACATAATCGATGGAGAAGAGGGTTGGAGAGGAATGAGAAATAAGCAAACGCCTCATGATTATACTTGAACTGCTCAAATAAACAATACGTTGTCTCGCTTGGCCTACATAGTGAAAGGCCTAGTGCGCAATGCGGAGCACTGACGCTCGAATATGGCCGGGAAAACAGGGAAACCGACATGTGGGGCACACCCGTCGGGACGACGTAGCGCAGACTAGTCCAATGGAGGAGCTGGCCCACGACCTCCACGCCACCGACAACCGTTCATGTGGGTCGTTGGGGCCAACAACGGGGCGCAGCTCCAGCGCCACCTGTGGACACAGCGGCCGCAGTGAGCGACACGCTCATATCGTCGCTAGCCACGGTCGATTTCAGTGTGCCGAGGGTGGCGTTAGTGTTGTGGCACGACCAAGGGTATGTTTGGTTTGTGCCCAAGGTTGCCCCATCAAAGCATTGGGTAGCCAAAATTTTGGTTGAGGTATTGGTTGCCCATGATTTGGCCGACATTGGCAAGAAAAATGAACTAGAGTTGGCTAGAGTTAATTGGCATGCCAAAGAAATGGCAACCATCCAAACAAAGACTAATCTTTGGGTCATGACCAAAATTTTGGTTGAGGTATTGGTTGCCCATGATTTGGCCAACATTGGCAAGAAAAATGAACTAGAGTTGGCTAGAGTTCATTGGCATGCATGAAAAATTGGCAAGCATCCAAACAAAGACCAATCTTTGGGTCATGACCAAAAATTTGGTAAGGTGCACTTTGGCCACAATCCAAACACACCCCAACACCCGGCTCGTCGAGGATGCACGGGGCGCCGTGACGCGTCTGCCGAGTGGTGTAGCGCGCCCAACTGCATCCTCTGGACCTGAGACCATGCCGGGTCGTCTTGTGTTTTCATTGACATGTAGGGATCACATGTGAGCAAAGGGCATCTCCAACGTTGCCACGACCGCAGCTAACTACCCTGGCACACCAAAACCCTCGTCCCTCGCGCCATCGCGTGGTGCGTTCCCAGCCAGCGCCAGCTGCCCGCATTCATGCCGTCCGTTCGTATGTCGTCGTTAAGAGGCTCGGTGCCCGAGGAACCAATTCCGCCGACTTAATGACGCACCCGGACGCTTGGCCTCACCGGAATGCGCTACTTAAAGCGTCAACGCCCAGCTAACCTCCACACCATAGCGTATCGTCCTTCTAGCTGGCACCACATCCGCCATGACCGCAAATGCGGACGCTCTGCGGGAGAGCTTGTCTTCGGGGATGAAGCTCGAGGTTGCCACCCTCGCTCAAGTCGCCTCTCGCGACGCAATAGCGGCGTAGCCGGACACGGACGCGACTGCACAAGCGGTGGCCACGCTGGCGGCCGACGACGGGTGCACCGTCAGCCACGCGTCCTACTTGCCACCATCCAACGTCCGGCACCGCCGAGGTCGGGAACTCCTCCGAGGATGAGTAGGGCATGGGAGGCGGCAGGGCATGGTGTGCCAACTGGCCGGTCCGTATCCCGTTTTCTACTCTTCCTCGCCGGTGACCGCACCTTCACTCCACGGGTCTTGAAGCCCGCCCCGTACATAGAGATCACAGATGGAGGACGTCGGTCACCGCCGTAGAATAGGTTTAGCATCGGGTTTCTTTTATTTTTCTTTCCTATAAATGTTCAAAATGTAATGAAAATCTACCGTGTTTGCATTAATCTCGGCCTGTGTATATGAACTTTCACAATAATATACATATTGTAGGAGTACTAGCAAGATGCCTGTGCATTGCACGGAAGATCAAGATCTTGTGGTAGAAAAGGATGAACGAGGGAAAGCCTTATATGCAAATGTGGACAGGAGTGCGGGTAAATTGTCATAGTTTCCTTCCTATCCGTTAGATATAGATCGGACGGCCTATATTGCAGGATGACAGGCACACCATCATCACCAACTCTGCTTTTTATTGAACCGAGACAAATCTAACATGCGAAGTAAAATAAACACATAGGGTCTATACATACACAAATTATCTTCGGCACTCCAATAGTACGTCCACTACACATTCACGCATTTCACATCTTTCTACGTCTACGGGAACCTACGAAAGGGTTAACGTAAATTGCCTCTCTCTCTCCTCCCCTGATTTTCTTGGTGGTGGGCCCCTCCCCCCAATCTACAATCAACATCTCACACATTTCACATTATGTTAATTACGTAATTGGGATTACGTAGGTGTAGCATTACTCGTCCTAAAAAACCAACTAAGCCAACCTCCCAGCATATCGCGCCGGAAAACACCCGGCCGCGCCGTTTTAGTCGGGATTACCGGATTACTAGTAGTACTATCAATGGATCGCGCGAAGCAACAAAATTTTTTTTTGAGGGGGTGAAGCACCTAGTTTAAAAGGAAAAAGGCGGTACACTCACAGCACTCCTGTCGCGGTCACATTGCACCACACACACGTTCGATCCTGCACACGACTCACGCAAACGTAACGCGCTTCGGCTTGCCTCTTCACTGACACATGGGACTGCACTTGGGGAAACCGACCATGCGCCAAACTCCCCCGGCCCACTGCGTGAAAATCCTCCCCCCCCCACACCCAAAAATTTCCCCCAAATCCGATTCAACCGCCCTTCGACCAACTAGCCAATAATATTCCCCAACCCCCCTCCCCCCTGTCCCCCTCCACTCCATTTGCTCCGCCAAAGCCACCCTCCCCGCCACGCTGATACGTCGGCGCCGCGGTTCGATGATCCTCTCGCTCCCATAGTATGCTCTCGTAGACTGCCGTCCTCTAGCCGTGCCGCCACCTCTGGCTACGTTCTTGTGGAGGCGCACGGCGGTCAGCGCCGCCACGGCTGGCGACGTTCGTGTGGAGATGCACGGCGGTCAGCTTCTCCCACGTTAGACGCATTCTAGACTGAGGCCCTGTTCATGTTGGTATAGCGTTGAATGTTAGCTGATAAACGCTGTTAATCTCACTGTTTGCCGAAGTAGTTTACTGTCAATATGCTCTGCTTAAGAAGCTTCCTTGCCCTGTTCTACACTCAATCTGCTTAGCTGAGATGGGATGCCAAGGCCGATTAGTTGCTAAAATATCCTGCCACATATTTATTGTGACGTAGATTGCCATGGTCTAGTAGCCAATCTGTTAGGTGAAATAGCTCTACACCATTTTATACTCGATCTTTGTTGCTGCGATGGCCTTCGGTAGTTCGATGGTTGTGTGCTCGGCCTCATTGACTGCTGAAACAGCCTGCCATAATTTGGCACTCAAATCTGTTTGCTGAATTAGCTTTACATATAATTCGTTACTTAGATCTGCTCGTCCAAATATCTTGCCATAGCTTTAGACATCGACCTAGGTATTTTTTTCTGGACTTCATAAAAAAGCATATATGTTTTTCCTGTAATATTTAGTAGAAGAAATAATTTGTATGTCTAACAGATGGACATGACTTGGATAACTTCTGCTCGAAGATTCTCCGCTGCATATGTCGAGGGGGTTGAAAACTTCATGAACTTTGTCAAAGCTGACTACGGTGGTCCGAAATCAGATGTGCTCTGCCCGTGTAGCAGTTGTATGAATTCAGTTACAAGACCCCAGTCAACTATGCAAAATCATCTACACTTGTGTTGGATGTCGGTTGCATATACTAGGTGGGTTCATCATGGTGAAGCTGTGAACGTCAATGTTATTGACTACGTGGAAGCAGCAGATCACCATCTTGATCTACCTGATGCTCAGGTGGAAGAGGAGGAGGAGGTGGTGGTGGCGGAGCCAGTGAGTTTGAACAACATTGAAACAATGCTACGAAATGCTCGTGCATTCCGTGAACTTTCACCTGCAGAAGAAAAATGGTGGGCCCGCATGTTGGAACAATGCAACGTTGCTGTCACCCCAGGAAATAAGCTGTCAGTATTCTCAGCTATGGTCACCTTTCTTCAGGTGAATACATCTGAGCGGATGACCAACAAATCATTCGATGCAATGTTGGCTGCTTTTCGCAAACCTTTCCCAGATGCGTCTGAGCTGCCACACACCTACAGTAAAATGAAGAATTTCCTTCGTGCAGTTGGAATTGGATATGATATGATCCATGTTTGTAAGAATAATTGTGTTCTGTTCCGGAAGGATTATGCCAACTTAAGTGAATGCCCGAAATGCAAATCATCAAGATGGAAAGATGGCGATGCTGTGAAGAGGATTCCTCATAATGTTCTGAGACATTTTCCAATTACACCAAGATTGCAGAGGTTGTTTCATGATGCTGAAACAAGAGAGGATGTACTGTGGCATTCTAGGAACCAGGAGTACATATATCAGAATGTAATGAGGCATCCATCTCATGGTAGTGAGTGGAAAAGCTTCAATGGTAAACACAAAGAGTTTGCTGCAGACCCGAGAAACATTAGACTTGGCTTAGCTTCAGATGACTTTAACCCATTTGGCCACCAGAGCGCCACATATAGCATGTGGCCAGTGCTTGTTATCCCTTACAACATGCCTCCAAATGTCTGCACCAAAGAATCAAACTACATGATGGCCTTGCTCATCCCAGGTCTAAAAAGTCCTGGAAAGGATTTTGATTTGTTCATGGAGCCTCTTGTGGAGGAACTTCAACAGCTATGGAAGGGTGTTCTCACTCGAGACCTATATAGCATCCCACCAGCAGATTTCTTTCTGCGTGTTGTTATAATTTGGTGCATCCATGATTATCCATGATTTTAATTTGGTGCATGTGTTCACTGTGACAGGAATCCGCTGTCATACGCAATACTTAGCAACATATGTTACATTGGACACCGCCGTATCCTTGCCAAGGACAAGCCGCATCCTAGAAAATACCGAAGACATGTGTTCAATGCAAAGCATGAAAACCGTGATGCGCCAAAGAGGATCACCGCCGATGAGTTGAAAGTGGAATTAGAGAAGGTCAGGCATATTACACCAGGAAACCATCCTGGTAATGGTAGCGGGAAAAGGAAGCGTGGCAGGGTAGAAGAGACATTATTGTTTACCCGTAGGTCCACTTTGTGGGACTTGGAGTATTGGAAAGATTTGGATCTGCGGCATAATCTTGATGTGATGCACATCGAGAAAAATATATGTGACAGCATTATCGGCACACTTCTTAATATTGAAGGCAAGACGAAAGATACCTTAAAATCTAGGATTGATTGGACACACCTGGGTATCAGAAAGGATTTGCAGGTGCAAGATGAAGGCAAACCACGGGATATGGCACCAGCTGTGTACGTCTTGGACAAGGTAAAAAGAAAAGAATTCTGTGAGGTCCTGTCACGTGTGAGATTCCCACATGGATTTGCTTCCAACCCTGAAAGGAGAGTCAGTGAAGATGGAAACAAGGTATAAGGGTTGAAAACTCATGACTGCCACGTCCTACTTGAAAGGGTTTTACCTGTTATCCTTAGAGGATTGGGCCGCCCTGACTTATACAAAGCAGTTGCAGAGTTGGGACAATTCTTCAGGGAACTCTGCAGTAGGAATATCAGGATAGATGCTTTGGAGCGTCTTAGAGACAAGATACCAACTATCCTATGCGACCTTGAGAAGATATATCCTCCAGCCTTCTTTGATGTGATGGTGCATTTGGCTGTTCATCTACCTGATGAGGCACTACTTAGAGGTCCAGTACAGTATGGCTGGATGTACCCTATTGAAAGGCGGCTAGGCACTTTCAAGGGCTACGTTAGGAACAGAGCTAGACCCAAGGGTTCCATTGCAGAGGCCTACATTGCTACAGAAGCGTTGACATTCTGCTCAAAATACATTGAAACAACTCATCAGCTTAGCAAAGAGGTGGGTGAAGACAATCCCGGGCTCAATGTTTTCGATTATTCTGTTCGAGCTACAGGGAAGAGTCGCAAGAGGACAAACCTAAAGATTTGGACAAAATGGTTTGGTATGTGTTGAATAACTATCCTGAGATACTACCTTATATCAAGTAAGTGCACTACTGCAGCTTATACATCGTAATCTACTGAACTTGCAGCACATTCTTATATATTTAGATGTTTGACGTGATCACTATGTTGTGCAGCATCAAAGAGGAGTTACTGCCGCAAAATCCAAGAAACATTGACAAACTGGTTATGGCAGGATTTGCGAAATGGTTCAAGAACCATGTAAGCTTTTGAAGTGCACTGTCAGTTTTTTAATATATTGAGTACATAAGATGATCAGCTTGTCTATTTTCTAACCATAGGTTAAGAAGATGCGGGAGGATGGGCACGTAGTTGATGATGCCCTTTACTCACTAGCAATGGATCCTGATACTCGGGTAAGACATTATGAATATTGCGTTGTTGGAGATGTGCACTACAACACCCCAGCACGAGACGAAGGCAGGAAGACACAAAACAGTGCCATCATGAGCACGGATACGTATGACAAAGAGACAACTGAAATGTATGTTAACATAACAGACATTGTTCAGTTGCAGTATATCTCCAGTTTCGAGGATCATCGGTGTGTGGTTCTGTTGTGCTGTCGTTGGCATAACCTGTTTTCCAGGATCGCAAAACCTAGAGCTGATGATTATTTCAAATCCATCAATGTCAAGGCAGCGTACCAGACCAACGAGCCTTTTATTTTGGCAAATCAAGCAACGCAGATATTTTTCTTGGAAGACACATTTGCACGTAGCAATGATTGGAGAGTATTGCAAAGGTTTGAGCAGAGGAATTCGTTTAATGAAGTGGCACAATAAGATGATGCTTCACTGCTCCTGATGTACAAGATAACACAGATGTTCCTAATATCTTTGAGAACCATCACGTCAATGACGCCGGCGAAAAGATTGTCTGTCGTGCTGTGGACATACAAGAGTTGATCAAGAAGAAGCCAATGTTCGAAGACGTTGAGGACGAAGAAGAAGATGACACCGTGGGGAATTATGATTTAGACTGATACACATGGCGAAGATGTTGACGCTGCTGCTGCGGATGATGATTACATTGCTTTTGTCGTATTTGCCTGACAGAGGCCGTTTTTTTATCTACTTTGTGAAATTGTGTTTGCTATGACAACTGAAACCTGATGAACATGTTGTTTAGTATTTTCCTGTGAGAACATCACTTGTTATGTATGCTGATTTGTGTTTGGTGATTGTATGACAACTAAAACATGATGCCATTGTTGTTTAGTTGTACTCATATTTGGCTGTGAAACTTGAATTTGATGACATAGTTTGCTGTTGGACTGCAATTTGCTCGACGTCTTCGAATGAGAACAAAGCTGACCCGACAGGGCCTCTGCTATTTATTTATATAAGCAAAAGGGGATACCCCCTGATTTCCGTTAATAGAAATCATTAGACACTACGCCCAACCTGCTACACAGGTTTCATTCATTACTAGTTTCAGCAAAGTGCTCATGTCGTAGCCACTGAATACATCACGAGTGCTACATACACTGCAAATAAAGAGACAATCATCCGACATAACACATCGATTTTGCCCATTATCTTCACAAGCTCTTTCATCTCCTCATTGCTGTCAAGGCCGTTCAGCAGCTGTTGCTTGGCCATGATCAGAGGAACTGCATCTTTGACCTTCTACTCTGCATCTTCCTCTTCTGTCGTTCCTTCAGTTACTTGTCCAACACCCCAACCTGCTAGTATTGGGATTCCTCGGCTAACCAAATAATCAGCGTAGTTGTATTCCCCCACATCAGCAAGTTCCCAGAAATACAAATCACACGAATCTTCCCTTTTTTGCACGAATCAAATTGGAAGATCATCAACCAAACTATAAAAAAAATCAACAACTGAAAGCAGCAGAACAACACTTAAACATATTATTACCCCATGATTCGGGAATTTGTAGAAGACTAGGCCAGGATTGCGGATTGTGGTTGAGACACTACAGATGACCCTGCGTGATTTGCAGCAGTGGCACCAAACCAACGGCAGCGGGTTGCGATGAGCAATCGGCTGCGGTGCGCGTGCCGGTGGGGGTGTGATGAGACCCACAGGCGATGGTACGGGTGGCGACTTGGCGCATATCTGGTTGTTCCCTGCTGAAGAGCAGGTGGACGAGCAGCCAGCGGACATGGTTGCTGCTGCCAGAGCTTCTGATGCTAGGCAGAGTAAGTAGAGAAGAGGAGAAGCGAACATTGCATATGTCAGTTTCATTACTTGCAGAGTAGCATAGCATCATATATAGTCATAGTCTAGGTTTGGATTTGAACCAGCTACAGGAGCACATCTTTCTTTTTTCTAAAACTCGACAACGTCTCTTTACTGGTACACTAGATTTTCTGTACGCCTTCCCAAGTCTTTTATTTTCTTCCTTAGATTTCGAACCAGCTAAGGAAGGAAGGAGGACAAAATTGAGTGTTCCTGGGACTAGAACCCAAGACCTCTCAGTTGAAAACCAAGGGTGCTAGTCACTTATGTGGCGAACGTTCCCTGTGGGGAGGATGGCAGACGAACGCATTTTCCTCGCAGTTTTCTTCCTATATATAAAAAAGTATGCTACTTGGTTTCCGCTTAGTCAACAAATGATTGTGCCAACCTTAACCGTTGGATTGACATTCAACATCTGTCGCGTTTCTTCAGTCTCTTCTTCCTGAAGCCGCCAAAGCCAAACCAGCGCTGGCTCCTGTTCGTTCCCGTCCGAGGCCTCACCATCGTCCTCCGCCTTGGTTCGCTCGCCACGACACCACCCTCCGGTGTTGTCGACATGGTCAACAACCGAGAGGAATAAGGAGATGACTGTACATGGTGAGGATGACAGTAGGGACCCAGCAGTGCGCGCAGTAATTTTGTTTTTTTGGGACGGAGAAGGGTATCAACAGGGTTGTGTGGGACCCGTGGCCCGTCTAGACCAGGCTTTTATTTCATATGTTTAGCAGATGACCAGCCTAGTTTTTTCTCCTTTCTGAAAATGGGTAGCCAACTATTCTGTTTTTTGCAGAATAACCAACGTAGGCCTACTTGCTTTTCTACGCCCTGTTGTGACGGAAATCTTTCAAGACGAGGAGGGATGCATTTTGCCTAGAAAATGGGCTATAAGTAATAAGAAATGGGCTATAAGTAATAATAAATGGGCTGTAAAATGAAAAAATACAGCAAATAGGCAATTAGTTCTGAAATACTATTTTCTTTCGGATTTTGATATTTTAAATTTCATTGTTTTTGTGCGGGTAAAATTTCATTGAATTTAAATTAAGGTATATTTAGATTTAAAATTAATTTGAATCTGGCTAGAAATTTCGGGCTGTATGCTGTTTGGGACAGATTTGGAGGCTGACTTGTGAGTCTACTAGGTTCACGTGTACTTCAGCTTTGTCAACTTAGTCAACAAGCGATTCTAGCAGCAGTGACCGTTGGATGTTAATCCAACGGCCGTGCTGCTTCTTCAATATTTAATCTTCTTGCTCCAGCCGCCCAAACCAGCTCCGGTGGGACTGCCTGCTCCCGCCTCCCGTGGCCGGCTGTGCTGCCGCACAGTCCGCACCGCCCCACCCTACTTCATTGCTGGCCAGGCCATTCCTCTACTCACCCACACCTCCTGTTATTTTCCGGCGAGGGCAGCCGGACCAGTAAACCCTCGTACTCCCCACCGCGTGGGAAACCATTGCCGAGTCTTCCCCGGCTCGGTGTCGTTCCCTTCCTAGGACTCGCCGTCGTCCACCGCAATGGTGCTCTCAGCGCGGCCTAGTCAACGTGTGCAACGAACAACATCCATCGGCCGTGAACTGTACGCGCAAAATAATGATTACTCCACCTGACAGCTGGGACCCCTGTAAGGGCCTCTGTATTTTGTGAAAAAAACATTCCCCCCACTAACATGTCGGACCCACCAGCTATATCTTCGCACCCAAGGAAGTGCCTCCTTATTACGCACAAAAAATGAATACCCCCTGCTAGCTGGGACCCACCATAGTGGGAGGATGACTTATGGGCCAACTAAGTTCACGGGGACTGAGGGCTTTGTCAACTTAGTCAACATGAACGATTCTAGCTCAAGTGACCGTACGATGTCCATCCAACGGCCGTAGTGCTTCTTCAACCTCTGGTCTCCTTGCTCCAGCCGCCCAAAGCAGCATCGGTCGTGCTGCATGCTCCTGCCTCCCATGGCCGGCTGTGCTGCCGCGGAGGCCTCACTGCCCCCTACTATTCCCACCGCTAGCCAGGCCCTGCGGCAACGGCAGCCTCACACCGCAGCCGAACCAGTGAACCCTCGTACTCCTCTCCGCGCGGGCTTCCACTGCCGTGACTTCCCCGACTCTGCATCATCCCCTTCCTAGGCCTCGCCGTCGTCCACCGCCGTGGTGCTCTCGGCACGGCCTGGTCAATGTGGTCAAGGAACGACTTCCATCAGATGTGGACTACACGTGGAGACGCTGACAGCTGGGTCCACGGCCGCAGCAAGGAAGTGCCTCCTTATTACGTGGAAAATAATGATTCCTCCACCTGACAGCTGGGACCCACCGGACGGGCCACTGTATTTCGCAGAAAAACCGTTTCCCCTTAACTGCTAGGAGCCACCAGCTTCATCTTCGCACGTGAGGAAGTGCGTCCGGGCAAAAACAAAGATTCGCCCCCCTGACTGCTGGGACCCACCAGCTACACCTACGCACGCAAGGAATTGCGCCCGGGCAAAAAAAAAACGATTCGCCTCCCTTCAAACTCAAGGCTGACCCAAGCATCCTGATAAACGATGAAGATTATCCATGGTTACGGCGCAATAAGCAAATGACACAAGCGAAGAAAAAGTGAAGACTTTCTCCCGCAACTATTATGATGATACCATGCCAACTTTGTAACAGACGAGTATAATACCATTGTCCGTTTTGTACATGCACATGCTATGTGGGTGAAATTATGATACCATGCCAACTTTCAACTTTTTCAGAGTTCATTTGAAATGCTTTAATGTCTTATGGTTCGGCCCTCGTAATACCATTATTCAAATTTGAAAACTAATGGCACTAACAGAAAGTTTATAATTTTTCTAAAACTAATGGCACTAACAGAAAGTTTATAATTTTTCTGACCTAAAAGCAAAAAGAATTAAAAAATAAAGCAAAAAACAAAAGAAAATAAATAATGCAAAAAATGAAACAAAAAAACTAGAAAAAAACTATTTTTATAGTAAAGTTAATCACAAACTTGTGATTCACACAAATTTCAAAGAATTCAAATTTTAACTACTCAAATTTGAAAACTAACGGCACTAACAGAAAGTTTATAATTTTTCTAAAACTAATGGCACTAACAGAAAGTTTATATTTTTTCGGACCTAAAAGCAAAAATAAAATAAAAAATAAAGCAAAACACAAAAGAAAATAAATAATGCAAAAAACAAAACAAAAAAACTATTTTTATAGTAAAGTTAATCACAAACTTGTGATTCACACAAATTTCAAAGAATTCAAATTTTAACTACTCAAATTTGAAAACTAATGGCACTAACAGTAAGTTTATAATTTTTCTAAAACTAATGGCACTAACAGAAAGTTTATAAATTTTCTGACCTAAAAGCAAAAAGTATTAAAAAATAAAGCAAAAAATAAAAGAAAATAAATAATGCAAAAAACAAAACAAAAAACTGGAAAAAAACTATTTTTATAGTAAAATTAATCACAAACTTGTGATTCCCACAAATATCAAAGAATTCAAATTTTAACTATTAAAATTTGAAAACTAATGGCACTAACAGAAAGTTTGTGATTTTGTGACCTAAAAGAAAAATAATTAAAAATAAACTTTAATAAAATAAATAAAAATAAAAACAATAAGTATTTTGTTGTAAGTAGAAACAAAATAAAATAAATAAAGCAACAAAGAAAACAAAAAAAGTGCCACCTAATGGGCCCCCACTGCCTGAATACGACTAGAAACCCTACCATGGGCCACGATTCAGGCCCGCGGGTGGCCCAATAGGCCCACAAGCACACAGCGTATGGTTAGGCCCGAAAACCTACAATTGAGAGGAGCTCGAGAGGGTGGGCGCAGCAGCGCTTATAAACCACTCTCGAGCTCTCTCAGCTATCGAGGTGGCACTAAACTTTTGACACGGGGCAGCACAAGGCCTTTGGTCTCGGTTGGTACCACCAACCGGGACTAAAGGGGTCATTCATCCCGGTTCGTGGCACCAATCGGGACCAATGCTCCTCTCCCCTGGCCCATGAGCATTAGTCCCAATTTGTGCCACAAACAAGGACTAAAGGGTTGGTCCTCAGAGTTTAGTCCCACCTCGCCAACCGAAGGGGGCTCAAACCAGTTTATAAGCCCTTCCCTCTCTGCCTTGTTGAGCTCCTCTCAAAATGAAAATAGATGCCCTTATACAGGAAATTTAACCTAAATTGAGAGTGAATTTCTTTGAAATTCATAGAAATTTACTATGAATTTAGGTTGAATTTTTTGTATAAGCGCATCTATGCTCATTTTTTTAGTAAGTTAATCATAAACTTGTGATTCACACAAATTTCAAAGAATTCAAATTTTAACTATTCAAATTTGAAAACTAATGGCATTAACAGAAAGTTTATAATTTTTCTAAAACTAATGGCACTAACAGAAAGTTTATAATTTTTCTGACCTAAAATCAAAAGGAATTAAAAAAATAAAGCAAAAAATAAAAGAAAATAAATAATGAAAAAACAAAACAAAAAATAAAAAAACTATTTTTATAGTAAAGTTAATCACAAACTTGTGATTCACAGAAATTTCAAAGAATTCAAATTTTAACTATTCAAATTTGAAAACTAATGGCACTAACAGAAAGTTTATAATTTTTCTAACCTAAAAGCAAAAAAGAATTAAAAATAAAATTTAATAAAATATATAAAAATAGCAACAATAATTATTTTGTTGTAAGTAGAAACAATATAAAATAAATAAAGCAATAAAGAAAACAAAAAACAAATTTGAAAACTAATGGCACTAACAGAAAGTTTATAATTTTTCGGACCTAAAACAAAAATAATTAAAAATAAACTTTAATAAAATAAATAAAAATAAAAACAATAAGTATTTTGTTGTAAGTAGAAAAAATAAAAGAATAAAGCAACAAAAAAACAAATTTGAAAACTAATGGCACTAACAGAAAGTTTATACTATTTGTGACCTAAAAGAAAAATAATTAAAAATAAACTTTAATAAAATAAATAAAAATAGTAACAATAAGTATTTTGTTGTAAGTAGAAACAAAATAAAAAATAAAGCAACAAAGAAAAAAGTGCCACCTACCGGGGCCCCACGGCCTGAATACGACTAGAAACCCTACCACGGGCCAGGATTCAGGCCCGCAGGAGGCCCAGTAAGCCCACAGGCACACAGTGTACGGTTAAGCCCGAAAGCCTACAATTGAGAGGATCTCGAGAGGGTGGGCACAGCAGCGCTTATAAACCACTCTCGAGCTCTCTCAGCTAGGGAGGTGGTACTAAACTTTTGACGCGGGGCAGCACAAGGCCTTTGGTCCCGGTTGGTGGCACCAACCGGGACCAATGCAACCGAGACCAATGCCACCCTTTAGTCCCGGTTGGTGCCACCAACCGGGAGCAAAGGCCGCCGCTTCCCGCCTTTTGGGCTGCTGAAAAGAGACCTTTGGTCCCGGTTGGTGGCACCAACCGGGACTAAAGGGTCACATTGGTCCCGATTGATGCCACGAACAGGGACCAAAGCCTTTTCTATATAAGCAAACACTTAGCAGTTTCTCCAAAATTCACTTGTTCTTTGCTCCGACGCCCCACCCTGCTCCTCGTCGCCGTCGCCGCCAAGCCCTGCCCCGACGCCATCGCCCACGCCCTTGCCCGACGCCGTCGCTGACGAGCCCTGCCCTAACGCCGTTGCCCGGCCGTGCCCTCGCCTAATGCCGTCGCCGCCCTGCCCAATGTGTGTCGCCCCGGCCCACCCCGTCGTCGCTGTCGCCCTGCCCCGCCCCCTTCCTCGCCGGCCATCGCCCTTGCCCTGAGCGCGCGCCCCCTGCCCCATCGCCGTCCTCACCGCCGAACCCACACGCCTGCCCCTCCTCATCTTGGTCCGGCCGGTGCCCCTCCCCTGTCCTTATTTTTTCATATATTATATGCTTGTTTTTTTTCCAACTTGCTACGATCGTTGGTAATAAATGAAAAAACAGATATAATACTCTTTCCTTACAACTTCAAGTGAGTGTTACTGTCTTGTGCATATTCGCTTTCCCTTATTAGTCCAGGTTATAGTAATGTAATTGATGAGTTATGCATGCGTGTGCAATTTCCACTATATTCTCCTAGAGATTAAGCTTGAGCAGGGACTAGTAACCGTCTTAGACTCGAGACGAAAAGATCCCCAGGACTATGCGGACATGACTCAAATGCTCGAGAAGTAAGTTAAATCGATCATTATCCACCATATCAGCAACTTTGTTCATTTCCTGATATATCAAGTAATTGGTTTCTTTGTCTGGCAGGGTTTGGAGAAAATTCACCAAAAAAGCTTCGGGACTGCCGAAGAAGCTGCAATTTAGACACCCTAAAGTAAGTACTATAGTAACATGTTCCGCGCATCTCCTAGTGATTCAAGCGCTAGTTTCATCAATACCATTTGGCATGCCTGCTTATCAGTTTGATTGACCTCTATTTCTTGTAAAGTGGTTGTGGCAGGAATAAGGGAATGATTTCTGTGGATACTACATTTGCAAGTCCTTCCGCCGCACGACATGTGAACGAGGGTACTCTGAGGAACAATATGAAGTGCGTAAGCAATAATATTCACAATTTTATTTTATTACCATCATTTGTGTTGAGTTTCATTTATTCACATATATATATATATTTATATATATATGTATGTATGTATGTATTGACCCCCTTGTTCAAATTAGATGTTTCGGATGCGGGATGAACTCCTAGCACCAGATCGTATGCAAGCAATTCAAGAGGAATTAGCGGCATTCTTCCTTGACCACGTGATCGCTGAAGACGGAGAATACTATGTGGACCCTGTGTTCATATATAATTAGGAGATTGTATTGTAAGAGATAATTATTGTATATATGTAGCCTGTACTGTCGGATAGATATACGAGAACTTGTTGTTCGACCAATCTCTCAGAGAAGGAGAGGCGGTCGATATCACTTCTCTCTGTATGCATATGTTCATGACGATCTTCTGTTTCCTTTATTTGCTTACTAGCTAGCGTGTCTAGTCCTCTCTATATATACGTATATATAGCATCGTCCAAGCATGTACATAAGAGAGGACACTTCTCTCTATTAATTAGCTAGCTAACACAATAAATGAAACACCTAAATTAAACCCCCAAAACCCCCCAACCCCCCCCCCCCTAAAAAAAAAAAAAACCCCCCCCCCTGAAATGCTGACGCGTGGATGCCTATTGGTCCCGGTTGGTGCCACCAACCGGGATCAAAGGCCCTCCTGCCTGTGCTCGGTGCACCGGCCACGTGAAGGCCCATCCGTCCCGGTTCGTGTAAGAACCGGGACTAAAGGGTTAGGGCATTAGTAACGACCCTTTAGTCCCGGTTCACAAACCGGGACAAAAGGCCCTTATCAACCGAGACGAATGGGGTTTTTCTACTAGTGACTGCGTTCATATGCCATATGCTATTGCTCTAGATCAGCAAGTGATTGACATGCATGGAACGATTTCCCATCCCCATGGATAGAGTAAACAGAGACTGCGATAGTAAGTGCGCGATTCCGTAGTTGCGTTTTGTTGTATGCCAATAAGGGTTTAGTATGCACTACCAAGGGTTAGTATTGGTTATGGAATGGTATACATCTTTTCTTACACTTGCAAAGTAAAGTTTCTTTTTTCCTTTTTTTGCATATAATAGATCTGCCCAAAATGTTTTCCGGCTTAATATTGTAAAATTAGCGATGATTTTACATTGTGCCATGCGACTTTCAGACTGTTTAAGTATTTATTGATTGGTCACATTTCTGCGTGCATATATGTAAGTAACACTTCTACATGGAAAAACTATTGGTGTGCATTTTAGTACATATCGGCCACACTAGTTTTGCATCGATATTTTATGCCTTAGATCCGTCCCACCTCAAAAATATTTCGTCCTCAGCCACTATGGCGTGAAAAAAGTTTCAGGAAGGAAACAGCTAATGGCTCATGGTCTGCCCGACAGATCATGGGGAAGCACATATTTTTCGACTGCCAAGACTGCGATGATCCAAGCCCAGAGGACCCGAGCGCCTGTTGAGCCGATGCTATGGAGTCGTGCCGGATAGATACTTCCGTCGGCTGGGCGCTGTCCTCCCGGGAGCGGTGGAGTGCAATGCGGACCGCCATTGTCTCCTCTAACCCGCACGAGATGACATCCCGTTAGTAGAAAAAGCGTCAAATGTGAAGCACAGTAGTGCCGGTTTGATTTTGAGCCAACACTAACCGGCACTAATGTGTCTATTAGTGCCAGTTCCAATGGCTAGGCGGGCGGACATCATTAGTACCGGTTCGTGGGAAACCTTTAGTACCGGTTCATGCCACGAACCGGTACTAATGAGGTTGTGTGAGGCTGTGGTCAGGCTGGGGCCCCACGAACACCTTTACTACCTGTTCATGGCATGAACCGGTACTAGAGTTTCTTAGTAAGCTGATTTTTAGTCCCACCTCACGAAGAGAGAGGCATTAGGAGCGGTTTATAAGCCGTGAGTGCAGAGACGATGAAGGAGAGGCGCAATGCTCACCTGCAGGTTGCTTAGCTTCAAGCCTTCTAGAATAACATAGATTGCACGGAGCTATGTGCAGTGCAGTCTACACTATTCGAAAAGGCTTGAAGCTAATTAACGAGCATTGCGCCTCTTTTTTATTTTTAATAACTTATTATAACTCCAGACTTCTTGTGTGTTCGGCAAAAACTGTATGCATTTCCTTTACAAACTGGACAATCTCTTTCGAAGTATCACGGCCGGTTTCGGACGAAAACTCATCTGTTACACCGGCACTTCTTTTTTTAAAACTTATTACAACTCCAGAATTTTTTGCATTCAGTACACACCATTCTATGCCACGTCATCAATTTTGAACCCTTTCTGACATCATTTGCTATTTTTCATTCATTTACCGATTTGTTTTGGGAGCTAAATGACCGTGAAATTGAAAATCACTACAAAATGAACTCTGAAAATGTTGAAACATGGCATGGTATCATCATTTCACCCGCATAGCATGTGCAAAAGAGTAGAGAGGGTCACGGAGAAAACTGGACGCACCTCGTGTACAAACTGGACAATCTCTTCCGAAGTATTAGGGTTTCGGGCAGGAACTCATCTGTTACACGAGCACTTCAATGTTTTTTAAACTTATTGGAACTCAAGCCTATTTTTGCGTTCAATATGCAGAATTCAAAGCGACATCATCAATTTCCAACACGTTCTGACATCATTTGTTGTTTTTCAGTCATTTACCGATTTGTTTAGAGAGCTAAATGACCGTGAAATGGAAAATCACTACAAAATGAACTCTGAAAATGTTGGAACTCGGCATGGTATCATCATTCCACCCTCATAGCATTTGCAAAAGAGTAGAGAGGGTCACGGCGAAAGCTGGATGCACCTCGTCTACAAACTGGACAATCTCTTCCGGAGTATCAGGGTTTCGGACGAGAACTCATGTGTTACACGGGCACTTCAATGTTTTTTAAACTTATTTGAACTCCAGCCTATTTTTGCGTTCAGTATGCAGCATTCAAAGCGACGTCATCAATTTTCAACACGTTCTGACATCATTTGCTGTTATTCAGTCATTTACCGATTTGTTTAGAGAGCTAAATGACCGTGAAATTGAAAATCACTACAAAATGAACTCTGAAAATGTTGGAACTTCGCATGGTATCATCATTTCACCCGCATAGCATGTGCAAAAGAGTAGAGAGGGTCACGGCGAAAACTAGACGCACCTCGTGTACAAACTGGACAATCTCCTCCGGAGTATCACAGTTTCGGACGAGAACTCATCTGTTACACGGGCACTTCAATGTTTTTTAAACTTATTTGAACTCCAGCCTATTTTTGCGTTCAGTATGCAGCATTCAAAGCGATGTCATCAATTTCCAACACGTTCTGACATCATTTGTGTGGGAGTATCAGGGTTTCGGACGAGAAAAGCAAAAATATTCACAAAGAAACTAAATAGAGCAAAAAAACTACTTAAAAATAAATAGAAGAAAATAAATAAAACAGAAAAGACAAAAACTATATAAAAAATTACTCAAAAATAAATAGAAGAAAATAAATATGCAGAAAAGAAAAAAAATAAATATAAATTTTGTTGGGGCGCTGCCCAGTGGGCCTGCCAGACCTAGGGTGTGCAAATTTAGGCCCAAAAGGGCCAGCAGGCTCATAGGGCAGCGCGCTATAGTTAGGCCCAAAAGCCTGCTATATAAAGAAGTTCGAAGGAGCAGCCGCTGCTGGGTTTATAAAACAGTGCGGCTGCCCTTCGCTCGGCGAGGTGGTACTAAACATTATGCACCGCCGGTGGCAAGGCACAACCATTAGTACCGGTTGGTGGCTCCAACCGGTACTAATGAGTTGACCTTTAGTACTAGTTCGTGACACGAACCGATAGTAAAGGAGCCGTTTCCTGCCCCTTGGCCTGGCAAAAATTGGCCTTTAGTACCGGTTGGTGGCTCCAACTGGTACTAAAGGCCCCTCCTATATATATGGCACTTACGAAAAATTCAGTTTCATCGACCACCACTTCTTCTCCAACTTCTTCGCGCGACATCGCCGCTGCCGTCGCCCATCGCGCGCCGCCCTCGCCGCCTCCACTGCGCGCCGTCGCCCTCGCCGCCCGTCGTCGCCGTCACCGCCGTCGCCCCCGCCGCCGCGTACTACGTCGCCGTCTCGATCGCGCCGTCGCCCTCGGCCCGCCGCTCGTCATCGCGCCGTCCCCGTCGCATCGCCGTCTCGCGCCGCCGCCCATACGCCGCCGCCCCCCGCTCGTACACACACACATATTGTTTTTACTTATTTTCTGTTTTCTGTTGTTTAGATTAATGTTAGATAAATTACGTAGATAAGAATGTTAGAATGTTAATGTTAGATGAATTATATGGAAAAGATGTTAAATATTAATGTCAATTTTAGATGAATTAGCTAGATATTAATTAGGTATATATATGAGATTTGAACTAGTTGAATTAATATAACTAGTTTATTTTTAGTATGAAACTTAATATAACAAGTTTAATTTTAGTAAGAAAATTTAGGTATATGGGATTATTTGAACTAGTTGAATTAATATAACTAGGTTATTTTTAGTAAATGCTTAGTTGAATTAGTAGAACTAGTTTATTTTTAGTAAGAAAATTTAGGAATATAAGATTGGATGATCTAATTAAAATATTACTATATATAGCTACTTTATATATTTTAGTAAGAAAATCAATAGAACTAGTTTATTTTTAGTAAATTCTTAGTTGAATTAGTTGAATTAATAAAACTAGTTTATTTTTAGTAAGAAAATTTAGATATCTGAGATTTGATGATCTAATTAAAATATTATTATATAGAACTAGCTACTTTATTTTAGTAAGAAAATTAATAAAACAAGTTTATTTTTATTAAATTCTTAGTTGAATTAGTTGAATTAATAGAACTAGTTGAATTAATAGAAGTAGTTGAATTTGTTGAATTAATAGAACTAGTAAGTGTTTAATGTTTCACCTATATGAACATAGGAAATGTCATCTGACGACAAAAAAGATTTCATTAAGTGTGAATACTGTGAAGACCAGCGCGACCTGTGCGACAGAAATTTCCTTGTTGATGATAGGCGCTTCAGCATCAAGCTGGATGAGACCTTCGAAGTGGATACAGTAAGTCACAACGACAAGTATTTTTTTCATAATTAAGCATGACTTATATATGCTTCATTTGCTTCAACTTATAATTTTAAATTTTCACTATTCTACTAGCGCATCCCCTGTCATGCAAGAATTTTTGTCTTGGATAAGATAGGTTTCAGTGCTATGGAAACTATGAAGGTAAAGAGAGTTTACCTGAAGACCGAGCATGGTTATACTTTCAACGTCAAATTATACAACACAGACACGTACACCTATTTTGAATGCAAAACTTGGCAAACACTATGCAAGGCTTATGCATTTGAGCCTGATATGGTTATCACTTTTGATATTCGTCCGGAAGATGATATTGAAGGTAATAGAGACATCTGGGTCGATGTGTAGACGCCTCCAGTTCTACCATTCTCAACCATATTTATGTCTTTTATATTGTTTATTCAAAAATAGTTGACAACTAATTTCTATTGACAGCTTATTTCCATTCAAGCAAACATGTCCGGCGCTTGGTAGACAGGACCTACTACTGTCCCGGAGCTGAACTAAATTGCGAGGACATAAGTCATTATGTTTCATGGCTTGAGGATCTTCATACTGTCAAGACAAATTTTCTTCCTGCACTTAGAAATGTTAGTACTCAAAAGGTGCAACCAATAGTGATCGTATTGAACTACGGTCACATCTATTTATGAAAGATGGTAAGATTTTTACTATTTGTCCCCAGTGCATATTTTGCATACATTATTTTTTGGTAAACTTTCATTGCTAAGTATATTAATTACTATACGATGTTCTTCAACAGGGACTCCCGATGACAGTTCTGCCTCAGTGGATCAAGACTAAAGGTCACATGTCAATGGTTAGCTTACGGCCAAGATATCCTACATTGCACATGAGTGCATTCAGGATTTCTAAAAGCGATGAATGCTTAATAGTGAAAGATTGGAGCAAAATTGTTAACGATCCCAGAGAAGTACTAGGGGTCAGCAATAATGAGAAGCGCAGCCCACGATTTGGAGACAGGTTCATCTGCATGCTCCAGTATGATGAATTAGGAGAGCTATACATGTTCTACGCTATTTTACCTGAGAGAGCAGCATGAGTTATTTAGCTAGTTCATGCTCTTAGTACTTTTGTCCTCTCATGTCCGTGTTCTTCGTCCTGAACTTAATCTCAAAGGGTGATTTGCTTTTTTGGCGTTATGAACGCTTATAATATCATGACCATGTTGAACTCGATGATATCTTTGCTTCTGGTACAAGTGAATATTTTTTCATTAAGCTAGTGTTGGTGGTGATTAGATAGCAGTAATAACTATGATGATTAAACAATGGTAATGACGACTATGATGACTTTTAGCTAGCTAATATACTATTGTTGATCATATGATGCAAGAGTTTTTATATTAATATGATGATGATGACTTATTATATCATTTATGAAAGAAATCGCAGATTAGTTTCAGCTGGATGGATCCTAGCTAAGTGATCAAGTATATGCCATATACTTGATCACTTAGCTAGGATCCACATGCATCTAGTCAAAACTAATCTGCGGTACTTTCACCTAATGATTTAACAACCAAAATGATCACTAAATTAAATTGAAAACACAAAATTAAAGGAAAAATACAAAATAGTACCAAAACAACCCCAAACATTTAGTACTGGTTGGTGTTACCAACCGGTACTAATGTCCTGCACGCACCCGGGCCTAGCTCGTGCCACGTGGTGGCACTTTATCGATAGTTCGTGATGAACCGGTACTAAAGGGGGGGGGCTTTAGTCCCCACTCTTTAGTGCCGGTTGTGGAACTGGCACTAAAGGCCCTTACGAACTGGCGCTAAAGCCCGGTTCTGCACTAGTGTCCCAGTCGACGGATCCGGACAGGTCAGAGTCAGATCCGCTGCCCACCATGCTGGAGATAGCCGGAAATCGCCGAAGGTGAGCTTGGGTGGCGGGAGGAGTGGAAGGGAGTGGACTGTGAAGTGGCTACGGTTTGGTCTAGTGAGCGAATGGGGATGAATATATGCGGGGTCGGGTGGGCCAGCATCGCCGGGTCCGACGTGACGGATGCGCCCGGGCACCCCATATCCGCCCCATATTTGGGCTAGATATGAGGGGTGCCGGTCAGCCAGGGCGTTTGAGTGCTGTTTGAGGCGTTCGTCTGGGTCGATATTTCGTGACCCGTCAGTGATCGGGCGGGCCACCCGAGCGTTTTAGGCGGGTTCGAGGCGCTCGGCTTTAGATGCTCATATGGAGTTTTTGAACCCAAGCTCACATGCTCTCTGATGAAGGGTAAAATATAAAATAATCTTATTTTTTGCAATAAGCATTGATGAATGTTTTATCCGCGTGTAAACTTTTGTGACGAAAAGATATACATGGATGTCTAGGCTTTTCTTCACAAAAATTTGCACGCATTTAAAACATTTATCAATGTTCATCATGAAACAAATTCAGATTTTTTTTAATGTTTGTGAGAGAGCATATGAGCTCAGGATCAGAAGGGCACTTTTACTATGATGTGCCACAAAGTCATTCTGAGCGTAAACGGTACCTGCCTATACATCTGAGACTGTCCATATTCTTTGAGATTCATGCATTGTGAGGCCCACCACAGATATGTAGATGCGTATTGCAGCATATATCAGGCATGGAAATTATCTTGTCCAACAAAGGTTAAAATATATTTATCTAGTGAAAGCTACATGGCACACCCACATGTCGTGTTACGCTTGCAAACAAACATATGAATTATCGCCTACTTGTCCCAATTGCTCTGCTCGTCCAGAAGATACTAAGCACATGATATTCCTCTATAATAAAGCAAAGGACGTTTGGAAAAGGTTGAGGATGGATGATATTATTGATAAAACCAATGAGGTTGTTTGTGCTGGAGAGGCAGTGTTGGAGTATTTATTTTTTCTACCAGACCAAGATTTGTGGATTATGGCTCATTATAATGGGTGTGAAATGATTGCTTTCTCAGCCGGGTATCTATGATGGGAAGGGCAGAACACACAAGGAGACAACTCAGAATGCATATCATATCTTTATGGGGATACTAGCTCTTACGGTAAACTTTGTTACTGCCACATCTCCAAAGGCCTATATGAAAAGGGGGGCTAGTCTTTTCATTCAGTGGGCTTTGTGAAATTCAATGTTGATGATTCTTTTGACCATGACATTCTTAGGGGCATGATGCGGGCAGTCCTTATAGATGACAAAGGAAGATTTATCGCCGGGGGAATGGGAAGATAGACTACTGCGGATATGTCTTGATGGCTGAAGCTTTGTCCCTCAAATTCGGTCCATTGCTGGTGCAAAGGTCAGGATGCAATTTCCTTATTATTAACTCGGACAATCTGGAGGGGATTGATACCATGAAGGATGGAGGGCGATCGACGGGTGCATCGGTGGCAATTTTAGATGATTATTTTCATTATGCTTGTGATTCATTAATACTAGGTTCGAACACTGTAATAGAGAAGTAAATAAAGTTGCTCGTGAGCTCGCTAGGTTAGCTAGATTTTCTTTGACCTCTAATTGGTTTGAGGACCTCTTGAATGAAATTGTAACTATTCTCATAAACAATTTATTGGTTATCTCTAATGAATAGTGTCTGGTTTATTTGAAAAAATAATTCCAGTTTGGTGGGGTACATAGTACTACTTTATGTCAGTGTAGTACGTTACTCCGACATCTATCCTCTCTTATCTCCCAAACAAATCCATAGACTTTATTTTATCTTACAAAATTTAAATCACTAGTATCTTTTAAACTATAAACTCAATTTTGGAACTTTTTTATATACTTGGACTCCTTGCGTCAAGGTGTTTAGAAATACGCTGAAATCAGTTATATATGTTATAATGAAATGACTGAAATTTGTTATTATAAATTAATTGAAATATGTTATTACGAAATGAGTGAAATATGTGACTGTGAAATATTTTTTTGAGACGTGCGAAAACTACTTTGGGAAATTACTAAAAAGGTTTGTTTCAAATGGTGAAATCTGGTTCGAATGAGTGAAATCAGTTTTGAAATGAGTGAAACTTTTGTAAGAAATGAGTGAAGTATGGTATTATATCCTTTTTAAATGAGTGAAATATGTTATTATGAAATGAGTGAAATATGATATAATGGAAATAGTGAAATATGTTATTATGAAATCTTTTTTGAAATGAGTGAAATATTTTATAAAGAACCGAGTAAAAGATGTTATTATTTGACACAAGTGAAATCTGTTGCGGGTGAAACTGATCAATTCAATTATATGAACTAGATTATTTTAAAATTGTATTTCAGTGCTTTTTTGAAAGGTGCTTTTTTTCAAATGAGTCAAATCCGTTTTCGAAATGAGTGAATTTATTTTTTGAATTGTGGGAAATCAGTTATTTGAAATAAGTTTATAAATTTGTGAAATCATTTTCTGAAATGAGTGAAATCAATATTTTTGAAATGCTTGAAATCTATTTTCACACATGCAAAATCTGTTTTGGAAAATTATTGAAATGGTTTGTTTCAAATGTGTGAAATCAGTTTATTGAAATGAGTGAAATCATTTTTTGGACATAAATTAAATCATTTTTTTAAACTCCTTTGAAATATATTCAAGGTCCGTCTTGTTTCAAAGGTCTCTTGCCATGAATTCAAATATGTAAAATGTTTTTAAAATGTTTTTTTGGTTGAAAAGTTATGAGCCATTCAAAATGATATATCAAAAATAAAATGTAAATCTTTAGTTGGACAGGGAATCTTGTTTGCATGCAGCGCTTCTCTCCTTTCTCACACTGTCACTTGTTACAAAAAATTGCTATTGTGGGTCCCTCTCTTTTGTATTTATGTGCTCATCTGAGAAAACAAATTGGCATCTTATACACAGAAAAAGACACGAATATCCGCACAGGAAGCAAACGTTGGATCTCTTAACGCTAAATAAATCAATGTCGACTATGATTGGCAGACGAAGACCAAATAGCCCATGTGACAGAGGGAATCTACGCCCGATGTATAATACGGATACAGTACTCTAGTACAACCGCATGCCCTTCCTGTCACATATTTCCCAATTTTCTATTTAGAAATACTGGCTATTTATCCTATGTGTGTAATATATCGATTAAGTGGACGAAGTGAATTGTTGAATTTTCTTTGTTTGGAACTGGAAGATCGCCAAATGAACATTGAGAAGACGACGGCAGTGGTACGTCAAGATTGTTCATAGGGAAAGTGAAGGGAATCGATGACTTTTCTTAGCTGTGCACAAAGAAAGTTGTGGAGGGTGCGAGGTGTGCCAGGGCTCTCAAAACGCTTTGTCATTCAACGTGGTTTCTCATTTGTCAACAGACAAATCCGGTTGTCCAAAATCATGCAAACAAGATGAAAATTAGGGTAAACTTTACGGGCGTCTGAACCATCCCTACATATATGTCCAACATCCCAGTCCATCCCAAAAATACCTCTCGCACCCGCACCACTGCTATATATTGCCATATATGTGTCCGACATTCTAGTCCTATTGAAAATCGTTACATGGAAAACAAAAAAAATCTACGCATATCTATCCATGAAGATGCATAGTAACGAAAGGGGAGTGTGTCTACGTACCATCGTAAACCGTAGAAATATGAGCAATTTACCAAATAATTTTGCTAACAGAAATACAAAATAAAGCATGACTAATATAGCAAATATAAAGCAAGTCATGCAATCTGACAGAGAGAAGGTAAACATCGTCTGCATATATGAACTTGAGCTAAACACATGTAGAACAGACACTAGACGAAGTTGCTTATACGACATAGAACCTAACATATGTAGGACAGAAACTAGAGCCAAGAACTGTAGCAGGACTTCTAACAGAAACGAGAACACGTACGGCACAGCAGCAGCAGAAGCGCTGGACTTGGGGTCGGTGTCCTCACATGCCATCTCGTCGAGGAGGTCGTGGACGTCAGGAAAGAAGTCGTCATCGGGGAAGTAGTCGTCGGCAACCGGATCGTCCGTGATGAAGCAGCAAGTAGTCACGCTGAGCGCTCCCGAAAAACCTTATCAACCTTCTCCCGTACAGGACTCAAAAGGTGCGGTCTCGGAGGCCTGCTGCTCCAACGTGCGGTGTACGCCGCAAGCCGGGATGAGGAAGACAACAGCAGCTCAGAGATGGAACCGATGGAGAGGGAAGGAGAAGTTCTGGTGCGTCTCTCTGGGAGGAGTGACCTCCCTTTTATAGGCGCAAGAGAAGGAGGCGAGAGGGCAGGAACGGGAGGCGAAACGAAGAGACGGAGATGAAGCGAACAGCCAGCAGCCGAAGGGCTGCACCATTCGCATTCGAACTCCACTTTTACAATAATCTTTTCAGCTTCCGTGTGATCTTTCGTATACCAGTAGTGCGTGGCAAAAATTTAGATATCGGCTCAGCTCATTCCCGCAACCCGCGTCGCGTCGCGTCGCGTCGTGTCGTGTCGAGGCATGGCGTGGCGTGGCGTGGCGTGGCGAGGCGGGCGGCGGAGGAGGAGCGCGCGTGGATATCCCTCTTGTTCTCATGCTCATACAAGTGGGGAAAGAACCTCCCTTATAAGGAGGTCCAACTCCCACTAAACTAGCAATGTGGGACTAAACTTTAGTAGTACCCTTGCCTTGCACAAATGGGCTAAGTGGGCCTCTAGGATTTATTAGGAATTTTTGAATAGTTATTGGGCTGCCCAAAATAGACTAAAATCCAGCAAGCGGAAGTGTCGGTGTCAAAACCGGCGGATCTCGGGTAGGGGGTCCCGAACTGTGTGTCTAGGCCGGATGGTAACAGGAGGCAAGGGACACGAAGTTTTACCCAGGTTCGGGCCCTCTTGATGGAGGTAAAACCCTACGTCCTGCTTGATTGATATTGATGATATGGGTGTTACAAGAGTAGATCTACCACGAGACAAGAGAGGCTAAACCCTACAAGCTAGCCTATGGTATGATTGTATGTTGTGATTGTTGTCCTACGGACTAAAACCCTTCGGTTTATATAGACACCGGAGAGGGTTAGGGTTACACAAGGACGATTACAAAGGAGGAGATATCCATATACGTATTTCCTAGCTTGCCTTCCACGCCAAGTAGAGTCACATCCGGACATGACATGAAGTCTTCAATATTGTATCTTCATAGTCTAAGAGTCCGGCCAATGGAGATAGTCTAGCTGTCCGGAGACCGCCTAATCCAGGACTCCCTCAGTAGCCCCTGAACCAGGCTTCAATGACGATGAGTCCGGCGCGCAGCTGTCTTCGGCATTGCAAGGCGGGTTCCTTCTCCGAATACATCACAGAAGAATTTGAATACGAGGATAGTGTCCGACCCTGCAAAATAAGTTCCACATTTCACCGTAGAGAGAAAAATGTCTCCGCAGATCTAATCCGCTAGCTTGTTTTGGTAACATGACGTCATGTCATGGCCCGGTGATTATTCGAACCGTTTCTCTTAACCCACTCCACACATAATGCAAGGCGGTTTCTTGACACGTCTTACCAAAATGGAGATTGTGTTCCCCTAGTTACGGGATTCTCATTAATATGGTTCGTGGGTAACCCAACCGTGTCTAGGTCTCCTAGATTATAGGTAAGTCCTAAACGGCTACGGAGAGGACGCTTGATATTCACCCTCTTTATTAGGGGACATGGTTTTTGCTTTTTCCCTCCTGTGCTCAACCAAACCCTCCCCCCGCCTCGAGTTCTAACACCCAAACTCAGGTTAGGTGCTTCGGACCTTCAACCATGTCCGGATCCAGCCTTCAAGGCCGATGGACGCCCTCTTCCGTTACGGAAGAGGACATTAAGAAGTTGAGGGAGCCCAGATATCTGACCGCGGAGGTTTCGCATTGGCTGCCTGCTAGAGGGCAGGTCATCCCTACTCCCGAACCCAACGAGAATGTTGTGTTCGTCTCCCACTTCCTCCGAGGTCTAGGCCTCACTCTGGATCCTTTCGTTAGGGGCTTGATGTTCTATTACGGGTTAGATTTCCATGATCTAGCCCCGGACTCCTTTCTCCACATCATGACATTTATTGTCGTGTGTGAGGCCTTTCTCCGTGTTACCCCTCACTTTGGCCTGTGGCTCAAGACTTTTGAAGTAAGGCCGAAGATGATCGAGGGGAAACAATCAACGTGCGGAGGTGCATCAATAGGCAAGATGGCTGGAGCTCCATGGCCGAGAGGTTCCTTTCCAGAGGTGCCCGAATTATGGCAACGGGAGTGGTTTTATGTCACGGCTCCCAGAAGTACCAAGTGGGCGGCTGCCCCCGCTTTCCGCTCGGGCCCCCCACCACAACTGATGTCATGGATTAGCAGGAGTCTGAGTTGGGTCCAGCCAAGGATGTTCCTATACTGCAAAGCCGCATCCGAGATCTCTTCGAGGGAGATTTCAATTTGGTTGCGGTAATACAAGTTATGTTGGTTCGCCAAGTCCAGCCTTGCAAACGCCGGCCCCTGCGTTTGTGGGAGTTCAACCCAGAGGGGCCACGTGCCATTCAAAGTTTCCTCGGCCTGACGCATGAGATGTACAAGTCATTCTTCGGACCCCAAGTGGAATGTCCGGATATTACCGAGGACGCGGGCCTGAGCAGTAACCGCGCCGCCGAACAAGTAAGAAATCCCCTCGCCGAACATGCTGTCTTTTATTCGAAGTTATTTCTAAGAGTCTGCTTTTTGACCAGGACTGGCTAACAAAGGCGCAGATGATCCCCTCCCTGAGGGTTTGGAAAATCCGGTATTGGAGAAGATGCTCGAGGTCACACCTTGTCAGGAGCCCCTTGGATAATACGGGCGGACGCGGGCCCCCATTGCTATCCGCTCCAACCGAGGGAACGAGCGTCTCCACGAAGGAGGATGATCGGGGGAGGAAAAGGACTGCTTCCGAGGATCCGGAAGCCGAAGCCTCCAAACGGGAGAAGAGGTCTCCCACTGAGGGTCCTGCCTTGGGGGGTGTTTTTGCCGCGCAGAGTCCGCGGGGGGATCAGCCCTCCAACGAGTCGTAAGTGATCCAAAATATTTTAGTAGTAAGGGTATGCTATCTTTTTCCTCTGAGAAAATAACCACCGCATCTATCTTGCAGTTCGGGCCTCAGCCCCTCTCAAATGAGCTCGTCTTCGGGGGATCTTCTTCCAGAGATGATGGAGAGCGAAACGCCTCCCCCGGACTCCTCCGCTCCAGAAGCAGGCAACCCCGAAGTGTCGTCGCGGAGGGCCTCTCCGGATCCGGTGAGGCCAGAAGATAATCCTATAGACCCCCAAGGTCCCCAGTTTCCGGCTCCCAAAGAGAGCATACGAAAGAGTCCGGCACCGTCTGGTGTGCGGTCGGACGTTCTGAGGGAGTTGATGGGGCGAGCGGCCATCTCATAAGAGCACCGTACGCTGATGGGTACAGTGATGGAGAGAATCTCGTCCGCTGAAAGCGGATTACATGAAGCCTTTATGAGTCTATTGACAGGCTTTGAGGTATGTGAGATAATATGTGATAGTACTGCACATGTTATAGTAGCCCCTGAGACTCTGGTTGTCGTCGAGAACGATGGCGAACAGAGGATCAAATTCCCAGGCAATAACCAATTTGCCTTTGTGTGCAGGTGGTGGGAGCTCCGGTGGCTAGCCGGACTAGGGAGTTTGCCCAATTAAAACGGCAACTGGATGCGGCAGACGCCGACATCGAGCTTGTTAACAAGAGGCTTGACGAGGCACAGGGTAAGTGTTATTATCCGGTGAACGCCACATAGTAAGAGCAGCATAATGCCAGTATCTTTAATAAGTTGTGACTGCAGATGGAGCTGCCACCGTGGAAGCCTTGCGGGCGGAACTTGCCCGAGCCAAGGAACAAGCGAGGATTAGTAATGCGGCTGCTTTGAAGGCGGCCGAAGATTTGAAAGCCGAGAACGCCGCACATGGCGAGAGCAAAGAGAAGACGGCCAAGATGGCCGTAGAATTAAAAGACACTGCCGACCGTTGCCGGCTTCTTGAAAAAGAAAACAGAGCGAAGGCAACGAACCTTGAGAAGGCCACGATGGCAGACAAAGACACCCGCTCTGCTATGAGAGCGAAGAAGGAGGAGCTGCGGGAAGCCAGGGATATTGCAGCTGGGAAGCCCTTCATGCTACGGAGGAAGTTCGGAGATCCACGGTATGCCCCTCTGGATCAGCTGTGGAGTTCGGCAGATGCATATATGGACTTGGTGGCGAGCGCTGCCGGTGTGGCTAAATACTTCCAAGGTCAAGCAGATCGTGGGGTGGACAAGCTGTTCTGGTCGCAATTCAACGTTCCAGAGCATCCGCTTCCTTTGACTAATCAGCTAGCCGAATGGGCCGAACTAAATAGATTGTCCGGACTCGCCATGAGGTCTGTCGTGGATCAGCTATGGCTGGAAAGGCCAAAGCCGGATAGCTATTTTAGCTTAGTGCAGCAGGTCCTTGGTGCGGTGCTATGCATTGATGCGATGAAGAGGTCGGTGTGCATAGAAGGCTCGCAGATGGCCCTTGCCCGTGTTAAAGCATACTGGGCGGAGATGGACGCTACCACTGTTACGGCGCAGGGTTCGGCCATAGGTCGAGTGGCTGCCGAGCATTATTTCGAGGAGGTTCTCGAGGGTGCTCGTTTGATAGAGGTCCAGTGCTCAAAAAATATTATGTTTGAGTGATATGTATTCTCATTGTAAACACAATGCTTTTATGAAGTTTTTATAAGGCTATGTTTATACTTTTGCCTGAAAGTAGTATGATGCCTCCTGTGCGGCCGTTTATGTATACATGTGTATAACCTGAAACATTGCAGCCATCGGCTTCGACCCCCACGCATATAATGCGGAGGTGCTCGCAAAAAACACGTGTTCACACTTAACCCAACGTCTTGGTCCTATTAAGGAGGTGATAGCTTAGTGAACGAGGCAACCAGACTATAATGCTTTAACACTTTCGCTTAGCCATAGGAGTTTGACAGTGGGGCTACTAGATAGCCCCTGGTGGCTGCGCACTCTCCCGCTCGCGGGGTGCGTACATGCCTGGCCAGGAAAAGGCCCTTTGTTAAGGCGGAGGAATTCTAACATTCCGATAGGTCATCGAGTGGTTGACCAGTCTCACGCTATATCATGACAGTCAGTTTTCGGCTTTCTCTACTGAGGTGCTCGTCCGGATGAACCAGGGCACAATCGCAGTAGTTCTCCTGGTGCTACCTTAGCCAATAAAGCGGAACGTAAGGCACCAAAACACAAGAGCCGGGAAAACCCAACATTTGACCAAAGACAATGATTCGGAGCTGATGCATATAAGGCCAAACTCGCGACGTCGAACACTCCCTAAGGTATTCGGTCCTTATGGTATAAACCAGGCCTAAATAGTGCCCTTTGTAAAAAGCCCCTTGTGTCCAGGTACGTGCATTATTCTGGCATGGCCACATGCCAAGACGTCAGTATCCTTCTCAACTGTGTTGAGAATTCGGTGGATATGTATCAACAAGAGACAGTAAAAAAAGGTTTACGCAGGGTCTTAATCTAAAAAGAATCCTTGGAGCGGGTCCCTGCTGCACGTATGCGCCTGTGTCTCCGTTGTGTCGTATCCTGGACGGGTGTAGCATGAAGATTATGTGTAAAAGAGAGGAGCTTAGGTGAAAAAAGTTGTCATGCAAAAGGATAGGTTTTTAGAGAAATCATGTATAATTCAAGGTAAGTAAGAATTGGCACTTGTCTGCGCACGTCGAGCCCCTTGTATTTGTAATAGGGGTGTGATCATTGATCCGGTATAAATTGCATATGGCTGCGCCGTACTCGTCTAGCCGTGTCCTAGGTCGTGACGACCTGCTAAATGCTTTAGCTGGTGAGGCAATTTTTAGTGTGCGGCTGCCAGGGCAGCCGCACGCTCTTCGGCGCGTAGAGATCGCTTAATACTTCCGTTCACTGTAATGATGCCACGTGGACCGGGCATCTTGAGTGTGAGGGAAGTTTAGTGTGGTATTGCATTAAGGCGAGCGAAAGCTTCGCGTCCGAGTAGTGCTTGATAGCCACTTTGGAACGGAGCGATGTGGAAGGTTAGATGTTCGCTATGGAAGTTATCGGGGAGGCCGAATATAACTTTTAGTAGCAGGGAGCCCATGCAACGAGCCCCAAGGCCTGGCGTTACTCCTTTAAAGGTAATATTGCTATGGTGAATTTTTGTTGGATTTATCCCCATTTCGCGGATTGTATCCTGCTATATCAGATTTAGACTGCTGCCACCGTCCATCAGGACTCGTGCGAAGCGGTATCCGTCAATTATTGGGTCTAATACCAGGGCAGCCCATCCTGCACGCCAGATACTTGCTGAGTAATCATGATGGTCGAAAGTGATCGGTTGAGACGACCAGTGGCAGGACTCCGCGGTGATAGGCCTTCGGGCGTATTTTTCTGGGAGTGTCGTTTTGTTTCTTCCATTGATCACGTGTAACACGTTTACTGTTTTGACTTCTAGTGGAAATTTCTTTTGTTCCCCAGCATCTCCCTTGAGAGGCTCATCCTCATCTTCGCTTGGTGTATCCTCCCCCTTGTGTACGTCGTTGAGCTTTCTGGACTCCTTGAAGACCCAACATTCTCTGTGGGTATGATTGGCTGGTTTGCCAGGGATGCTATGGACCTGACATATTTGGTCCAGAATTTTGTTCAGGATGGACAGTTCATCTCTGGCACCTTTAGAGGGTGGCTTCTGACCTGGCCGAGAGCTTTTGAATCCGGCGTTTACTGTCGTGCTCTTCGTGTTGTCTCCTTTGTTCCGGCGTTTGTTATTGCTGTTACGCCGTGATTTCCCGTTTCCATCTCTAACTTCAGATGTACTGGGGTCACTGGTGCTGCATCTGGCTAGCCAGCTGTCCCCACCCGCGCAAAAGCGGGTCATGAGGCTTGTTAATGCTGCCATCGTTCTCGAATTTTCTTGGGCGAGGTGTCTGGCGAGCCATTCGTCACGGACGCTATGTTTAAATGCTACCAAGGCTTCGGCGTCCGGATAGTCGAAAATTTGGTTGTTTTTAGTAAGGAACCTGTTCCAAAGTTTTCGGGCTGACTCTCCGGGCTGTTGAGTTATATGGCTCAAATCATCCGCGTCCGGAGGTCGGACATAAGTTCCTTGAAAATTTGCCCGAAAAGCATCTTCAAGCTCTTCCCAACTTCCAATGGAGTTTTTAGGGAGGCCTTTAAGCCAGTGGCGGGCTGGCCCTTTGAGCTTGAGGGGTAAGTACTTGATGGTGTGGAGGTCATCTCCTCAAGCCATATGGATATGGAGGATATAATCCTCAATCCAGACCCCAGGGTCTGTTGTTCCGTCGTATGCCTCTATGTTTACGGGTTTGAATCCCTCTGGAAATTCATGGTCCATCACCTCATCGGTGAAACATAGGGGGTGTGCTGCACCCCTGTATCTGGGTGTGCCGCATTGTTCGGATGTTTGTTGTGGTACATTGTAAGCTGGGGCGCGCTTGCGTGGTCCATAGATGGATCTGGTTGCGCCGTCCTTTTGGTGCGAGCCCTCGCGTGGATCGCATATTGGCTTGTGAGTGGCGTTGTTTGCCGCTTGATGTTGGCCGTGAGGTCGTCTATCCGGCCAGGTGGCCGTTTTGATTTTTGGTTGTGAGGGGTCTGAGGCCTCCTCATCGAATTCAGGTAGCAACTTCCGCTTTGGGTAGCTCTTGCTGGGGCGATTGTCGCCGTACTTCACTGCTGTGTTGCATACTTTACTCCATCTGATTTGGAGTGTGTCCTGCGCAGCCTTGAGCCTTTGCTTCTGCTTTTTTAGACTCCTCGTGGTGGCAACAAGCCTTTGACGGGCATTATGCTGCTCCGGGTGCCTGTCCGGCGTTGTGTTGTCCGGACTATTATCTTTGACAGAATTGGTTTGTTCGGTTTGATTCTCCGTATTGCTGTGGTACGACAGTGGTTCTCCCTGCTCCAACGCTGGGTCTGTGTGATCGTTATTTCTGGCGAGGCAGGATTTGGGGTGGTGCTTGCGCCACCGCTTTGACTGCTTCTCGAGGGAAGAAGCCTTCGGTGCGTCCTTCCGTTCCTCGTTGTCGTCTTCTTTTGGTGTGTCCACCATGTATACATCATATGATGAAGTGGACGTCCAACACCCTATGGGCGGTGGTTTATCTTCAGCTCCCGTATCGTTGTCCATACCGTCGATGTCTGCGGAGTCGAACTCGAGCATGTCGGTTAAATCATAGACAGTGGCTACAAAGCGGGTGGTGGGTGGGCGTCGAATTTCTTCGTCGTCCGCATCCCAATCCTGTTGGCCCCAATCCGGCCAGGGCTCTCCAGACAAAGAGAGAGACCTTAGTGAATTCAGAATGTCGCCAGAGGGCGAGTGCTGAAAGGTATCTGCGGCGGTGAATTCCATGATCGGTGCCCAATCGGATTCGGTTGGCGGGGGCGCGGGCGTTTCGGAGTCAGAAAAGGAGTCCGGCACCTTGGAGTCACGGGCTGCGCATAGGATTATGCTGGTGTTCGGCTCGATCTCCATTGAGACTGCAGCCCCTGAGGCGGTGTCTTGCCACCCGGTCCTCGATTGGCGCAGCTGGCTCCGAGCGCGGCCTCTGGAGTACCGTCCGGTGGCAGAGCTAGGTCATACCCATCGTGACAGTGCGGGGCGCTCGGCTGTGGCTCGAATCCGTCGAAGATCAATTCCCCACGGATGTTGGCCGTGTAATTCAAACTTCCAAATCTGACCTGATTGCCAGGGGCGTAGCTTTCAATCTGCTCCAGATGGCCAAGCGAATTAGCCCGCAGTGCAAAGCCGCCGAATATGAAGACCTGTCCGGGAAGAAAAGTCTCACCCTAGACCGCATCGCTATCGATGATAGTAGGAGCCATCAAGCCTAACGGCGATGACACAGAGGAACTCTCAATGAAAGCACCAATGTCGGTGTCAAAACCCGCGGATCTCGGGTAGGGGGTCCCGAACTGTGCGTCTAGGCCGGATGGTAACAGGAGGCAAGGGACACGATGTTTTACCCAGGTTCGGGCCCTCTTGATGGAGGTAAAACCCTAGGTCCTGCTTGATTGATATTGATGATATGGGTGTTAGAAGAGTAGATCTACCACGAGATCAGAGAGGCTAAACCCTAGAAGCTAGCCTATGGTATGATTGTATGTTGTGATTGTTGTCCTACGGACTAAAACCCTTCGGTTTATATAGACACCGGAGAGGGTTAGGGTTACACAAGGACGGTTACAAAGGAGGAGATATCCATATACGTATTGCCTAGCTTGCCTTCCACGCCAAGTAGAGTCACATCCGGACACGAGACGAAGTCTTCAATCTTGTATCTTCATAGTCTAACAGTTCGGCCAATGGAGATAGTCCGGCTGTCCGGAGACCCCCTAATCCAGGACTCCCTCAGGAAGCGTTAAATAACACGGTTGATGTAGTCGAACTTCTTCGCGCTCCAACCGGTCAAGTACTGAATGCACGACACCTCCACGTTCTGCACACGTTCAACTCGGTGACGTCCTCCGCCTTCTTGATTTAGTAAGACGGCGATATAGTAGATGAGTTCCGACATCACGATAGCATGATGACGGTGATGGTGGAGTGATCTCCGCAGGGCTTCGCCTAAGCACTATGAAAATATGACCGGGGGTGTAAACGATGGAGGGGGGCGCCGCACACGGCTAGGCAAATGTCTGTTGTGTGCTAGGCGCCCCTTCCACATATATATAGGTGAGAGGGAGGGAGGAGCATCCAAAGAAGGCACCCAAGTAGAAGGAATCCTACTTGAGGTCCCTCGCAAGCCGCGCCCCCTTTCCTTATTTTGAGTGCGGGGAAAGGAAGGGGATGGTGCCCCCCCCCCCTTTTCCTTTCTCTCATGAGAGGGAAAGGCGGGAGGGGCTAGCCCTCCCCTTTTTCCTTTCCTGGGGCTGGCCAAACAAGGGAGGAGGCGCATCAGCCCCCTTGTGGGCTGGTCTGTCCCCTCCTTTGGCCCATAAGGCCCATAACTTGCGGGTCGGGGGGGGGGGGGGGGGGGGGCTGGACCCCTTTCCAGTACGACCCGAAACACTTCCGGTGACCAAATAACATCGTCCTATATATCAATCTTTACCTCTCGACCATTTCGAGACTCCTCATCATGTCTGTGATCTCATCCGGAACTCCAAACAACATCTGGTCACCAAATCGTAATTCATATAACACTATGTCGTCAACGAACGTTAAGCGTGCGGACCCTATGGGTTCGAGAACTATGTAGACCTGACTGAGACACCTCTCCGGTCAATAACCAATAGCGGAACCTGGATGCCCATATTGGCTCCTACATATTCTACAAAGATCTTTATCGGTCGAACCGTTATGACAACATATGTAATCCCCTTTGTCTATCGGTATGTTACTTGCCTAAGATTCGATCATCGGCATCATCATACCTAGTTCAATCTTGTTATTGGCAAGTCTCTTTACTTGTTCTGTAATACATCACCTCGTGACTAACTCCTTAGTCATTTGCTTGCAAGCTTATGATGTGTATTACCGAGAGGGCCCAGAGATACCTCTCCGATACTCGGAGTGACAAATCCTAATCTCCATCTATGCCAACTCAACAAACACCTTACGAGATGCCTGCAGAGCATCTTTATGATCACCTAGTTACGTTGTGACATTTGATAACACACAAGGTATTCCTCCGGTATCCGGGAGTTGCATAATCTCATAGTGGAAGGAATATGTATTTGACATGAAGAAAGAAATAGCAATAAAACTGAACGATCATTATGCTAAGCTAATAGATGGGTCTTGTGCATCACATCATTCTCCTAATGATGTGATCCCGTTATGAAAAGACAACACATGTCTATGGTTAGGAAAACATTACCATCTTTGATCAACGAGCTAGTCTAGTAGAGGCTTACTAGGGACATGATATTTGTTTATGTATTCACACATGTATTTAGGTTTTCATTCAATACAATTCTAGCATGAATAATAAAAGTTTATCATGAATAAGGAAATATAAAATAACAACTATATTATTGCCTTTAGGGCATATTTCTTCCAAGTCCATCCCCAAAATACCTCTCGCTCCGCACACTGTCACAACGCACCTGATCCGATTTTCGTGTTGCATTCATGCTGGTCAAGAGCACCTCATTCTTGCTTATCCAGAGCGGCCGCAACTGGTCACTCAAGCCGGCTTTAGCGGCACGCCAACCAAGAGCATCGCCCGTGCCGTGTCCTGGTCTCCATGCCTATTCACTGTCGGAGAGGTGTGAGTGGGATGGACGGGATGGCTTCACAAACATTGAAAGGTTATTCGCTCGTCCGCCTGCCGGCATTAAATAGGCACATCGGCCGAGAAACCATATCTGGCGCTCGCATTGACACGATCCGTCGCTTGGCCTAGCCGGCGCCCGCTATTTATACGTGGCCACGCCGCACAGCTTCAGGTCTGCTTCCTTTGCTCCTCCGTGCACCACCTCTGCCATGACCAAGGTAGTAAGAATCCCGACTCGACTGCTAGAATCCTACGACTTCACGACCCTACGGAAGCATGTCGATCCAAATCCCACTATGAATCCGGATCAGGTAGAATCCATGTTGAGTCGCGATCCAAATCATAGAATCCTGTTCAAAACTGTACAATCCCGACTATGCTATGGACTATGTACAATTCTACTAATTTATCTAAGCCGTTTATTTAGTTGTAGTAGAATAGTATGCCATCATCCAAACCCCTTTTCATATACCTCATGGACCTTTATTCCCCTCCCAAGCCCAAACGCCCAGCCGCCGACACCTTTGATCTAGCTCTCGGAAACCCTAGATCAAAATTGAGGATCAAGCTTGTCAACAGATGGAATTGGCGTGAAAAGGAGGATGCTTCAAGATTGATCGGAGAAGGAGAATAAGACCCTTCATGGTTTAGCACTACAGGTCAGATAGACAAGTGATCAACTATTCACGCACTCTAAAAAGAACCTAAGTAAATTTCGTGCATTGAAGGTTTAAATGTTCTATATATTTCCCTCTCATATATGTTCCATACATACGAGCTAGATGGTAGGTTAGCTGTAAAAAGAAGTGGAATACAACCAGCATTGATGTGTACAATCTTTGCTCCATATTTATTGTCAAAACTCTATAGAATCCATATAAATTTCTTGTGTGCATACAAAATATCTTATCTGAGTAAATCTAGTAGAATCCTCGATTCCACGACTGGATCTTACGACTCGATTCTGTCTGAGGAAAATTGATCCGACTCCAAATCCCGACTCTAACTACCTTGGCCATGACTGCGAGCTCTATAGCGAGGTGGGAGAGCCTCCCGATGGAACAGAAGCACGATTTGGCTGGCCTTGTGAACGGCTGGCAAGAAGATGTCCTGTATCTTTTCTTAGCCCCGCCTCACCTACCTCCTCATAACAAGATCAAAATGAAACAGAATGGAATCTCAAATCTTAGCTAGATCAGGGCTACCACGTTCCCTCAGATCCGTCGTGCATGATGAAAAGAGACCTGCTTGTCGGCTAGCTTGCCGGAAGTGAGCAAGGATGACAAGACGATGGAGAAGGCGTACAATGACGATCCGACGGCCCCTCCTACGCGAGTCCCTGCCGGCTTCACCATGCCACCCATATGAAATGCAGCACTACCTAGAGGATTAATTTTTTTACATAGTATGCCATCAAAGCTTCAAGTTGTTTTCTCTATTCGTATGTTGGGTCTTGATTTTAATATCTGAAAGGACAATCTTATTTGTGGAATTAATATTATGTTCAGCTAGATTTTTTAACCGTGACAACCTCCAGTGAGTAAATTGTACGGTTAACGTTCATATGAACACCCGCCCCAAAAAAAGTTCAGATTAACATGCAAGAAATTTAGTTTTTTTAATCATGAACCCTTTTTCTTGACAAATCCGATGATACAATTAAAATTGTTGCTACGGTTGACACTCTATGTTTGCATATCATGGTTGATAATGCATAGTAATACATGTGTTTCACTATATTTGTGTGGCATACCTTCCCAACAAGCGCAATGGTTTGACAAAACAAGGCATATGTTATCTTATTAGTTGGTGGAAAGCACAAGACGCCCTAAACATGCTTGATTCTGTCTAGGTATTCCCTTGCACATCTACGATGAAACGAAGAGAGTATGTAACTTTTAATTTCATTACATTAAAACTTTGGAAGAAACTAGTACTTTGTGTAGGCTGATTTAAATATGGTATTCTCTTAGAGAAAGATAATAGTGAGTGTTGCATAATATTTATATAGATTGGCATCTCTATATATAGTTGAATCATATACTATATGATCCGTAATTCTTTGGAAGACGGCAATCCTCCGTTAAAACTGGAAACTACTCCCTCCGTCCCAAAATAAATGACCTGGTTTTAGCTCTCAATTATTTTGGGATGGAGGGAGTATATTACAATATTTATACCTATTGTCATATCTATATTTTGAATGGGATACCATAATCCTGTTGGGGAACGCAGTATTTGAAAAAATTTCCTACGATCACGCAAGATCTATCTAGGAGATGCATATCAACGAGAGGGGGAGAGTGTGTCTACGTACCCTCGTAGACCGAAAGCAGCAGCGTTTAGTAACGTGGTTGATGTAGTCGTACGCTTCCCGATCCAACTGATCAAGTACCGAATGCGTGGCACATCTGCGATCTGCACACGTTCATCTCGGTGACGTCCCTAAAACTCTTGATCCAGTTGAGCCCGAGGGAGAGTTTCATTAGCACGATGGCATGGTGACGGTGATGATGAATTTACCGATGCAGGGCTTCACCTAAGCACTACGACAATATGACCGAGGTGTAAAACTGTGGAGGGGGGCACCGCACACGGCTAAAGATCAACTTGTGTGTCTATGGGGTGCCCCTCCCCTGTATATAAAGGAGGGGAGGAGGAGGAGGGCCGGCCACAAGGGGCGCGCCCAAGGGAGGGAATCCTAATCCTAGTAGGAGTACGTTCCCCCCTTTCCTAGTCCTACCAGGAGAAGAAGGAAGGAGAGGAGGAAGAGAAGGAAAGGGGGGGGCGTCCCCTAGCCCTAGTCCAATTCAGTTTGGACTAAGGGGGCGCACGCCACACCTTGGCCTGCCTCCTCTCTTCCACCATTAGGCCCATCAGGCCCAATAACTTCGAGGGGGGGGGGTCCGGTAACCCCCGGTACTCCGAAACTTATCCAAAACGATGTGACAAATCCTCTCCGAGAGGGCCCAAAGATACCTCTCCGATACACGGAGTGACAAATCCTAATCTTGATCTATGCCAACCCAACAAACACCTTCAGAGACACCTGTAGAGCATCTTTATAATCACCCAGTTACGTTGTGATGTTTGTTAGCACACAAGGTGTTCCTCCTGTATTCGGGAGTTGCATAATCTCATAGTCCTAGGAACATTTATAAGTCATGAAGAAAGTAATAGCAATAAACTAAACGATCATAGTGCTAAGCTAACGGATGGGTCTTGTCCATCTCATCATTCTCTAATGATGTGATCCCGTTCATCAAATGACAACACATGTCCATGGCTAGGAAACTTAACCATCCTGGATTAACGAGCTAGTCAAGTAGAGTCATACTAGGGACACTCTGTTTGTCTATGTATGCACACATGTACTAAGTTTCCGGTTAATATAATTCTAGCATGAATAATAAACATTTATCATGATATAAGGAAATATAAATAACAACTTTATTATTGCCTCTAGGGCATATTTCCTTCAGTCTCCCACTTGCACTAGAGTCAATAATCTAGATTACATAGTAATGATTATAACAGCCATGGAGTCTTGGTGTTGATCATGTTTTGCTCGTGAGAGAGTCTTAGTCAACGGGTCTGCAACGTTCAGATCTATATGTATCTTGTAAATCTCTATGTGTCCCTCCTTGAGTTGATCACGGATGGAATTGAAGCGTCTCTTGATGTGCTTGGTTCTCTTGTGAAATCTGGATTTCTTTGCCAAGGCAATTGCACCTGTATTGTCACAAAAGATTTTCATTGGACCCGATGAACTAGGTATGACACCTAGATCGGATATGAACTCCTTCATCCAGACTCCTTCATTTTCTACTTCCGAAGCAGCTATGTATTCCGCTTCACACGTAGATCCCGCACGACACTCTGCTTAGAACTGCACCAACTGACAACTCCACCATTTAATAAAAATATGTATCCGCTTTGTGACTTAGAGTCATTCGGATCAGTGTCAAAGCTTGCATCGATGTAACCGTTTACGACGAGCTCTTTGTCACCTCCATAAACGAGAGACATATCCTTAGTCCTTTTCAGGTATTTCAAGATGTTCTTAACCGTTGTCCAGTGATCCACTCCTGGATTACTTTGGTACCTCCCTGCTAAACTAATAGCAAGGCACACATCAGGTCTAGTAGACAACATTGGATATATGATTCAAGATGGCAATGGGGCCCCGAAACCCGTGTCCCCGCGGGTTTTTACCCTATTAGAGGACGAGGATGGGCGTATTTTCATCCCTGTGGGGCTATTGTTGGGCACATTATACAACCAGACATGTTTCGTGGGTTTGCACCCGTTTCGGCAGTCCCCGAACCCGAAACCCGGCAAAATACATTTTTACCAAGCACTGATCCGGTGCGGCCCAAACCAAAGCTATCGAGCCTGAGCGACCGAGCCCCCACCCCCCAACGTCGAAGGCCAAACCAAGAATTCTATTTTAAAACTTATGTAATTGCACATCTTGTTGAACCATGTATGGCTTATCATCTTTCTTGCTAAAATCTGATCATTTTTGTTACTGAAATGTGGTTTCATGCTGCTGAAATACACTCTATATTGCTGTTGAATCATCTACTATTGTTTTTTGTTGAAATTTGCTCAAGTTATGCTGCTGAAATGTGCTTGTTTTGCTGCTGAAATGTTATTCTTTGCCGCCACTATGTTTGTTTAAATATTTTGATTTTCCTGTGGGTTCACCGTGGGTTCCCCGAAACCTGATGGGTTTAGGGGACGGGCGGAAAACTAACCCCGCGCATGGTGATGGGGATGGGGACGGGTTTACGATTTTCTCGTGGGGATGGGTTTGGGAAGGCAAAACCCGATGGGTTTCGTCCCCGTTGCCATCTTGATACATGATAGAACCTACCTATGGCTGAAGCATGGGGAATGACTTTCCTTTTCTCTCTATCTTCTGTAGTGGTCAGGCATTGAGTCTGACTCAACTTCGCACCTTGTAACACAGGCAAGAAGCCTTTCTTTGCTTGATCCATTTTGAACTTATTCAAAACTTTATCAAGGTACATGCTTTGTGAAAGTCCAATTAAGTGTCTTGATCTATCACTATATATCTTGATGCCCAATATATAAGCAGCTTCACCGAGGTCTTTCATTGAAAAATACCTATTCAAGTATCCTTTTATGCTAATCAGAAATTCAGTATCATTTCTGATCAACAATATGTCATCCACATATAATATCTGAAATGCTATAGAGATCCCACTCACTTTCTTGTAAATACAGGCTTCTCCAAAAGTCTGTATAAAACCATATGCTTTGATCACACTATCAAAGCATATATTCCAACTCCGAGATGCTTGCACCAGTCCATAAATGGATCGCTGGAGCTTGCACACTTTGTGAGCACCTTTTGGATCGACAAAACCTTTCGGTTGCATGATATAAAACTCTTCTTTAAGATATCCATTAAGGAACGCAGTTTTGACATCCATTTACCAAATTTTATAATCATAAAATGCGGCAATTGCTAACATGATTCGGACCGACTTAAGCATCGCTACGGGTGAGAAGGTCTCATCGTAGTCAACTCCTTGAACTTGTCGAAAACTTTTCGCAACAAGTCGAGCTTTGTAGACAGTAACATTACCGTCAGTGTCAGTCTTTTTCTTGAAGATACATTTATTCTCTATGGCTTGCCGATCATCGGGAAAGTCAACCAAAGTCCACACTTGATATGTCTCCGTCGTATCTATAATTTTTGATTTTTCCATGCCAATATTATACAACTTTCATATACTTTTGAAACTTTTTATACTATTTTTGGGACTAACATATTGATCCAGTGCCCAGTGTCAGTTCCTATTTGTTGCATGTTTTTTGTTACGTAGAAAATCCATATCAAAGGGAGTCCAAACGGGATAAACACATACTGAGATTTTTTTTGGAATATATGTGATATTTGGGAAGAAGAATCAATGCGAGACGATGCCCGAGGGGGCCACGAGGTAGGGGGCATGCCCCTGACCCTCGTGGCCACCCCGTAAGGCGGTTTGTGCCCTTCTTTCGCCGCAAGAAAGCCAATATCCGAATACAAATCGTGTTAAAATTTTAGCCCAATCGGAGTTACGGATCTCCGGAAATATAAGAAACGGTGAAAGGCCAGAATCTTAAGCGCAGAAACAGAGAGAGAGAGATCCAATCTTAGAGGGGCTCTCCCCCCTCCGCCTCCATGGAGGCTACGGACTAGAGGGGAAACCCTTCTCCCATCTAGGGAGAAGGTCAAGGAAGAAGAAGAAGAAGGGGGGCCCTCTCCCCCTCTATCCCGGTGACATCGGAACGCCGCCGGGGCCATCATCGTATGACGGCGATCTACACCAATACCTCCGTCATATTCACCAACATCTTCATCACCTTCCCCCATGTATCTACAGCGGTCCACTCTCCCGCAACCCGCTGTACCCTCTACTTGAACATGGTGCTTTATGCTTCATATTATTATCCAATGATGTGTTGTCATCCTATGATGTCTAAGTAGATTTTCGTTGTCCTATCGGTAATTGGTGAATTGCTGTGATTGGTTTAATTTGCTTGTGGTTATGTTGCTGTCCTTTGGTGCCCATCATGCGAGCGCGTGTGTGGATCACATCATAGGGTTAGTTGTATGTTGATAGGACTATGTATTGGAGGGCAAGAGTGATAGAAGCTTCAACCTAGCATAGAAATTGATGCATACGGGATTGAAGGGGGACCAATATATCTTAATGCTATGGTTGGGTTTTACCTTAATGAACGTTAGTAGTTGCGGATGCTTTCTAATAGTTCCAATCATAAGTGCATAGAATTCCAAGTCAGGGATGACATGCTAGCAGTGGCCTCTCCCACATAAAACTTGCTATCGGTTTAGTAATGTAGTCAACTGCTTAGGGACAATTTCGCAACTCCTACCACCACTTTCCCACACTAACTTTGTTGCTTCTTTAACTAAAACAGCCCCTAGTTTTTATTTATGTGCTCTTTATATTCTTGCACACCTATCCTGTTACACCCACAAAGTACTTCTAGTTTCATACTTGTTCTAGGTAAAGCAAACGTTAAGCGTGCGTAGAGTTGTATCGATGGTCAATAGAACTTGAGGGAATATTTGTTCTACTTTTAGCTCCTCGTTGGGTTCGACACTCTTACTTATCAAAAGAGGCTACAACTGATCCCCTATACTTGTGGGTTATCAACACTTTGTTCTCATACATGGATCCCATCTCAGATTTCATGGCATCAAGCCATTTTGCGGAATCTGGGCTCATCATCGCTTCCTCATAGTTCGTAGGTTCGTCATGGTCAAGTAACATGACCTCCAGAACAGGATTACCGTACCACTCTGGTGCGGATCTTGCTCTGGTTGACCTACGAGGTTCGGTAGTAACTTGATCAGAAGTTTCATGATCATCATCATTAGCTTCCTCACTAATTGGTGTAGGAATCGATGGAACTGATTTCTGTGATGGACTACTTTCCAATAAGGGAGAAGGTACAGTTACCTCACCAAGTTCTACTTTCCTCCCACTCACTTCTTTCGAGAGAAACTCTTTCTCTAGAAAGAATCCATTCTTAGCAACAAATATCTTGCCTTCGGATCTGTGATAGAAGGTGTACCCAACATTATCCTTTGGGTATCCTATGAAGACACATTTCTCCGATTTGGGTTCGAGCTTATCAGGTTGAAGCTTTTTCACATAAGCATCGCAGCCCAAACTTTAAGAAACGACAACTTGGGTTTCTTGCCAAACCACAGTTCATATGTTGTCGTCTCAACGGATTTTGATGGTGCCCTATTTAACGTGAATGCAACCGTCTCTACAGCATAACCCCAAAATGATAGCGGTAAATCAGTAAGAGACATCATAGATCACATCATATCTAATAAAGCGCAGTTACGACGTTCGAACACACCATTACATTGTGGTGTTTCAGGTGGCGTGAGTTGCGAAACTATTCCACATTGTTTAAAATGAAGACCAAACTCATAACTCAAATATTCACCTCCACGATTAGATCGTAGAAACTTAATTTTCTTGTTACGATGATTTCCACTTCACTCTGAAATTCTTTGAACTTTTTAAATGTTTCAGACTTATGTTTCATCAAGTAGATATACCCATATATGCTCAAATCATCTGTGAAGGTCAGAAAATAATGATACTCGCCGCGAGCATCAACACTCATCGGACCGCATACATCAGTATGTATTATTTCCAATAAGTCTGTTGCTCGCTCCATTGTTCCGGAGAACGGAGTCTTAGTCATCTTGCCCATGAGGCATGGTTCACATGCATCAAGTGATTCATAATGAAGTGATTCAAAAATCCCATCAGCATGGATTTTCTTCATGCGCTTTACACCAATATTACCTAAACGGCAGTGCCACAAATAAGTTGCACTATCATTATTAAACTTATATCTTTTGGCTTCAATACTATGAATATGTGTATCACTACTATCGATATTCAATAAAAATAGACCACTCATCAAGGGTGCATGACCATAAAAGATATCATTCATATAAATAGAACAACCATTATTCTCTGATTTAAATGAATAATCGTCTCGCATCAAACAAGATTCACATATAATGTTCATGCTTAACGATGTCACCAAATAACAATTATTCAGGTCTAAAACTAATCCCGAAGGTAGATGTAGAGGTAGCGTGCCGACCGCGATCACATCGACTTTGGAACCATTTCCCACGCGCATCATCACCTCATCCTTAGCCAATCTTCGCTTAATCTGTAGCCCCTGTTTCGAGTTGCAAATATGAGCAACAGAACTAGTATCAAATACCCAGGTGCTACTACGGGCATTAGTAAGGTACACATCAATAACATGTATATCAAATATACCTTTCACTTTGACATCCTTCTTATCCGCCAAATACTTGGGCAGTTCTGCTTCCAGTGACCAGTCCCTTTGTAGTAGAAGCACTCGGTCTCAGGCTTAGGTCCAGACTTGGGCTTCCTCACTTGAGGAAAAACTTTCTTTCCGTTCTTTTTGAAATTCCCCTTCTTCCCTTTGCCCTTCTTCTTGCATTAGTGGTCTTTTTGACCATCAACACTTGATGCTCCTTCTTGATTTCTACCTCCGCAGCTTTTAGCATTGGGAAGAGCTCGGGAATTGTCTTACCCATCCCTTGCATATTGTAGTTCATCACGAAGCTTTTGTAGCTTGGTCGCAGTGATTGAAGAACTCTGTCAGTAACACTATCATCAGGAAGATTAACTCCCAGTTGAGTCAAGTGGTTGTGGTACCCAGACATTCTGAGTATATGTTCACTGACATTCTGAGTCCGGGCATTTGCTTAAAATATTAACTTCAACTCCTGGAACATCTCATATGCTCCATGACGTTCAAAACGTCGTTGAAGTCCCGGTTCTAAGCCGTAAAGCATGGCACACTGAACTATTGAGTAGTCATCAGCTTTGCTCTGCCAGACATTCTTAATCTCATCAGTAGCGTCTGCAGTAGGCCTAGCACCTAGCGGTGCTTTCAGGACGTAATTGTTCTATGCAGCAATGAGGATAATCCTCAAGTTACGGACCTAGTCCGTGTAGTTGCTACCATCATCTTTCAACTTAGCTTTCTCTAAGAATGCATTAAAATTCAAAGGAACAGTAGCATGGGCCATTTATCTACAACAACATAGACATGCAAAATACTATCAGGTACTAAGTTCATGATAAATTAAAGTTCAATTAATCATATTACTAATGAACTCCCACTTAGATAGACATCCCTCTAATCATCTAAGTGAGCACGTGATCCATATCAACTAAACCATGTCCGATCATCACGTGAGATGGAGTAGTTTCCAATGGTGAACATCACCATGTTGATCATATCTACTATATGATTCACGCTCGACCTTTTGGTCTTAGTGTTCCGAGGCCATATCTGCATATGCTAGGCTCGTCAAGTTTAACCTGAGTATTATGCTTGTGCAAAATTGGCTTGCACCCGTTGTATGTGAACGTAGAGCTTATCACACCCGATCATCACATGGTGTCTCGGCACGACGAACTGTAGCAACGTTGCATACTCAGGGAGAATACTTATACCTTGAAATTTAGTGAGAGATCATCTTATAATGCTACCGTTGTAAAAAGAAAAATAAGATGCATAAAAGATAAGCATCACATGCAATCAATATAAGTGATATGATATAGCCATCATCATCATCTTGTGCCTTTTGATCTCCATCTCCAAAGCACCGTCATGATCGCCATCGTCACCGGCTTGACACCTTGATCTCCATCGTAGCATTGTTGTCATCTCACCAACTATTGCTTCTACGACTATCACTACCACTTAGTGATAAAGTAAAGCAATTACATGGCGATTGCATTTCATACAATAAAGCAACAACCATATGGCTCCTGCAAGTTGCCGATAACTGTTATAAAACATGATCATCTCATACAACAATTTATATAATCACGTCTTGACCATATCACATCACAACATGCCCTGCAAAAACAAGTTAGACATCCTCTACTTTCTTGTTGCAAGTTTTACGTGGCTACTACGGGCTTCTAGAAAGAACTGTTCTTACCTACGCATCAAAACCACAACGATTCTTCGTCAAGTGTGTTGTTTTAACCTTCAACAAGGATCGGGCATAGTCAAACTCGATTCAACTAAAGCTACAGAAACAGACACCCACAAGCCACCTATGTGCGAAGCACGGCGGTAGAACCATTCTCATGAACGCGGTCATGGAATGTTGGTCTGGGCCGCTTCATCCAAAAATACCGCCGAATCAAAGTAAGACATGCTAGTAAGCAGTATGACTATTATCGTCCACAACTCATTGTGTTCTACTCATGCATATAACATCTACGCAAAGACCTGGCTCTGATACCACTATTGGGGAACACAGTATTTCAAAAAAATTCCTACGATCACGCAAGATCTATCTAGGAGATGCATAGCAATGAGAGGGGGGGAGTGTGTCTACATACCCTCGTAGACTGAAAGCGGAAGCGTTTAGTAACGCGGTTGATGTAGTCGAACGTCTTCGCGATCCAACCGATCAAGTACCGAACGCATGGCGCCTCCGCGATCTGCACACGTTCAACTTGGTGACGTCCCTCGTATGATCAACTTGTGTGTCTATGGGGTGCACACGATCTGCACACGTAGTGCTTCACCTAAGCACTACGACAATATGACCGAGGTGTAAAAGTGTGGAGGGGGGCACCGCACACGGCTAAAGATCAACTTGTGTGTCTATGGGGTGCCCCCCTCCCCCGTATAAAAGGAGGGGAGGAGGAGGAGGGCCGGCCACAAGGGGCGCGCCCAAGGGGGGAATCCTACTCCTAGTAGGAGTAGGTTCCCCTTTTCCTAGTCCTAGTAGGAGAAGAAGGAAGGAGAGGAAGAAGAGAAGGAAAGGAGGGCCTACCCCTAGTCCAATTCGGTTTGGGCTAGGGGGGGCGCCACACCTTGGCCTGCCTCCTCTCTTCCACCATTAGGCCCAATAACTTCCCCGGGGGAGGGGGGGTTCCGGTAACCCCCGATACTCCGAAACATATCCGAAACGGCCCAAACCATTCCGGTGTCCAAATGTAGCCTTCCAATATATGAATCTTTATGTCTTATCCATTTCAAGACTCCTCGTCATGTCCGTGATCTCATCCGGGACTCTGAACAACCTTCGGTACATCAAATCACATAAACTCATAATACGAATCGTCATCGAACATTAAGCGTGCGGACCCTACGGGTTCGAGAACTATGTAGACATGACCGAGACACATCTCTGGTCAATAACCAATAGCGGAACCTGGATGCTCATATTGGTTCCTACATATTCTACGAAGATCTTTATTGGTCAAACCGCACAACAACATACATTATTCCCTTTGTCATTGGTATGTTACTTGCCCGAGATTCGATCGTCGGTATCATCATACCTAGTTCAATCTCATTACCGACAAGTCTCTTTACTCATTCCATAATGCATCATCCCGCAACTAACTCATTAGTCACATTACTTGCAAGACTTATAGTGATGTGCATTACCGAGAGGGCCCAGAGATACCTCTCCGACAATCAGAGTGACTAATCCTAATCTCGATCTATGCCAACTCAACAAATACCATCAGAGACACCTATAGAGCATCTTTATAATCACTCAGTTACATTGTGACGTTTGATAGCACACTAAGTGTTCCTCCGGTATTCGGGAGTTGCATAATCTCATAGTCATAAGAATATGTATAAGTCATGAAGAAAGCAATAGCAATAAACTAAACGATCATAGTGCTAAGCTAACGGATGGGTCTTGTCCATCACATCATTCTCTAATGATGTGGTCCTGTTCATCAAATGACAACACATGTCGATGGCTAGGAAACTTAACCATCTTTAATTAACGAGGTAGTCAAGTAGAGGCATACTAGGGACACTCTGTTTGTCTATGTTTCACACATGTACTAAGTTTCCAGTTAATATAATTCTAGAATGAATAATAAACATTTATCATGATATAAAAAAATATAAATAACAACTTTATTATTTCCTGTAGGGCATATTTCCTTCAAATCCTTCGAAAGACACGGTGAGTACTTTTTTAAACTGATAATATATTTTATATTGTTGCTCTAATTCTAGCCTTTACCACAAGTTAAATCATAGTAATTATATATTTGTGCATTGCCATATATGTGCATTGCCAAAAGTTTCTCAAAGTGGTATGCCTGCATATAAAAGCTTCCCTCGAAAAATGAGTGGAAAGGGTCAGGTAGGATAGGATTATCCAAACCTTTATAAGTATTTCTCCTCGTGAGATTATGTTGTAGATATGATTATGTCACACTAATGTTTATATGAACCAGAATTCATTGGTTACTCACTTACTAATATCAATAAAAAATTAAACACTATAGAACTTCTTTGAACTATGGTGAAAAAATATTGTTAAATATATCATTTGTTATTCTGAATATTTTCTACCCCCTCTGATCCAAGTTAAATGATGCAGCTTTAGTACAAATTTATAAAGTTGTACCAAAGCTATGTCATTTAATTTTGATCAGTGGGAGTACCTTTTTAAAACTTATGCATCATCACCTATATATTCTGTATGGAGTGTTGCCTCCTAAAAATTGTACTGCAAAATTAAAACATTTTGTCTATCTCCTGAAACATAGTGCTTCTCATATACCATCTTATATTGTGCAGAGTATCTATGCACTTTAATTTGCAGATGGGTTGCACTTTAATTTACTTGTCATATAAATTAAATTTCGATCCTTGATCTCTCCATATTTTATTATTTTCCATGCATGCAACTTGAATGTTTCAGAGATATTATTCAAGTATAGTGTGTGATCACTGCTACTACAAGCACACATATGAAGTACAATGCAAATTTTTGAACATGCATTTTCTGTTATCAGATTTGCCATATCAAATTATCAATTTTGCTAAAAAAAAGTACCATTTGTATGATTTTGTGAATGACCATTACACTCCTTAGTATAGTACAAAAGTATTTTGTACCAACACTATAAAGCAAATATTGTTTCTACTACGATATGGTCATATTTTCTGGATGACCATTACAGTCCATGTTATAGTAAATATACATTGTTCATGTATCATTACCAACAGTTTTGAAGTGAATATTTTGCTACGACGGGTTATTTCATATTTTATATTGTTTTGTAAATGACCATACACTCCTCAGCACAGTAAAAAATACATGGCTCCTGTATTATTACCACCACCATCGAAGCGAAATTTTGCTACAACGATATGCTTCATATTCCATAGGATGGTAACATGTTATGATCATGCAGGGATGATTGAATGAATCAAAATTGACCATGGTATCATTGAGGACTTGTTCGCTGCAAGCAAACGAGCGGTGTTGACTTCGAGAAGTCGAAGTATATGTTCAAGAGGTGCCAACTATGGTAGAAATATACAACGATTATAACTTCTCTAACTTTGTCAAAATTTTATAGATAATAAAATGTCAAACTTCTCACTTTGACCAATTTTAGGAAGAAAATTATCAATATCTTGAATACCAAATCATTATTACCAGATTCGTAATCAAATATATTTTCATACTTTATTTATTTAGTATTGTAGTTCTTTACATAGTTTGCTATAAACTTTGTCAAACATATATAATGTTTGACTTAAATTAACACACTCTATATTTAGGAAGTAAATGGGTAGGGTACGTAGGTGCATGATAGGTCGTTGCAACGCCAGCATATATAGCTACGCAGGGATCCACGGACGCATGCAAACGAACATAGCTACGCCACCGCGGCCGGGACGAAGGGTGTGGCGAGGAGCATCAGCGGTGTGCGGCGGCGCACGCCGAGGCCCGGGGCCTCCTCCATGTCGACCTCGGCCACGCCCTCCGGCAGCGACCAGTCGAAGTGGTAGAGCAGACCAACGAGGGCGAGCTCCATGCTGGCCAGCCCGTAGTTGAAGCCGGGGCACATCCTGCGGCCGGCGCCGAACGGGAGGAACTCGTAGCTGCTGCCGGTGAAGTCCACCGTGCTGTCCTCGAACCGCTCCGGCCGGAACTCCTCGGGTGCTTCCCAGTACTTGGGGTCGCGCCCGATGGCCCACGCGTTGATGATCACGCGCGACTTGGCCGGCACCGTGTACCCTTCCAGCTCGCATTGGTCGATGCTCTCCCGGGGCACCAGCAGCGGCGCCGGCGGGTGCAGCCGGAGCGCCTCCTTGATCACCATCTTCAGGTACTGCAGGTTGCTCTCCTGCAGGTCGGCCTCAGTCACCACCGCCTTTCCCTTGAACGCCTCCCGGATTTGGCCCTGCAGCTTCTTCATCACCCGCGGGTTCCGCATCAGCTCCGACATCCCCCACTCCATCGCCGACGCCGATGTTCCCGTCCCGCCCCCGAACATGTCCAGGATGATGGCCTTCATCCTGCTGTTGTCCAGGTGGAACCCGAAGCCGCCTTTCTCCTGCAGGCCGATAAGCACGTCCACGAGGTTCTCGTCCACGTTCTCGGCGCCGGCCTTGATCCTCTCGATGCGGGCGGCCTTCCTCTCGTCGATGATCTCCTGCAGGATGGCGTCCACCGTCTTGTGGATGCTCTGGAGGCTGCGCTTCATGCCGGTCAGCTTGGCCAGCACAGTGGTCCACGTCGGGAAGAGGTCGGGGATGTTGAAGCCGCTCGCCAGGCCCACACCGGACTTGATGGCCGCCTGGAACTCCGCCGCGTTCTTCCGCTTCTTCCCGAACGCGGCCCGCGCAACGATGCTGTTGGTAACATTGTGAAACATCACGCTCAGGTTCACCGGCGCCGACGGCCCCGCCTGGCGGATCTGGTCCACCCGCATCCTCACCTGCATGTGCATGCATACGCAGCGTGCATAGCCGTCTAGTTAAACTCCGTTCATATTCAAACGTATATCTCATCTTTCATCGAAATAATTCGCAGACACTAACGTATCTCAAATACAAGAACTCCTCTTTCTCTTCTACCTCTTCATTCATGAGGTTGTAGCCTTGTAGGTACTTGTCTTTTGTTCACGTGGCTGTTTTATATTCGTACTACTTGACATTTCCGCTCTGTAGCCGTGTATTCGTAATGAGTTGTAATTAAGTTCAATTGCTCTGGTGTTTTTAGGTGCAACGTTCTATTGATTGGTTACCTCGTTAGTGTAAAAGTTTTGAGCGCAGTTAATAAGTAGTGACGTGGAGTATGTACCTCGTCCTCCCTTATGTGGCGGAAGGAGCGCACGCGTTTGGGGCTGAGAATCTCGGTGGTGCAGAGATGGCGGAGCTTGCGCCAGTAGTCACCGGATGGGGAGAAGAGGATGTCAGCCCACTCGTAGCCGACGATCTCGCCGGCGAGGAGCTTGGGCCGCGTGGCGAAGTTGCTGTCGTGAGTCTTGAGCACCAGCCGCGCCGTCTCCTTGGACGAAGCCACCACCAGCGGCGTCTGCCCAAGCTGCAGCATCATCAGCGGGCCGTGCGCGTCGGCAAGGTCCCGCAGCTTGCGGTGCGGCAGAACGTTCATCAGGTGGTGCATGCTGCCGATCACCGGCAGCTTCCACGGCCCTGGCGGCGCCCTCTCCCTCATCGGGTTCAGGGCCACTTTCAGCAGCTGTAGCAGCGCCACGGCCACCGCCGCCATCACAAGCGCCTGGACGTAAAGCACGTCCATGGCTGCGCTACCAAAGCTCAGTGAGCTTATTCACTCTGCAGCAGCTACCTATCTTAGCTAGTAATACTCCTTGTGGTGACTGGTGACTCGTGTGAGTTGCTCTGCAGAGCGAGTATATATAGCGCAAAGTCATTTTGCGCGATAACGGTGCTGGCGGTCTGCCACGGGAAGATACCAGCCGTTAGGTGATACTGTGATACGGGCTTCTGAGGGCCATTGGATCTCAGATTCGACGGCTCTCGGGAGCTTTTGAACATTTTGCAAAAAAGTCAGCCGAAAGTCTTCAAATTTCAGATAACTAGAATAGATTTTAAGGAGCCGTCAGATCTTAGATCCAACGGCCCAGAAGCCCGTATCACGGCATCATCTAAGTGCTGGTAGCACTTGATATTTTCCTGGTCTGTCGCCATTTAGTTTTAGTTTTGTCATTTGTGCAAACTATGGCCCACACACATGTACTGTATTCTTTGTATTGATTTCTTAGTTTCTGGTATTTCTATTTAGTGAAATCAATTGTCAGTCCTATGGCACCGTAATACAACTTTTGTCAGTGACGTGCACTACTCACACGTCTCTCCCACCCAAATAAATCCATAGACTTTGTTTTATCTTAGAAAATTTAAATCGCATGAAGACCTTTAGAACTAGACAAATCTTGGATACATTTCAAAGATGTTTAAAAAATTTCAAATTACACATTTCATATGTGAAATAAACCAATTTCAATAAAATAAATGTGAACTTTTGAAGCCGATTACTTGTAAATGTATTTTTTGAAACAAGCCAATGAAGAGTGATTTTTTAAATGTGCAATTGAAACGGATGTTATTTTTTAAAACAAGCCACTGAAAAGTGAAATGTGGGTACTAAAATATCTTATTTATGAAAAGAAATTGAACGAGTAGAATATGTTATTAAAAATATTTTTTAAATGGGGAAAATATGTTATGTGAAATTAGCGAAATCTGTTTTAGAATGTATGGCATATGGTTAAAAATGTGTGAAATATGTTATTTATGAAATAATTTCTGAAATGACTGGAATATCTTATAAATATTTTTTGAAATGGGTGGAACATGTTAGATGAAATGACTGAAATCTGATTTCAAATGAGTGGAATATTTTATTAGAGAATCTTTTGAAATGAGTGCAATATGTTATTAAGAAATCTTTTTCTGAACTTAGTGTCAAAATGAGTGAAATGATACATGAGTGAAATGAAATGACTGAAAATGATATATGAATGAGTGCAATGAAATGACTGAAAATGATATATGAATGAGTGAAATCTGTTTTAAAATATGTAAAATCTGTTTCAAAATGAGTGAAATATGTTATTATGAAATCTGTTTTTTGAACTGAGTGGAATATGTTATCATAAAATATGTGAAATGTTTAAAATCGGTATTTTATACCTTTTCAAAATATATTCAAGGTCGGCTATTCGCCATGAATTGAAATATGTAAAAAGTTTGAAAAACGAATTTATAATTTAAAAAGTTATGAACCATCCAGAATGATATATAAGAAAAATAAATGTAAGTCTTTCGGTGGAGACGGAATCTCTGTACATATGCAGCGCTTCACTCCTCACTCTCTTACCTGACACAACAGCTGCAGGTGTGGACCCTTCTCTGTTTGTACCGAAATAAAAATGGGCATCTAATACAAAAAAAAAGTAGCAGTAATCTAGAAGCAGAGAGGAACGATCAAGGATGTGCCCAAACCTAATGGTGACGCAGCCAATGTAGTGTGCTGATGCAGGACCGTTAGCATATATGCCGACCTGTTAACTTGCGGACACAGAGTGGGGTGGTTAATCCAACTTTGTCTTCTTTAAGGGCAACTCCAACGCCGACCTCAAATAGTCCGGCCGCGTCCGTTTAAGGATAAACGGACAGAAAACACGGTCTAACGCGCGGGAGCAAATGGACCAGCGTCCGTTTTTCAATCCGTTTTCGATCCATTCCCGGTATAACTTTGGGCCGCGTTTCCATCGAAATGAACGTGCGTGGACGGGCAGGGCGCATGCCCTTGTCCTCCCATAGCCCGCCCATCTGTAGCACAGACGCCCCTTTTCTCTTTCACTGCTCTCTCTCCGCCCTCCGCCCCCGCCATCACCATCGCCACCCCCGTTCCTGGCCGCGTTGACTTCCACCAAGGCCGTCCGAACCACGACCACGCCTTGTGACAGCCGTCCCATGCCCGCGTTCTGAGAGCTTTCTGCCGGCATTCATGGTCCCTTGTTGCTGGTGGGAGAGAAGCTACGACCGCCGGCATCGCCCATCGACCCCAACAACTTCCGCTAGGCACTGCATTGCCGCACGGGGCCCACGACCATCACCGACCACAACCTTGCCTTTGCTGCCTGCGCGGGGTCTCGACGTGCTCTTTCCGGCCGGGTCTCCACCACGACCGCAAGGTGTTTGACACTTCGCTCACAAGGTACAATGGATAGCGTGGATAAGTATTTCTTTCACAACTTCATTTGCTCATCGGATGATTCGTCCTTAGATGATGAAGAGCTTGTGGTGGCTGCATTGGTCGTCCATGACCACATTAGTGGGAAGTGGCCTCGGTTCAGGGGATCAATCCCCGACCATCCTCCCGTCTTGAACCGAAATAGGGAGAAAGGCCACACACTTCTCTAGGCCGATTACTTTGAGAATGCCGCACTCTTCAAACCATATCAATTTTGTCACTGATTGGAATGAGGATACATGTGTTCAATCGTATTCGGGACAGAGTGGTAGGATATGACCCATACTTTGAGTGCAAAGATGATGCCCTTGGCAAGCTTGGCTTCTCTTCTTACCAGAAATGCACTACGGCTATCCGCATGCTTGCATATGGAATTTCTGGTGATCTTGTGGATGAGTATGTTCGTATGAGTGAGTCCATATGTCTCCTCTCAATGTATAGTTTCTGCAAGGCCGTACGTGGTGGCAGTGTTCGGCCCTGATACCCGAGAGAGCCAACTGTCGCTGATACAAAGAGGTTGTTGGCGATCAATGCCGATAGGGGCTTTCCCGGCTGATACGTCTCCAACGTATCTACAATTTTTGATTATTCCATGCTATTATATTATCTGTTTTGGATGTTTAATGGGCTTTATTATACACTTTTATATTATTTTTGGGACTAACCTACTAACCAAAGGCCCAGTGCAAATTGCTGTTTTTTGCCTATTCCAGTGTATCGCAGAAAAGGAATATCAAACGGAGTGAAACCTTCGAGAGAGTGATTTTTGGAACAAACGCAATCCAGGAGACTTGGAGTGGACGTCAATGAAGCATCGAGGAGGCCACGAGACAGGGAGGCGCGCCCCCACCCTCGTGGGCCTCTTGTGGCTCCCCTAACCGACTTCTTTCGCCTATATATACTCATATACCCCGAAAACATCCGAGTGCACCATGAAACCCTATTTCCACCACCGCAACCTTCTGTACCCAAGAGATCCCATCTTGGGGCCTTTTCCGGAGCTCCGCCCAAGGAGGAATCGATCACGGAGGGCTTCTACATTAACAGCATAGCCTCTCTGATGATGTGTGAGTAGTTTACCATAGACCTTCGGGTCCATAGTTATTAGCTAGATGGATTCTTCTCTCTCTTTCGATCTCAATACAAAGTTCTCCTCGATCTTCTTGGAGATCCATTCGATGTAATTCTATTTGTGGTTTCTTTGTCGGGATCCGATGAATTGTGGGTTTATGATCAAGATTATCTATAACAATATTTGGTTCTTCTCCGAATTATTTTATGTATGATTTGTTATCTTTGCAAGTCTCTTCGAATTATCAATATGGTTTGGCCTACTAGATTGATCTTTCTTGCAATGGGAGAAGTGCTTAGCTTTGGGTTCAATCTTGCGGTATCCTTTCCCAGTGACAGCAGGGGCAGCAAGGCACGTATTGTATTGTTGTCATCGAGGATAAAAAGATGGGGTTTATATCATATTGCTTTAGTTTATCCCTCTACATCATGTCATCTTGCCTAACGCGTTACTATGTTCTTATGAACTTAATACTCTAGATGCATGCTGGATAGCGGTCGATGCGTGGAGTAATAGTAGTAGATGCAGAATTGTTTCCGTCTACTTGTCGCGGATGTGATGCCTATATACATGATCATGCCTAGATATTCTCATAATTATGCACTTTTCTATCAATTGCTCGACAATAATTTGTTTACCCACCATAATACTTATGCTATTTTCAGAGAAGCCACTAGTGAAACCTATGGCCCCCGGATCTATTTTCGATCATATAAGTTTCCAATCTATTTTACTTTGCAATCTTTACTTTCAATCTATATCATAAAAATACCAAAAATATTTATCTTATTATCTCTATCAGATCTCACTTTTGCATGTGGCCGTGAAGGGATTGGCAACCCCTTTATCGCGTTGGTTGCAAGGTTCTTATTTGTTTGTGTAGGTGCCAGGCGACTTGCGTGTAGTCTCCTACTGGATTGATACCTTGCTTCTCAAAAACTGAGGGAAATACTTACGCTACTTTGCTGCATCACCCTTTCCTCTTCAAGGGAAAACCAACGCAGTGCTCAAGAGGTAGCACCGGCATGCTTGGTAGTATAGATTATATGCACTGAAAGTGGAAGAACTGTCCACTTGCTTGGCAGGGGCAGTCCAAGGGGCATGTTAAAGGTGCAACTTTCATACTTGAGGCGGTGGCTTCACAAGATCTACGGATATGGTATTCTTTCTTTGGCATGGCTGGTTCTCACAATGATATTGTAGCACCCACGATGAGGCTATATCTCCCACGTGTCGGAGCACGACTTAGAGGCATAACCGCATGGTACGCATGTGCTACCTCTTGAGCACTACGTTGGTTTTCCCAGAAGAGAAAGGGATGATGCAGCAAAGTAGCGTAAGTATTTCCCTCAGTTTTTGAGAACCAAGGTATCTATCCAGTAGGAGGCTACGCGCGAGTCCCTCGTACCTGCACAAAACAAATAAATCCTCGCAACCAACGCAAATAGGGGTTGTCAATCCCTATAAGGCCACTTACGAGAGTGAGATCTCATAGATATGATAAGATAATATTTTTGGTATTTTCGTGATAAATATGCAAAGTAAAATAAAGGCAAAGTAAATAGCAAAGGAAATAACTAAGTAGTAGGAGATTAATATGATGAAGATAGACCCGGGGGCCATAGGTTTCACTAGTGGCTTCTCTCGAGAGCATAAGTATTCTACGGTGGGTGAACAAATTACTGTTGAGCAATTGACAGAATTGAGCATAGTTATGAGAATATCTAGGTATGATCATGTATATAGGCATGACGTCCGAGACAAGTAGACCAACTCATGCCTGCATCTACTACTATTACTCCACTCATCGACCTCTATCCAGCATGCATCTAGAGTATTAAGTTAAAAATAGAGTAACGCCTTAAGCAAGATGACATGATGTAGAGGGATAGACTCATGCAATATGAAGAAAACCCCATCTTGTTATCCTCAATAGAAACAATACAATACATGCCTTGCTGCCCATACTGTCACTGGGAAAGGACACCGCAAGATTGAACCCAAAGCTAACCACTTCTCCCATTGCAAGAAAGATCAATCTAGTAGGCCAAACCAAACTGATAATTCGAAGAGACTTGAAAAGATAACCAATCTTACATAAAAGAATTCAGAGAAGATTCAAATATTGTTCATAGATAGACTTGATCATAAACCCACAATTCATCGGTCTCAACAAACACACTACAAAAAGAAGATTACATCGAATAGTTCTCCACAAGAGAGGGGGTGTAGGACCTTGAAGTAGATGTGTCTAGAGGGGGGTGATTAGACACTTCATGCTAAAGTTGCAATTTTTAAGTTTTTTTCGGTTTAAGTGGAGTTTAGGCATAATTTCAACATTCACAATACATATCAAGCAAGTATGCAGAGAGTGTATAGGCAGCGGAGAGTAAAGCATGCAACTTGCAAGAATGTAAAGGGAAGGGTTTGGAGAATTCAAACGCAATTGGAGACACGGATGTTTTTCCCGTGGTTCGGATAGGTGGTGCTATCCTACATCCATGTTGATGGAGACTTCAACCCACGAAGGGTAACGGTTGCGCGAGTCCACGGAGGGCTCCACCCACGAAGGGTCCACGAAGAAGCAACCACCCATGAAGGGTCCACGAAGAAGCAACCTTGTCTATCCCACCATGTCCATCGCCCACGAAGGACTTGCCTCACTAGCGGTAGATCTTCACGAAGTAGGCGATCTCCTTGCCCTTACAAACTCCTTGGTTCAACTCCACAATCTTGTCGGAGGCTCCCAAGTGACACCTAGCCAATCTAGGAGACACCACTCTCCAAGAAGTAACAAATGGTGTGTTGATGATGAACTCCTTGCTCTTGTGCTTCAAATGATAGTCTCCCAAACACTGAACTCTCTCTCATAGGATTTGGATCTGGTGGAAAGAAGGTTTGAGTGGAAAGCAACTTGGGGAAGGCTAGAGATCAAGATTCATATGGTAGGAATGGAATATCTTGGCCTCAACACATGAGTAGGTAGTTCTCTCTCAGAAATAGGATGCTGGAAGTGTAGGCTTAGTCTGATGGCTCTCTCCACGAATGAAGAGGAGGTGGAGGGGTATATATAGCCTCCACACAAAATCCAACCGTTACACACAATTTACCAATCTCGGTGGGACCGAATCAACAAACTCGGTCGGACCGAAATAGTAAACCTAGTGACCGTTAGAGATTTCGGTGGGACCGACTGGATCAACTCGGTGGGACCGATGTGCTAGGGTTAGGGTAAATCCAAAACTCGGTTTGACCGATTACTCAAACTCGGTGGGACCGATTTGGGTAATAAGTGAAACAGAGAGTTGGCCAAGCAAACTCGGTGGGACCGATTGCATATCTCGGTGGGACCGAGAATATTGCAATAGGTAACAGAGAGTTTGCAAGCCCATCTCGGTGAGACCGAGATCCCATCGGTAGAACCGAATTGCTAGGGTTTGGCAGTGGCTTATGACATGTGAAACTCGGTGGCGCCGGATAGAAAGAATCGGTAGGACCGAGTTTGGCTTTAGGTTTAGGTCATATTTGGAAGTGGGAAAGTAGCTGAGGATTTTGGAGCATATCATTAAGCACATGAAGCAAGATGCTCATTAAGCAACACCTCATCCCTCCTTGATAGTATTGGCTTTTCCTATGGACTCAATGTGATATTGGATCACTGAAATGTAAAATGAAGAGTCTTGAGCTTTAAGCTTTAGCCAATCCTTTGTCCTTAGCATCTTGGAGAACTTCCCACAACCTTTAGTCCATGCCACTCCATTGTTGAACTTATCTGAAACATACTAGATAGAAACGTTAGTCCAACAAGAGATATGTTGTCATTAATTACCAAAACCACCTAGGGAGCACTTGTGCTTTCAGGGGGAGAACATTGTATTGAGATCCAAAAAGAGGGAAGAAGCCATCTAGCTACTAACTATGGATCCGTAGGTATGAGGTAAACTACTCACACTTCATCGGAGGGGCTATGGTGTTGATGTAGAAGCACTCCGTGATCGATGCCCCCTCCGGCGGAGCTCCGGAACAGGCCCCAAGATGGGATCTTGTGGATACAGAAAGTTGCGACGGTGGAATTAGGGTTTTGGCTCCGTATCTGATCGTTTGGAGGTACATAGGTATATATAGGAGGAAGGAGTACGTCGGTGGAGCAACAGGGGGCCCACGGGGGTGGAGGGCGCGCCTAGGGGGGGTAGGCGCGCCCCCTACCTCGTGGCCTCCTATTTTCTTTCTTGACGTAGGGTCCAAGTCTCCCTGGTCTTGTTCATTGAGAAAATCACGTTCCCGAAGGTTTCATTCCATTTGGACTCCGTTTGATATTCCTTTTCTTTGAAACCCTAAAACAGGCAAAAAACAGCAATTCTCGGCTGGGCCTCCGGTTAATAGGTTAGTCCCAAAAATAATATAAAAGTGGATAATAAAGCCTAGTAATGTCCAAAACAGTAGATAATATAGCATGGAGCTATCAAAAATTATAGATACATTGGAGATGTATCAAGCATCCCTAAGCTTAATTCCTGCTCGTCCTCGAGTAGGTAAATGATAAAAACAGATTTTTTGATGCGGAGTACTACTTGGCATAATTTTAATGTAATTCTTCTTAATTGTGGTATGAATATTGAGATCCGAAAGATTCAATACAAAAGTTCATATTGATATAAAAATAATAATACATCAAGCATACTAACCAAGCAATTATGTCTTCTCAAAATAACATGGCCAAAGAAAGTTCATCCCTACAAAATCATATGGTTTAGTCATGTTTCATTTTCGTCACACAAGAATGCTCTCATCATGCACAACCCCGATGACAAGTCAAGCAATTGTTTCATACTTTGGTAATCTCAAACCTATATACTTTCACACAATATATGAGCGCGAGCCATGGACAGAGCACTATGGGTGGAATAGAATATAATGAGGGGGGTTATCTCGAGAAGACAAAAAGGGAGAAAGTCTCACATCAACGAGGCTAATCAATGGGCTATAGAGATGCCCAACGATTGATGTTAATGAAGGAGTAGGGATTGCCATGCAACAGATGCACTAGATCTATAAATGTATGAAAGCTCAACAAAAGAAACAAGTGGGTGTGTATCCAACTTGCTTCCTCACAAAGACCTAGGGTACTTGAGGAGGCCCATTGTTGAATATACAAGCTAAGTTCTCTAATGAAAAATTCCCACTAGTATAAGAAAGTGACAAAACAAGAGACTCTTTAACATGAATATTAATGTGCTACTTTGAAGAACAAGTGTGGCAAAGGATAGTAACATTGTCCCTTCTCTCTTTTTCTCTCATTTTTTTCTTTCTTTGGGCCTTGTCTTTTTATGGTCTCTCTTTCTCTCTCTCTCCCTCTCTCTCTCTCTATATATATATAAGACTCCTCTTCTATACTCCTGGGAGTATGTACTCCCATTCTCAATATACCTCATATACGCATTAATTATACCTCTTTATTATTCTCAATATACTTCATTAAATATTCTAAGATACCCCAATATGAGTTTTGTTGAAAAAATATCATCTGCGATGTACTTTTGTAATATACCTTTTTCATATACAAACACATCAGTATATACGTAAACATTTAAAAATATGTAGACTCACATGAATTTTTTCGTGGAACTCATTTTGAGGTATCTAATAATTACTAATGAAGTATATTAAAAATAATAAAGTGGTATAAAAGATTCATCTATGTGGTATATGAGAAGCGGGAGTACATACTCCCAGGAGTACACAACCATTTTCCTATATATATTTTAATTTATTCCTCACTTGGGACAATGCTCTAGAAAATGATGGTCATCACACTTCTATTTATTTACAACTCAATGATTACAACTCGATACTAGAACAAAAGATGACTCTATATGAATGCCTCCGGCGGTGTACTGGGATATGCAACGGACCAAGAGTGACATGTATGAAAGAATTATGAACGGTGGCTTTGCCACAAATACTATGTCAACTACATGATCATGGTAAGCAATATAACAATAATGAATGTGTCATGATGAACGGAATGATGGAAAGTTGCATGGCAATATATCTCGGAATGGCTATGGAAATGCCATAATAGGTCGGTATGGTGGCTGTTTTGAGGAAGATATAAGGAGGTTTATGTGTGAAAGAGCGTATCATATGACGGGATTTGGATGCACCGGCGAAGATTGCGCCAACTCTCAATGTGAGAAAGGGCAATGCATGGTACCGAAGAGGCTAGCAAGGATGGAAGGGTGAGAGTGTGTATAATCCATGGACTCAACATTAGTCATAAAGAGCTCACATACTTATTGCAAAAATCTACAAGTCATCAAAAACCTCGGTACTACGCACATGCTCCTAGGGGGATAGATTGGTAGGAAAAGAACATCGCTCGTCCCCGACCGCCACTCATAAGGAAGACAATCAAATAACACCTCATGTTTCAAATTTGTTGCATAACGTTTACCATACGTGCATGCTAAGGGACTTGCAAACTTTAACACAAGTATTTCTCAAATTCACAACTACTCAACTAGCACGACTTTGATATTATTACCTCCATATCTCAAAACAATCATCAAGCATCAAACTTCTCTTAGTATTCAAAACACTCTTAAGAAAATTTTACTAATCTTGAACACCTAGCATATTAGGATTTTAAGAAAATTACCATGCTATTAAGACTCTCAAAATAATCTAAGTGAAGCATGAGAAATCAATAGTTTCTATAAAACAAATCCACCACCGTGCTCTAAAAGATATAAGTGAAGTACTAGAGCAAAACTATATAACTCAAAAGATATAAGCGAAGCACGTAGAGTATTCTAACAAATTGTAAATCATGTATGGCTCTCTCGAAAGGTGTGTACAGCAAGTATGATTGCGGTAAACTAACAAGCAAAGACTCAAATCATACAAGACGCTCCAAGTAAAACACATATCATGTGGCGAATAAAAATATAGCTCCAAGTAAAATTACCGATAGAAGTAGACGAAAGAGGGTGTCCTTAGATTATCTTGGGGGTGACATGGGAATCCCCAAGCTTAGGCTCTTGCCACTCTTTATTCCATAATCCATCAAATCTTTACCCAAAACTTGAAAACTTCACAACACAAAACTTAAAGTAGAATATCTCGTGAGCTCCGTTAGCGAAAGAAAATAAAAGACCACTTCAAGGTACTTTAATGAACCCATTCTATATTTATATTGGTGTTATACCTACTGTATTCCAACTTCTCTATGGTTTATAAACTATTTTACTAGCCATAGATTCATCAAAATAAGCAAACAACACACAAAAAAAATAGAATCTGTCAAAAACAGAACAGTCTTTAGTAATCTGTAGCTAGGGAAAGATCTAGAACACCAAAAATTATAAAATAAACTGCTGGACGTGAGGAATTTATCTATTAATCATCTTCAAAAAGAATTAACTAAAAAGCACTTTCCCAATAAAAATGACAGCAGTTCTCGTGAGCGCTAAATTTTATGTTTTTTACAGCAAGTTCAACAAGACTTTCCCCAAGTCTTCCCAATGGTTCTACTTGGCACAAACACTAATTAAACACAAAAAACACAACCAAAACAGAGGCTAGATAAATTATTTATTACTAAACAGAAGCAAAATCAAGGAATAAAAATAAAATTGGGTTGCCTCCCAACAAGCGCTATCGTTTAACGCCCCTAGCTAGGCATAACAAGCAAGAATAGATCTAGGTATTGCCATCTTTAGTAGGCAATCCATAAGTGCCTCTCATAATAGATTCATAAGGTAATTTAATTTTCTTTCTAGGAAAGTGTTACATGCCTTTCCTTAATGGAAATTGGAATCTAATATTTGCTTCCTTCATATCAATAATTGCACCAATCGTTCTAAGGAAAGGTCTACCAAGAATAATAGGACATGAAGGATTGCAATCTATGTCAAGCACAATAAAATCTACGGGCACATAATTCCTATTTGCAACAATAAGAACATCATTAATTCTTCCCATTGGTTTCTTAATAGTGGAATCCGCAAGGTGCAAGTTTAGAGAGCAATCATCAAAATCACAGAAACCTAACAAATCACACAAAGTCTTTGGAATCGTGGAAACACTAGCACCCAAATCACATAAAGCATAGCATTCATGATCTTTAATTTTAATTTTAATAGTTGGTTCCCACTCATCATAAAGTTTTCTAGGGATAGAAACTTCCAACTCAAGTTTTTCTTCATAAGATTGCATCAAGGCATCAACGATATGTTCAGTAAATGCTTTATTTTGACTATAAGCGTGAGGATAATTTAGCACGGATTGCAACAAGGAAATACAATCAATCAAAGAGCAATTTTCATAGTTAAATTCGTTGAAATCCATAATAGTGGGTTTAGCAACATCTAGGGTTTTAATTTCTTCAATCCCACTTTTATCAAATTTAGCATCATGATCAACAAATTCCGAATTCTTGGAACACCTTCTAGGTAAAGGTGGATCATATTCAGCCCCATCATTATAAAGATTCATATTGTAAAACAAATATTTAATAGGGGACACATCAATAATGTTTAGTTCTTCATCTTTATTTTCATAGGAACTAGAAGAACACGCTCTTATAAAGGCATCTTTCTTAGCACGCATCCTAGCGGTTCTTTCTTTGCACTCATCAATGGAAATTCTCATAGCTTTGAGAGACTCATTGATATCATGCTTAGGTGGAATAGATCTCAGTTTCAAAGAATCAACATCAGCAGAAATTCTATCAACATTCCTAGCCAAATCATCAATCTTAAGCAATTTTTCTTCAATCATAGCATTAAAATTCTTTTGTGAAGTAATAAATTCTTTCATTAGATTCAAAATCAGAGGGCATATTATTATAATTTCCATAATAATTGTTGTAGGAATTACCATAATTATTAGAGGGATTACTAGGATAAGGCCTAGGGTTGAAATTTCCTATATACGCGTTGTTACCAAAATTGTTCCTACCAACAAAATTCACATCCATAGATTCATTATTATTCTCAATCAAACTAGACAAGGGCATATCATTAGGATCAGAAGAAACACTCTTATTAGCAAATAATTTCATAAGTTCATCCATCTTTCCACTCAAAACATTAATTTCTTCTATCGCATGCACCTTTTTATTAGTAGATCTTTCAGTATGCCATTGAGAGTAATTAACCATAATATTATCTAGGATTTTAATAGCTTCTCCTAAAGTGATTTCCATAAAAGTGCCTCCCGCGGCCGAATCTAAAAGATTTCTAGAAGCAAAATTCAATCCGGCATAAAAATTCTGAACAATCGTCCACAAATTTAAACCATGAGTAGGGCAATTACGTATCATTAATTTCATTCTCTCCCAAGCTTGTGCAACATGTTCATGATCAAGTTGCTCAAAATTCATAATATCGTTTCGAAGAGAGATGATCTTAGCGGGAGGAAAATACTTAGAGATAAAAGCATCTTTGCACGTGTTCCAAGAATCAATACTATTTTTAGGCAAAGACGAAAACGAAGCTTTAGCACGATCTCTAAGCGAAAAAGGAAATAGCTTCAATTTAACAATATCATTATCCACATATTTATTCTTTTGCATGTCACACAAATCAACGAAGCTATTTAGATGGGTAGCGGCATCTTCACTAGGAAGGCCGGAAAACGGATTTTTCATGACAAGATTCAGCAAAGCAGTATTAATTTCACAAGATTCACCATCGGTAAGAGGAGCAATCGGAGTGCTAATAAAATCATTGTTGTTGGTATTGGTGAAGTCACACAATTTAGTATTATCTTGAGCCATCGTGACTAGCAAGCAAACTAACACACAAGCAAACAAAAAGCAAGCGGGCAAAAGGAGGCAAATAGAGAAAGAGAGGGAGGATAGAGAGAGAGAGAGGGCAAATAAAACGGCAAAGGTGAAGTGGGGGAGAGGAAAACGAGAGGCAAATGGAAAATAATGTAATGCGGGAGATAAGGGTATGTGATGGGTACTTGGTATGTTGACTTTTGCGTAGACCTCCCCGACAACGGTGCCAGAAATCCTTCTTGCTACCTCTTGAGCACTACGTTGGTTTTCCCCGGAGAGGAAGGGATGATGCAGCAAAGTAACGTAAGTATTTCCCTCAGTTTTTGAGAACCAAGGTATCGATCCAGTAGGAGGCTATGCGCGAGTCCCTCGCACCTGCACAAAACAAATAAATCCTCGCAACCTACGCAAATAGGGGTTGTCAATCCCTATAAGGCCACTTACGAGTGTGAGATCTGATAGATATGATAAGATAATATTTTTGGTATTTTTGTGATAAATATGCAAAGTAAAATAAAGGAAAAGTAAATAGCAAAGGAAATAACTAAGTAGTAGGAGATTAATATGATGAAGATAGACCCGGGGGCCATATGTTTCACTAGTGGCTTCTCTCAAGAGCATAAGTATTCTACTGTGGGTGAAAAATTACTGTTGAGCAATTGACATAATTGAGCATAGTTATGAGAATATCTAGGTATGATCATGTATATAGGCATCACGTCCGAGACAAGTAGACCGACTCCTGCCTGCATCTACTACTATTACTCCACTCATCGACCGCTATCCAGTATGCATCTAGAGTATTAAGTTAAAAACAGAGTAACACCTTAAGCAAGATGACATGATGTAGAGGGATAGACTCATGCAATATGAAGAAAACCCCATCTTGTTATCCTCGATGGCAACAATACAATACATGCCTTGCTGCCCCTACTGTCACTAGGAAAGGACACCACAAGATTGAAGCCAAATCTAAGCACTTCTCCCATTGCAAGAAAGATCAATCTAGTAGGCCAAACCAAACTGATAATTCGAAGAGACTTGCAAAGATAACCAATCATACACAAAAGAATTCAGAGAAGATTCAAATATTATTCATAGATAGACTTGATAAACCCACAATTCATCGGTCTCAAGAAACACACCGCAAAAAGAAGATTACATCGAATAGTTCTCCACAAGAGAGGGCGAGAACCTTGTATTGAGATCCAAAAAGAGAGAAGAAGTCATCTAGCTACTAACTATGGACCCGTAGGTCTGAGGTAAACTACTCACACTTCAACGGAGGGGCAATGGTGTTGATGTAGAAGCCCTCCATGGTCGATGCCCCCTCCGGCGGAGCTCCGGAACAGGCCCCAATATGGGATCTCGTGGATACAGAAAGTTGCGGCGGTGGAATTAGGGTTTTGGCTCCGTATCTGATCGTTTGGGGGTACATAGGTTTATATAGGAGGAAGGAGTACGTCGGTGGAGCAATAGGGGGCCCACGAGGGAGGAGGGCATGCCTGGGGGGGTAGGCGCGCCCCCCTACCTCGTGGCCTCCTCTTTTCTTTCTTGACGTAGGGTCCAAGTCTCCCGGGTCTTGTTCGTTGAGAAAATCACGTTCCCTAAGGTTTCATTCCGTTTGATATTCCTTTTCTTCGAAACCCTAAAACAGGCAAAAAACAACAATTCTGGGCTGGGCCTCTGGTTAATAGGTTAGTCCCAAAAATAATATAAACGTGGATAATAAAGCCCAATAATGTCCAAAACAGTAGATAATATAGCATGGAGCAATAAAAAATTATAGATACATTGGAGACGTATCAGCATGACGCAAGAGGGGTAATCTTTACACATCCCAGGTACTGAATAAGAAAGGGATAAAGAGTTGGCTTGCAATCATCACTTCACACAATACATAAATATGGCATACATCATCCAGAATACAATCATGGTCCGACTACGAAACCAACATAAATAAAGACAACCCCAAATGTTAGATCCCCGATCGACCGAACTGGGCTCCTCTACTAATCATCCGGAAAAGACACGTAGTGACGGCCCGAATCCTCCTCGAACTCCCACTTGAGTTCGGTAGCATCCCCTGCACTGGCATCATCGGCACCTGCATCTATTTGGAAGTATCTGTGAGTCACGGGGACTCAGCTATCTCACACCCTCGCGATCAAGAATATTTGAGCTTAAAGGTAGGAAAAAGGTAGTGAGGAGGATAACTTACGCAAAAGAGAGCGAGAAGAGAATCAAAGCACGGTCGAGAAGCTAAAATGATCAAGAAGTGACCCTAAAGCTACTTACGTTCAAGCATAACACGAGACCGTGTTCTCTTCTCGGACTAAGTCGAAAAGAGACCATCACGGCTACACACGCGGTTGATTCATTTTAATTAAGTTAAGTGGTCAAGTTTTCTACAACCGGATATTAACAAATTCCCGTCTGCCCATAACCGCGGGCACGACTTTCAAAAGTTCAAAACCCCACAGGGTGTCCCAACTTAGCCCATCACAAGCTCTCACGGTCAGCGAAGGATATTCCTTCTCCCAGGAAGACCCGATCAGACTCGAAATCCCGGTTACAAGACATTTCGACAATGGTAAAACAAGACCAACAAAGCCGCCCCAATGTGCTGACAAATCCCGATAGGAGCTGCGCATATCTAGTTCTCAGGGCACACTGGATTGTCCAAACTTTCGGTAGGCCAGCCCAGAGCTGCCCCTGGCGGCCATTGGTGGCTGACAAGTTGGACCAACACTCGGAGGAGCACTGACCCGGGGGTTTAAAATAAAGATGACCCTTGAGTCCGCAGAACCCAAGGGAAAAAGGCTTAGGTGGCAAATGGTAAAACCAAGGTTGGGCCTTGCTGGAGGAGTTTTATTCAAGGCGAAATGTCAAGGGGTTCCCATAACACTCAACCGCGTAAGGAATGCAAAATCAAGGAACATAACACCGGTATGACGGAAAAACTAGGGCGGCAAGAGTGGAACAAAACACCAGGCATAATGCGAAGCCTTCCACCCTTTACCAAGTATATAGATGCATTAAAGTAAACAAGATATAATAATGATATCGCAACAAAAACCATGATCCAACATGGAACAAACTTCATCTTCACCTGCAACTAGCAACGCCATAAGAGGGGCTGAGCAAAGCGGTAACATAGCCAAACAATGGTTTGCTAGGAAATGTGGGTTAGAGGATTGACGTGGCAATATGGGAGGCATGATAAAGCAAGTGTTAGGTATCGCGGCATAGCCTAGCAAGAAAAGATAGAAGTGATTTCGAGGGTATGGTCATCTTGCCTACAAAGTTCTCCGAGTTGACGAAAGCTTGATCCTCATAAGCGTACTCAACGGGTTCCTCGATCACATACTCGTCTCCCGGCTCTACCCAAAGCAAGAGCACAAGCAAAGGACCGACAATCAATCACGGTGCAATGCGCATGCAACATGATGCCAAATAAGGCATGATATGCGAGATGTGATATGCAATGCATATGTGTGCTCCGGAAGGAAAAGATTGATCAAAGCATCAACTTGGCAAAACAAGTTCGCCGCTGGAAAGATGAGTTGATTTTGGTCGAAATCGATATAAAGATCACCGGAATCGGATGCATGGTTTGCAAATGGCAAGCAAAACAAGAATGTCACTATTCTACGATTAACAGCATGATGCCATCTAGAATGCAACAAGAAACTAAGCTACTGCACTCCAACATAGCAACAAAGCACATGGCAGTGATCTAATCTAGATGCTTGACAAAAGATGAACACTGAGCTACGGCTAAATCACACAAGAGCAGGTTCAAACAAGCATGACAAAAGTGCAAAAGATATCAGCTTCACACACAGTGAAAATACTAACATGCCAGAAATTAACATCAGGAAGCCAGGTTTAGAGCAAGGTAACAACATGCTACATGATCATTTCATAGAAAACAAAGGCATGGCATGAATCTACTCAAAGCATAGAACAAAAGTCCCTTACTGATCAAGAGCCAAGAAGGCATAGAAGATATGATGGCACCCATGTAAACGTAACAAGTTTCGTTAACAGATTCAGACTTAGCAGAAAACTAAGCATGGCAAAAACAGAGATATGAAGGCATCTTTGCGAGCTCGATTCACTCATCACAAGGCAATGCATGACAAGCTAAGCTTGCCTACAGCAACAAGACATGATCATGAAGCTAACCAAAGCAAGAACAAGTTCATAGCATGCGTGGATCAACTACAACAACCATGGCAAAATTGATTAACATGTAAACAATCTGCCAGGAACATTTTATAGCAAAAGTAGAGCAAGATTAAGACATGCTTGGGCACTCCATAATTTCAAACAGGGCATGGATGGATAGAGCACAACCATATGTCCGAATCATCCTTACTGAAGATACTCAAACAAAGCATGGATCTCACTGTAGCATCATGTTTACATGGCATAAAATAACAGCAGAGCAATGACTTAGCAAAAACCTAAGTCCCTGAAATCAGCAATATCACGAGGGCTACTTTGCATGATTGTGCTAGTCAACACAAAGATCACAAAAATACATGGCATACACCCCTGTAAAGATTGCATGGCATAGATCAAAATACATGTAGAGCTCATGCCCATATACAGCACACAACAAATGTAGCAAAAATGACAAATCCTCATGCTTTGATAAGAATCAGCACCTAACAATTTATAGCACTCTTGCATCAACTATTTGGGAATCAAGATGGACTCAAACAAGCATGTCACAATGGAACAAAATGAAGAACACATCATGATGAACATTTTGATATATCACACGCACAAAACGGAGCTATATGCAAGAAGTTATGGCATGATGAACAGAGCACCAGAATGTAACAATCTCAGGGACTTGGATGAAAAAAAGGGGTCAACCTCGTCAGATCCAGATCTGGTGCGGATGACGAGGATGGCTGGAGATGTCACCGGAGAATTGCGGGGGCGCCGGCGAGGAGGTGCCCGGAGCAGATCCGGCGCTGGGGAGGAGGAGGCGGCGATGCGGGGTCGTGGGAGGAGAGGTGGTCATCGGGTGCGGGGCGGCCGAGTCGCTGGGCGCGGTGGCGGCGCGGTCGCCGGGGCTGGGCACGCATGGCTCGCGGCTGGAGCGGCGGCGGGATTCTCCATGGCGGCGCTGGCGGAGCACGGGCGGCTAGGAGGTGGAAGGACGGCGCAGGGGCGGCGTTGCGTGGTGCGGGCCGCGGTGGCCCCGCACGAGCCGAGTGGGCCGGCGGCGGTGGGCGGCGCTGCGGTGCCACATGGCACGCTGGGATTCGACGGGCAGCGGCGGCGGACGTGTCCGGCCGTCGCGGACGCGTCCGGTGGCGGCGGGGAAGGCTAGAACTAGGGTTTCGCCCGAAATTTGGAGAGGGTTGCACATATTTCTACCTAGAAGGACGTGGGAGTGTCCAAATGAGGTGTAGTTTTCGGCCACACGATCTTGATCGGACGACAGAGGACATGGGATAGGTTTGGATGGGTTATTGGGCCAGTTTGGAGGGGTGTTGGGCTGCAACACACACGAGGCCTTTGCGGTACCCCGGTTAACCGTTGGAGTATCAAACGGACTCCGAATGGCACGAAACTTGACAGGCGGTCTACCGGTGGTGTACCAAGGCCACTTGGCAAATCTCGGTCCATTCTGGGAAAGTTTAACACCCGCACATGAAAAGAGACAAAAGGGGGCGCCGGAGGACATAGGAGTGTTGGATTGCAAAACGGACAACGGGGAAAATGCTCGGATGCATGAGACGAACACGTATGCAAATGAGATGCACATGATGACATGATATGAAATGCATGACATGAACCAAATGCAAAACAAAGACAAAGCCCAACCACGAAGGGAATCTCATAACTTACAGCCGAAAATGGCAAGAGTCGGAGTATAAATATGGTAAGTTACATCCGGGGCGTTACAGCACTCCACCACTACGAAAGGATATCGTCCCGAGATCTAGGACTGAAAAAACTCTGGATATTCAGAACGGAGGTGGTCCTCGCGTTCCCAGGTGGCTTCTCTGTCGGAATGATGTGACCACATCACTTTCAGGAATTTGATTGACTTGTTGCGAGTCTTGCGCTCAGTTTCTTCAAGAATAACAACGTGATGCTCATGATAAGATAGGTCTTCTTGGAGATCAATCTCTTCGAAGTTGATGGTGCGGTCAGGAGTTTTGAAACACTTGCGAAGCTGTGACACATGAAACACGTCGTGGACATTTGCGAAGTTGGACGGAGGCTCAAGTTGATAGGCGAGATCGCCTCTTTTGCCAATGATCTTGAAAGGACCCACATATCTAGGGGAAAGCTTCCCTTTGATACCGAAGCAATGAGTACCTTTCATTGGCGAGATGTGGAGGTAGACATGGTCTCTGATCTCGAAAGCCAAATCATGATGCTTGCTATCATAGTAACTCTTCTGGCGCGACTGCGCGACTTTGAGATTTTCACGGATGACTTTACAGATTTCTTCAGCTTATGTGATTAAGTCATTGCCAAGAAGTTGGCGTTCACCAGTCTCTGACCAATTAAGAGGAGTACGTCACTTTCTGCCATAGAGAATCTCGAATGGGGCCTTGCCCGAACTCGCTTGGAAGCTGTTGTTGTAGGAGAACTCGGCATATGGAAGACAATCTTCCCACTTCATACCGAAAGAAATGACACAAGCCCTGAGCATATCTTCAAGGATTTGATTGACTCGCTTAACTTGGCCACTAGTTTGAGGATGGAAGGCTGTGCTGAAATGAATGTTGGTGCCCATGGCCTTCTGAAAGGAATCCCAGAACTTAGAAGTAAATATGCTTCCACGATCTGAAGATATCAATTGTCGTATGCAGTGCAAAGAGACAATCCGGGAGGTGTATAGCTCTGCCAACTGAGCTGCTGGGATAAATTCTTTGATAGGAAGAAAATGAGCATCTTTAGTAAGCTTGTCGATGACCACAAAGATAGCATCATTTCCACGCTTGGACTTGGGAAATCTAGTCACGAAGTCCATCTCAATATGGTCAAACTTCCATTCTGGAATAGCAAGAGGTTGGACGAGACCAGCTGGTCATTGGTGTTCCGCTTTCACTCTTCTGCAGACATCACATTCATTCACGAACTAGCAATTTCTCGCTTCATTTGCGTCCACCAATACTACTGCTTGAGGTCATGGTACATCTTTGTACTTCCAGGATGAATGGATAAAAGGGAATTGTGAGCCTCGTTCATAATGACTTTACATAGATCAACCTTAAGAGCCACAATTCGATCCTCAAAGAATAGAGTATCTTTGTCATCAAGGCGATAGCACTAGTACTTGGGTTGGCTCTTGGCAATCCCATTTTCATCTTCTTCACCATTGCATCAAGAAGTTGTGCCTCACAAATTTGATCTTCCAAAGTAGGAGAGACTGGGAGGTTGGCAAGAAAACCTTGAGGAACAACTTGGAGATTCAGTTTGCGGAAAGCTTCACCAAGGTCCGGTTTGAAGGGCTTGAGAATTAAACTGTTGCAGTAAGCCTTCCTGCTCAAAGCGTCAGCAATGACATTGGCCTTGCCTAGAGTATATTCAATACTCGGATTGTATTCTTGAATCATTTCAACCCAACGAGTCTGCCTGAGGTTGAGGTTGGGCTGATTGAAGATGTACTTGAGGCTCTTATGATCAGTGAAGATGCCCACTTTCCTTTCCAACGAGAGATGTCTCCATGTTAACAGAGCATGGACAACTGCCGCCAACTCGAGGTCGTGAGTGGGGTAGTTCTTTTCGTTGGGCTTCAACTGGCGAGAGGTATAAGCCACAACTTTCTTCTCTTGCATTAACACAGCACCGAGACCTTGCAGGGAGGCATCACAGAAAACTTCGAATGGCTTGGATTCATCAGGATGAGTCAAAAAAGGAGTTGTGACTAGCTTCTCTTTGAGGGTGTTGAAAGCCACGTCACATTCATGCGTCCAGACATACTTCACATGCTTCTGGAGGAGGTTGGAAAGTGGCTTCGCGATCTTAGAGAAATTCTCAACGAATCTTCGACAATAGCTTGCAAGCCCAAGAAAGCTACGGAGTTGCTTGACATTCTAAGGCAGTTCCCAATTCACAATTGCAGACACCTTCTCAGGATTAACAGCGATGCCCTTGGCGGAGATGATATGGCCAAGGTAGAGAACCTCATCAAGCCAAAAATTGCACTTTGAAAACTTCGCATAGAATTGATGTTCTCTGAGTTTATCGAGTACCAATCTCAAATGCTTGGCATGATCCTCCTTGTTCTTGGAAAAGACCAAAATATCATCGAGATACACCAAGACAAAATCATTTGTGTATGGGTTGAAGATGAAGTTCATCATGTGAGAGAACGTTGGAGGAGCATTGACAAGGCCAAAAGACATGACAGTATATTCATAAGAACCATAGCTTGTTCTGAGAGCTGTCTTGGGGATATCTTGTTCACGGATGCGAATCTGATGATAAACCATACGGAGGTCAAGCTTGGAGAATACTTGGGCACCTTTGAGTTGCTCAAATAGCTCATTGATGTTGGGAAGTGGGTACTTGTTCTTTATTGTTTTCTTCTTCAATGGACGATAGTCGACACAGAGTCGTTCCGTTCCATCCTTCTTCTTGACAAAAAGAACACCACAACCCAATGGAGAAGAACTCGGTCGGATCAGACCCATACGCTCTTGTTCATCGAGTTGTTTCTTCAGCTCCTTCAACTCTTCTGGGCCAAGCATGTAAGGACATTTGCAAACAGGTTCCATGCCATGCTCAAGATCGATAACGAATTCAACTAGCCGGTGAGGAGGCTTTCCTGGAAGCTCTTCTGGAAAGACGTCTTGATATTCACAAACGACTGGAATCTGAGAGATGGCATTCAACTCACCCTTCTCATTGAGAGAAAATAGTCGAATGGTATAATCACGAGCGGCATAGATGATCACGTCCTCAGACGAGTGTGTCAATTGAATCTGCCTGGCAGCACAATCAAGCTGAGCCTTGTGCTTAGAAAGCCAATCCATGCCGAGAATTAGACCAATATCTGGGTCACCCAGAACAATTGGAGAAGACAGAAACTTATATTCACCCATCTTGATAGAAATATCTAGAACCATGTAGCTTGCGTACAAGCATTTACCCGGTGAGACAACTGCTAACGGATTAGGCAAATCTTGGAAAGCCAACTCATGCTTAGATGCAAATGGTCTTGAGATGAAACTAAGCGATGCACCAGTGTCAAAAAGAACTTTTGCAGGAAAATCATTAATAGGAAGATTACCCATGATTACTTCTAAAGAGTCCTCTGCCTGAGCTGCGTTCATCATGTTGACCTTTGCAAACTTGGAATTATGCTTGACCACTTCATTGCTAGCAGATCTCACAGGAGGAGGAGGCGGAAGGTGATACGTCCATTTTGCATCATGCTTTTATATCGATATTTATTGCATTATGGACTGTTATTTCACTTTATGTCACAATACTTATGGCTATTCTCTCTTATTTTGCAAGGTTTACATAAGGAGGGAGAATGCCGGCAGCTGGAATTCTGGGCTGGAAAAGGAGCAAATATTAGAGACCTATTCTGCGCAACTCCAAAAGTCCTGAAAATCCACGGAACATCTTAAAATAAATAAAGAAAAATCCTCACCAAAGATGAAGGCTAGGGGGCCTACACCCTAGGGCGCGCCCCCTACCTTGTGGTCCCCCTGGTGGCTCTCCGACGTCCATCTTCTCCTATATGAAGTCTTTCGATGAGAAAAAAATAACAAGGAACTTTTCAGGACGAGACTCCGCTGCCACGAGGCGGAACCTTGGCGGAACCAATCTAGAGCTCCGGCAGAGCTGTTCTGCCAGGGATACTTCCCTCCGGGAGGGGGAAATCATCACCATCGTCATCACCAATGCTCCTCTCTTCGGGAGAGGGCAATCTCCACCAACATCTTCACCAGCACCATCTCATCTCCAAACCCTAGTTCATCTCTTGTATCCAATTCTTGTCTCAAAGTCTGGGATTGGTGCTAGTAGGTTGCTAGTAGTGTTGATTACTCCTTGTAGTTGATGCTAGTTGGTTTATTTGGTGGAAGATCATATGTTCAGATCCTATATGCATATTATTACCCCTCTAATTATGAACATGAATATGCTTTATGAGTAATTACGTTTGTTCCTGAGGACAAGGGAGAAGTCTTGCTATTAGTAGTCATGTGAATTTGGTATTCGTTTGATATTTTGATAAGATGTATGTTCTCTAGCCTCTAGTGGTGTTATGTGAACGTCGACTACATAACACTTCACCATTATTTGGGCCTAGAGGAAGGCATTGGGAAGTAATAAGTAGATGATGGGTTGCTAGAGTGACAGAAGCTTAAACCCTAGTTTATGCGTTGCTTCGTAAGGAGCTGATTTGGATCCACATGTTTCATGCTATGGTTAGGTTTACCTTAATACTTTTATTGTAGTTGCGGATGCTTTCAATAGAGGTTAATCATAAGTGGGATGCTTGTTCAAGTAAGAACAGCACCCAAGCACCGGTCCACCCACATATCAAATTATCAAAGTATCAAACGCGAATCATATGAACGTGATGAAAACTAGCTTGACGATATTACCATGTGTCCTGGGGAGCGCTTTTCCTATTATAATAGTTTGTTCCAGCTTGTCCTTTGCTAAAAAAAAGGATTGGGCCACCTTGCTGCACTTTATTTACTTTTGTTACTTGTTGCTCGTTACAATTTATCTTAACAAAAACTATCTATTACCACTTATTTCAGTACTTGCAGAGAATACCTTGCTGAAAACCATTTATCATTTCCTTCTGCTCCTCGTTGGGTTCGATACTCTTACTTATCGAAAGGACTACGATAGATCCCCTATACTTGTGGGTCATCAAGACTCTTTTCTGGCGCCGTTGCCGGGGAGAGTAGCGCCTTTGGTAGGTGGAATTTGGTAAGGAAAAATTTATATAGTGTGCTGAAATTTACTTACACTTGCTACTATGGAAAGTAATTCTCTGAGGGGCTTGTTCGGGGTATCTTCACCCCGTCCAGTAGAGCAAAGAGTTGCTCCTCAACCTACTGAACCTATTGAAAATGAAACTCCTTTTGAATTTCCTTTGGGTACGATGGAAAAACTGCTAGCTAACCCTTTTACAGGAGAGGGAATAAAGCATCCTGATGAGCACTTAATATGTGTGGATGAAGTTTGTGGATTATTTAAGCTTGCAGGTATACCCGATGATGTTTCTAAGAAGAAGGTCTTCCCTTTATCTTTGAAGGGAGACACATTGATATGGTATAGGCTATGTGATGATATGAAATCATGGGACTATAAAAGATTGAAGTTGGAATTTCATCAAAAATATTACCCTATGCATCTTGTTCATTGTGATCGCAATTATATATATAATTTCTGGCCTTGCGAAGGAGAAAGCATCGCTCAAGCTTGGGGGAGGCTTAAATCAATGTTATATTCATGCCCCAATCATGAGCTCTCGAGAGAAATAATTATGCAAAGTTTTTATGCTCGGCTTTCTGAAAACAATCGCACCATGCTCGATACTTCTTGTGCTAGCTCTTTTATGATGAAGACTATTGAATTCAGATGGAATTTATTGGATAGAATTAAACGCAACTCTGAATATTGGGACCTCGACGAAGGTAATAAGTTAGGTATGACACCTAAGTTTGATTGTGTTAAATCTTTTATGGACACCGATATTTTCCGTAAGTTTAGCACTAAATATGGACTTGACTCTGAGATAGTAGCTTCTTTCTGTGAATCTTTTGCTACTTATGTTGATCTCCCTAAGGAGAAGTGGTTTAAATATCATTCTCCCATAGAAGTAAAATTAGCTGCACCTATTAAAGTTGAAGAAGAGACTGTCACTTATAATGATCCTATTGTTCCTACTTCTTATGTTGAGAAACAACCTTTCCCTGTTAGAATAAAGGATCATGCTAAAGCTTCAACTGTTGTTCGTAAAAGCAATATTAGAACTTATACACCTCCTGAGCAAGTTAAAGTAGAACGTAATATTGCTATTGTTAAAGATCTCTTGTCTAATAATATTGATGGGCATGTTATTCAGTTCGAAGGTGAAACTGCTAGAATTGCTAAGCCTTGTGATAAAGATAAACATAGACCTGTGGTAGGCGTGCCTGTTATTTCTGTTAAAATAGGAGATCATTGTTATCATGGCTTATGTGATATGGGTGCTAGTGCTAGTGTTATACCTTATGACTTGTATAAAGAAATCAAGCATGAAATTGCACCTGCTGAGTTAGAAGATATTGATGTCACAATTAAACTTGCCAATAGAGATACTATTTCAGCGATGGGAATTGTTAGAGATGTTGAAGTCTTGTGTGGGAAAACTAAATATCCTGCTGATTTTCTTGTTCTTACTTCTCCGCAAGATAGCTTTTGTCCCATTATATTTGGTAGACCCTTCTTGAACACTATTAATGCTAGGATAGATTGCAAAAAGAATGTTGTTACTATTGGCTAGGATGATATGGTTCATGAGTTTAATTTCTCTAAATTTAGTAAACAACATCGTGAGGAAGAATTACCTAGTAAGGATGAATTATTGGTCTTGCTTCTATTGTCGTACCTCCTAGTGATCCTTTCGAACACTATTTGCTAGACCATGAAAATGATATGTTCATGAATGAAAGAAGGGAAATAGATGAAGTATTCTTTAAACATGAACCTATTCTGCAACACAATTTGCCTGTTGAAATTTTAGGGGATCCTCCTCCACCCAAGGGTGATCCCGTGTTTGAGCTTAAACCTTTGCCTGATAATCTTAAATATGCTTATCTTGATGAAAAGAAGATATATCCTGTTATTATTAGTGCTAACCTTTCAGAGCATGAAGAAGAAAGATTATTGAAAACTTTGAATAAGCATTGTGCTTCTATTGGATATACTCTTGATGATCTTAAGGGCATTAGTCCCACTCTATTTCAACATAAAATAAATTTGGAAGAGATGCCAAACCAGTTCGTGATCCTCAACGACGTCTGAATCCTAAAATGAAAGAAGTGGTAAGAAAAGAAATACTAAAGCTTCTGGAGGCAGGTATAATCTATCCCGTTGCTGATAGTGAGTGAGTAAGTCCTGTCCATTGTCTCCCTAAGAAGGGAGGTATTACTGTTGTTCCTAATGATAAAGATGAATTGATTCCACAAAGAATTATCACAGGTTATAGGATGGTAATTGATTTCCGCAAATTAAATAAAGCTACTAAGAAAGGTCATTACCCCTTACCTTTTATTGATCAAATGCTAGAAAGATTATGCAAACATACACACTATTGCTTTCTAGATTGTTATTCTGATTTCTGTCAAATACCTGTGTCGGCTAGAGTTCAATCAAAGACTACTTTTACATGCCCTTTTGGTACTTTTGCTTATAGACGTATGCCTTTTGGCTATATTCTCTGACTTTTGTGAAAAGATTTGTGAGGTTTTCATGGGTGACTTTTCCGTCTATGGTTCCTCTTTTGATGATTGCTTGAGCAATCTTGATCGAGTTTTCAGAGATGTGAAGAAACTAATCTTGTCTTGAATTGGGAAAAGTGCCACTTTATGATTAATGAAGGTATTGTCTTGGGGCATAAAGTTTCTGAAAGAGGTATTGAAGTTGATAAAGCCAAGGCCGATGCTATTGAAAAGATGGCATGTCCCAAGGATATCAAAGGTATAAGAAGTTTCCTTGGTCATGCTGGATTTTACAGGAGTTTCATTAAGGACTTCTCAAAAATTTCTCGGCCTCTGACTAATTTATTGCAAAAAATATACCATTTGTCTTTGATGATGATTGTGTAGAAGCATTTGAAATACTTAAGAAAGCATTAGTCTCTGCACCTGTTGTTCAGTCACCTGATTGGAATTTACCCTTTGAAATTATGTGTGATGCTAGTGATTATGATGTAGGTGCTGTTCTAGGGCAAAGAGTTGATAAGAAATTAAACGTTATTCATTATTCTAGTAAGACTCTAGACAATGCTCAAAGAAATTATGCTACTACTGAAAAAGAGCTTTTAGCAGTTGTATTTGCTTGTGATAAGTTCAGATCTTATATTGTTGATTCTAAAGTAACTATTCACACTAATCATGCTGCTATTAAATATCTGATGGAAAAGAAAGATGCTAAACCTAGACTTATCAGATGGGTTCTCTTGCTACAAGAATTTGATTTGCATATTGTTGATAGAAAGGGAGCTGAGAACCCCGTTGCAGAAAACTTGTCTAGGTTAGAGAATGTTCTTGATGACCCACTACCTATTAATGATAGCTTTCCTGATGAATAATTAAATGTTATAAGTACTTCTCGTAGTACTGCATGGTATGCTGATTATGCTAATTATATTGTTGCTAAGTTCATACCACCTAGCTTCACATACCAGCAAAAGAAAAAGTTTTTCTATGATTTAAGACATTACTTTTGGGATGACCCACATCTTGATAAAGAAGGAGTAGATGGTGTTATTAGACGTTGTGTACCTGAGCATGAACAGGAACATATCCTACGCAAGTGTCATTCCGAGGCTTATGGAGGACACCACGCTGGAGATAGAACTGCACATAAGGTATTGCAATCTGGTTTTTATTGGCCTACTCTCTTCAAGGATGCCCGTAAGTTTGTCTTGTCTTGTGATGAATGTCAAAGAATTGGTAATATTAGTAGACGTCAAGAAATGCCTATGAATTATTCTCTTGTTATCGAACCATTTGATGTTTGGGGCTTTGATTATATGGGACCTTTTCCTGCCTCTAATGGATACACACATATTTTAGTTGCTGTTGATTACGTTACTAAGTGGGTAGAAGCTATTCCAACTAGTAGTGCTGATCACAACACTTCTATTAAAATGCTTAAAGAAGTTATTTTCCCGAGGTTTGGAGTCCCTAGATATTTAATGACTGATGGTGGTTCACACTTTATTCATGGTGCTTTCCGTAAAATGCTTGTTAAATATGGTGTTAATCATAGAATTGCATCTCCTTATCACCCACAGTCTAGTGGTCATGTAGAGTTGAGCAATAGAGAGCTCAAATTAATTCTGCAAAAGACTCTTAATAGGTCTAGAAAGAATTGGTCCAAGAAACTTGATGATGCATTATGGGCTTATAGAACTGCATATAAAAATCCTATGGGTATGTCTCCGTATAAAATGGTTTATGGAAAAGCATGTCACTTACCTCTCGAACTAGAACATAAGGCATATTAGGCTATTAAAGAGCTCAACTATGATTTTAAACTTGCCGGTGAGAAGAGGTTATTTGATATTAGCTCACTTGATGAATGGAGAACCCAAGCTTATGAAAATGCCAAGTTGTTTAAAGAAAAGTTAAAAGATGGCACGACAAAAGGATACAAAAGCGTGAATTTAATGTAGGTGATTATATATTGCTATACAACTCTCGTTTAAGATTTTTTGCAGGAAAACTTCTCTCTAAATGGGAAGGCACCTATGTTATCGAAGAGGTCTATCATTTCGGTGCCATAAAGATCAACAACTTCGAGGGCACAAATCCGAAGGTGGTAAACGGTCAAAGAATTAAACATTATATCTCAGGTAATCCCATAAATGTTGAAATCAATATTATTGAAATCGTAACCCCGGAGGAACACATAAGGGACACTTTCTGGAACGTTTCAGACTCTGAAAAGGAATAGGTATGTGGTACGGTAAGTAAACCGACTCCAAAATAATTTTTAAGGCAATATTTCTCCGTTATGGAATATTTAGAAAAATAGAAAAATAAGTAGCAGTCCGGGAAGGACACGAGGGCCCCACGAGGGTGGTGGGCGCGCCCTACCCCTCTAGGCGCGCCCCCCTACCCCGTGAGCCTTCTGGAGTCCGTTTTCTTGCACGATACGTATTTTGGTCGGTAAAAAATTCATTATATATTCTCCTGAAGGTTTTGACTCCCGTATCACGCAAACCTCCTCTGTTTTTGTTTTCGAGCTATTGATGCTGCAGATTAGAGCAAGATGTCTTCTCAAGAGTCAATCGGGGAGAGCCGGGTATCTAATCCGGCACCGGAACCAAGGGCAAACAGCGACGGTGACCATTTTGGGCCAGCAATGGAGGAAGATATGGAGGCTGACTTGATGAGAGTAGATGCCATGGAGGATCAAGAAGTCACCTCTCGCCTCCGAGCTGGGTTCACGATGGGGGAACTACAGAGCTCAGCTATTCCAAACTCGGTTATCCCTTCTAATGTTAGATTTCTTTCTTATGAAAATATGAAGAGGAGTGTCACTTGTTCTCCCGCAGCTATGCAACACCCTTGGGTGCAAGGAGCTTTAGCTGTCACAGGAAAGCTTCGTAAGGAAATAATGGACCTCAAACAGCAAGTCAATAAGCTCGAGGAGGAGAACCGCATCCTGAGGGGAATCATCGCTAAGAATATTACACCGACAACAAAGAAGGAGATATAATCACATGGGTATGGGCACTCCCCTTGGCAACTGCCAAGCTTGGGGGAGGTGCCCCGGTATCGTATCACAATCACAACTCCTATCTTTACCGTTTTTCTTAGTTCGATCCTATTAGTAGTATCTTGATCTAGTAGAATAAAGTTTATGGCATGATATAGTTTTGAGTTCTACTTTATGATCTCTCTTTGTAATCGAGTCCGTGAGCTATATATAATAAAGATTAGTGTTGAGTTAAGGGCTTGATTATTTTGCCATGATCTTGGGTGAATAAAAGAAAAGAAGAAAAGAATAAAAAGAAACAAAAAGTTCATATTGATCTTATTGAGAGTAATGACTTCACATAGAAAGAGTATGATGATTAAAAGTTGTTGGGAGTTGGCAGACATAGCTTTGGTCATTTTTGCAATTAATAGGAAGTAATAAGGAAAGAGAGGTTTTCACATATATATATATTATCATTGACATCTTTTATGATTGGGAGCACTCATTAAAATATGACATGCTAAAGAGTTGATATTGGGCAAGGAAGACAATGTAATGAGTTATGTCTTTCTTATATCTGAGATAAAGTATGTTTTCATGGATCCTCTAACTTGTTGAGCTTGCCTTTCCCCCTCATGCTAGCCAAATTCTCATCACCAAGTAGAAATACTACTTGTGCTTCCAAATACCCTTAAACCAGTTTTGCCATGAGAGTCCACCATATCTACCTATGGATTGAGTAAGATCCTTCAAGTACGTTGTCATCGGTGCAAAGCAATAAAAATTGCTCTCAATATGTATGATTGATTGGTGTGGGAGAAATAAGATTTATACAATCTTGTGATGTGGAAGTAATAAAAGAGATGGACTGCATAACAAAGGTTCATATCACAAGGGGCAATATAAAGTGACGTTCTTTCGCATTGAGATTTATGCATCCAACCATAAAAGCGCATGGCAACCTCTGCTTCCCTCTGCGAAGGGCCTATCTTTTATTATTATCTTCTACCATATGCAAGAGTCACGGTGATCTTCACCTTTCCCTTTTAATTTTATCCTTTGGCAAGCTCAGCATGTTGGAAAGAACATGATATATATATCTAATTGGACGTAGGGGAGCATAAACCATTATTGTTGACATTACCCTTGAGGTAAAAGGTTGTGTGGCAAAACTATACGCCCGTATCTTTCTCTGTGTCTGATTAAAACTCCGTAACCACAAGTATTTCGTGAGTGTTAGCAATTATGGAGGACTAAATGATAGTTGAGTATGTGGACTTGCTTTTTAGCTCTAACATAGTCTCTTTCTGATGTTATGATAAATTGCAATTGCTTCAATGACTGAGATTATAGTTTGTCGGAGCCCAATAAGGTTTATGATTTATACTCTTGCATTGTGAATAGATCATCACTTGAACACAAGTAATCATATGACAAAAGCTATATATGTTGCTGTTATGAGAATAATCATGATGCCTTCATGTCCGCATTTTATTTTTTATCGACGCCTCTACCTCTAAACATGAGGACATATTTATTGTTATCAGCTTTTCGCTGGAGGACACGCGAGGTCTAAGCTTGGGGGAGTTGATACGTCCATTTTGCATCATGGTTTTATATCGATATTTATTGCATTATGGACTGTTATTTCACTTTATGTCACAATACTTATGGCTATTCTCTCTTATTTTACAAGGTTTACATAAGGAGGGAGAATGCCGGCAGCTGGAATTCTGGGCTGGAAAAGGAGAAAATATTAGAGACCTATTCTGCGCAACTCCAAAAGTCCTAAAACTCCACGGAACATCTTAAAATAAATAAAGAAAAATCCTAGCCAAAGATGAAGGCCAGGGGGCCCACACCCTACTCACGAGGGTGGGGGGCGCGTCCCCCCTAGGGCATGCCCCCCTACCTCATGGGCCCCCTGGTGGCTCTCCGATGTCAATCTTCTCCTACATGAAGTCTTTCGATGAGAAAAAAATAACAAGGAACTTTTCAGGACGAGACTCCGCCGCCACGAGGCGGAACCTTGGCGGAACCAATCTAGAGCTCCGGCAGAGCTGTTTTGCCGGGATACTTCCTTCCGGGAGGGGGAAATCATCACCAACGGTCCTCTCATTGGGAGAGGGCAATCTCCACCAACATCTTCACCAGCACCATCTCATCTCCAAACCCTAGTTCATCTCTTGTATCCAATTCTTGTCTCAAAGTCAGGGATTGGTGCTAGTAGGTTGCTAGTAGTGTTGATTACTCCTTGTAGTTGATGCTAGTTGGTTTATTTGGTGGAAGATCATATGTTCAGATCCTATATGCATATTATTACCCCTCTGATTATGAACATGAATATGCTTTGTGAGTAATTACGTTTGTTCCTGAGGACAAGGTAGAAGTCTTGCTATTAGTAGTCATGTGAATTTGGTATTCGTTTGATATTTTGATAAGATGTATGTTCTCTAGCCTCTAGTGGTGTCATGTGAACGTCGAATACATAACACTTCACCATTATTTGGGCCTAGAGGAAGGCATTGGGAAGTAATAAGTAGATGACTGGTTGCTAGAGTGACAGAAGCTTAAACCCTACTTTATGCGTTGCTTCGTAAGGGGCTGATTTGAATCCACATGTTTCATGCTATGGTTAGGTTTACCTTAATACTTTTGTTGTAGTTGTGGATGCTTGCAATAGAGGTTAATCATAAGTGGCATGCTTGTTCAAGTAAGAACTTCACCCAAGCACCGGTCCACCCACATATCAAATTATCAAAGTATCGAATGCGAATCATATGAACGTGATGAAAACTAGCTTGACGATATTCCCATGTGTCCTCGGGAGCGCTTTTCCTATTATAAGAGTTTGTTCTGGCTTGTCCTTTACTACAAAAAGGATTGGGCCACCTTGCTGCACTTTATTTACTTTTGTTACTTGTTGCTCGTTACAATTTATCTTAACACAAAACTATCTGTTACCACTTATTTCAGTACTTGCAGAGAATACCTTGCTGAAAACCGCTTATCATTTCCTTCTTCTCCTCGTTGGGTTCGACACTCTTACTTATCGAAAGGACTACGATAGATCCCCTATACTTGTGGGTCATCAGAAGGCGCCTTTGGTTGAAGCATTTGTTTGCATAGTGCCCTTTCTGCTGACAATTGTTGCAAGTAACCTCTGAGCGTCCGGTGATAAGGAGCACTTGACCTTGGAGCATGAGACTACGCTTTGTTCTGATAGCCTGGGTTGGGTGGGTGGGAAGATCCATTGCCACCTTTACTCTTCTGCTGATAAGGCTGAAGGAACGGAGGAGGAGGAGGCAACCCGAACTTCTGTTGCTTAGCTGCCACTTGAGTTGAAGAAGAAGATGGAGCTGCATCCCTGACTCTCTTCTTAGATGCATCACACTTGAGCTGAGTAGCCTCTTGCTTTAGTGCCATGTTGTAGAATTCATCATACTTGGTCGGCTCGAAAAGCATGAGAGCTAATTGCAGATCTTCTCTGAGGCAACCTCTGAATTGATAAATCATGCTCTTCTCGTCAGGGACGTCTTGTTTAGCGAAGCGAGCGAGCCTCTGAAACAGGATGTTGTATTGGTAAATAGACATGCTACCTTTCTTAAGATTGCGGAACTCCTCGCGCTTACTCTCAGCAACACTTTGTGGAATGTGGTGAGCTTTGAAGTCTCGGCGGAAATCATCCCAGGTAATCACACGACCTCCTCTGGAATCTTTGTATTGTTGTTGCCACTCAGCAGCTTGGTCTTTGAGTTGGAACGAAGCAAACTTGACAAAGTCCTCAGGCCTGACATTGCTACACTCAAAATGTTTGCAGATATCCACGAGCCAATCATCGGCATCTGTGGCCTCGACACAGTTACTGAAGGACTTCGGCTAGTTTGCGAGGAACTGATTGAGGGTAGCAAACTAAGCTTGATTGTTGCCTTGACCTTGATTTCCTTGGTTGCTCTCTTGCAAGAGTTGCAAAAGCATCTGAGTGTTGGTGTTGGTGGCGGCCATGACAGCTTGCCATGCCTCTGGAGGTGGAGGTGGTGGTGGAGGTTCCAGATTATGACGTGTTGGAGGAGCCATCCTAAAGAGGTTGACATCTGTTAGCATCTTGAAATACATATATTCAAGCTGAATCAATGGATCGAAATTGCAACATATAGCCTTAACATTCGAACAAGAATGAACGAATGAATTCCAAAGTAAATCATCACACTTCCATAAGTTGAGAAGCCACTTAGATAGAGATAGGTGAATAAAGCAACAAGGTACGTATATGAACAAATAATTGGTAAGGATTACCCAATCACAAACCAAATATCTGCGGGAAGAAAATACTAGAGCTACATGAATTCCCACCTATGAAACTCCCGAAACTTTGTGGTTATGCAATCAGATGTTGGGGATACAGGGGAAGCATAATATCTCACCCAAAACTAGCAACTCCTACATCCAGTTGTAGCCATCCTTGAACACATAACCAAGAAACCTTCGGAAATCATTTACCTCAACCTTCGAAAAGCATCTGTTATACGAGTTATGGCAATACTCCCGAACTCCCGCCCTAGTACTGGGTGGCGTCGAGGTTATCTCACCAACAACTGCATAAAGGAGATTTTCGATGTCGGCGAACTCAGGTATTCCAGAACTACAACGATAAAATTGTGACGACAACACCTCGGAGCTCAACTCCCTGGGACACTGCCACAACCCCTAAATGTCAGGAGGCACCAAGAAAAATGTTCTCGTCGCAAAACCATCGGAACGATTCCAAGATACCCGCATGATCCTAATTTTTTTTCGTGAAATTTGAGGAGAGAAGAGTCAAAACTCTACGTCAGGAAGCCTCACCAGAGCGTCGAAGGGACTGAGGAGTAAAAAGAATCCTACTCTCCGATATATATAATCCTATAAGACTAAAAACATTTTCTTCTAGACTCAACAACGTCAGCGATTCGATCAAGCAGGGGGCTCCTAAGTCGGGGAAGGCTCTGATTACCAACTTGTAACACCCACGATGCGGCTATATCTCCCACGTGTCGGAGCACGACTTAGAGGCATAACCGCATGGTAGGCATGTCACAAGAGGGGTAATCTTTACACATCCCATGTACTGAATAAGAAAGGGATAAAGAGTTGGCTTACAATCGCCACTTCACACAATACATAAATATGGCATACATCATCCAGAATACAATCATGGTCCGACTACGGAACCAACATAAATAAAGACAACCCCAAATGCTAGATCCTTGATCAACCCAACTGGGATCCTCTACTGATCATCCGGAAAAGACACGTAGTAACGGCCCGAATCATCGTCGAACTCCCACTTGAGTACGGTAGCGTCCCCCGCACTGGCATCATCGGCACCTGCATCTGTTTGGAAGTATATGTGAGTCACGGGGACTCATCAATCTCACACCCTCACGATCAAGACTATTTAAGCTTAAAGGTAGGAAAAAGGTAGTAAGGTGGAGCTTCAGCAAGCACTAGCATATATGGTGTCTAACTTATGCAAAAGAGAGCGAGAAGAGAAGCAAAGCACGGTCGAGAAGCTAAAATGATCAAGAAGTGATCCTAAAGATACTCACGTTCAAGCATAACACGAGACCATGTTATCTTCCCGGACTCCGCCGAAAAGAGACCATCACGGCTACACACGCGGTTGATTCATTTTAATTAAGTTAAGTGATCAAGTTTTCTACAACCGGATATTAACAAATTCGCGTCTGCCCATAACCACGGGCATGACTTTCGAAAGTTCAAAACCCTGCAGGGGTGTCCCAACTTAGCCCATCACAAGCTCTCTTGGTCAACGAAGGATATTCCGTCTCCCAGGAAGACTCAATCAGACTTGGAATCCCGGTTACAACACATTTCGACAATGGTAAAACAAGACCAGCAAAGCCGCCCAAATGTGCCGACAAATCCCGATATAAGCTGCACATATATCGTTTTCAGGGCACACCAGATTGTCCAAACTTCCGGTAGGTCAGCCTAGAGTTGCCCCTGGTGGCCACCGGCGGCTAACAAGTTGGACCAACACTTAGAGGAGCACTGGCCCGTGCTACCTCTTGAGCACTGCATTGGTTTTCCCTGGAGAGGAAGGGATGATGCAGCAAAGTAGCGTAAGTATTTCCCACAATTTTTGAGAACCAAGGTATAAATCCAGTAGGAGGCTACGCGTGAGTCCCTCGCACCTGGACAAAACAAATAAATCCTCGCAACCAACGCAAATAGGGATTGTCAATCCCTATAGGGCCACTTACGAGAGTGAGATCTGATAGATATGATAAGATCATATTTTTGGTATTTTTATGATAAAATATGCAAAGTAAAATAAAGGCAAAGTAAATAGCAAAGGAAAATAACTAAGTAGTAGGATATCAATATGATAAAGATAGAACCGGGGCCATAGGTTTCACTAGTGGCTTCTCTCAAGAGCATAAGTATTCTATGGTGTGTGAACAAATTACTGTTGAGCAATTGACAGAATTGAGCATAGTTATGAGAATATCTAGGTATGATCATGTATATAGGCATCACGTCTGAGATAAGTAGACCGACTCCTGCCTGCGTCTACTACTATTGCTCCACTCATCGACCGCGATCTAGCATGCATCTAGAGTATTAAGTTAAAAAAAGAGTAACGCCTTAAGCAAGATGACATGATGTAGAGGGATAGACACAAGCAATATGAAGAAAACCCCATCTTTTTATCCTCAATGGCAACAATACAATACGTGCCTTGCTGCCCTTACTGTCTTCGGGAAAGGACACCGCAAGATTGAACCCAAAGCTAAGCACTTCTCCCATTGCAAGAAAGATCAATCTAGTAGGCCAAACCAAACTGATAATTCGAAGAGACTTGCAAAGATAACCAATCATACTTAAAAGAAGTCAGAGAAGATTCAAATATTATTCATAGATAGACTTGATCATAAACCCACAATTCATTGGTCTCAACAAACACACCACAAAAAGAATATTACATCGAATAGATCTCCACAAGAGAGGAGGAGAACATTGTATTGGGATCCAAAAAGAGAGAAGAAGCCATCTAGCTACCAACTATGGACCCGTAGGTCTGAGGTGAACTACTCACAGTTCATCGGAGGGGCTATGGTGTTGATGTAGAAGCCCTCCGTGATCGATGCCCCCTCCGGCGGAGCTCCGGAACAGGCCCCAAGGTGGGATCTCATTGATACAGAAAGTTATGGCAGTGGAATTAGGGTTTTGGCTCCGTGTCTGATCGTTTGGGGGTACGTGGATATATATAGGAGGAAGGAGTACGTCGGTGGAGCAACATGGGGCCCACGAGGGTGGAGGGCGCCCCCTACCTCGTGGCCTCCTATTTTATTTCTTTACATAGGGTCCAAGTCTCTCTGGTCTTATTCGTTGAGAAAATCACGTCCCCGGAGTTTTAATTCCATTTGGACTCCGTTTGATATTCCTTTTCTTCGAAACCCTAAAACAGGCAAAAAAACAGCAATTCTGGGTTGGGCCTCCGGTTAATAGGTTAGTCCCAAAAATAATATAAAAGTGGATAATAAAGTCCAATAATGTCCAAAACAGTAGATAATATAGAATGGAGCAATCAAAAGTTATAGATACGTTGGAGACGTATCAAGCATCCCCAAGCTTAATTGCTGCTCGTCCTCGAGTAGGTAAATGATAAAAACAGAATTTTTGATGCGGAGTGCTACTTGGCATAATTTTAATGTAATTCTTCTTAATTGTGGTATGAATATTCAGATCCGAAAGATTCAAGACAAAACTTCATATTGACATAAAAATAATAATACTTCAAGCATACTAACTAAGCAATTATGTCTTCTCAAAATAACATGGCCAAAGAAAGTTCATCCCTACAAAATCATATAGTTTAGTCACGTTTCATATTCATCACACAAGAATGCTCTCATCATGCACAACCCCGATGACAAGCCAAGCAATTGTTTCATACTTTAGTAATCTCAAACCTATATACTTTCACGCAATATATGAGCGCGAGCCATGGACATAGCACTATGGGTGGAATAGAATATAATGAGGGGGGTTATGTGGAGAAGACAAAAGAGGAAGAAGTCTCACATCAATGAGGCTAATCAATGGGCTATGGAGATGCCCACCGATTGATGTTAATGCAAGGTGTAGGGATTGCCATGCAACGGATGCACTAGAGCTATAATTGTATGAAAGCTCAACAAAATAAACTAGTGGGTGTGCATCCAACTTGCTTGCTCACGAAGACCTAGGGTACTTGAGGAAGCCCATTGTTGGAATATACAAGCCAAGTTATATAGTGAAAAATTCCCACTAGTATATGAAAGTGACACAACAAGAGACTCTCTAACATGAATATTAAGGTGATACTTTGAAGCACAAGTGTGACAAGTGATAGTAACATTGTCCCTTCTCTCTTTTTCTCTCATTTTTTGGGCCTTCTCTCGTTTTTTATAGTCTTTATCTTTTTTATTTATTCCTCACTTGGGACAATGCTCTAGAAAATGATGATCATCACACTTCTATTTATTTACAACTCAATGATTACAACTCAATACTAGAACAAAAAATGACTCTGTATGAATGCCTCCGGCAGTGTACCGGGATATGCAATGGACCAAGAGTGACAAGTATGAAAGAATTATGAACGGTGGCTTTGCCACAAATACTATGTCAACTACATGATCATGCTAAGCAATATGACAATGATGAATGTGTCATGATGAACGGAATGATGGAAAGTTGCATGGAAATATATCTCGGAATGGCTATGGAAATGCCATAATAGGTAGGTATGGTGGCTGTTTTGAGGAGGATATAAGGAGGTTTATGTGTGAAAGAGCGTATCATATCACGGGGTTTGGATGCACCGGCGAAGTTTGCGCCAACTCTCAATGTGAGAAAGGGCAATGCACGGTACCGAAGAGGCTAGCAAGGATGGAAGGGTGAGAGTGCGTATAATCCATGGACTCAACATTAGTCATAAGAACTCACATACTTATTGCAAAAATCTACAAGTCATCAAAAATCTCGATACTACGCGCATGCTCCTAGGGGGATAGATTGGTAGGAAAAGACCATCGCTCGTCCCCAACCGCCACTCATAAGGAAGACAATCAAATAACACCTCATGTTTCAAATTTGTTGCATAACGTTTACCATACGTGCATGCTACGGGACTTGCAAACTTCAACACAAGTATTTCTCAATTTCACAACTACTCAACTAGCGTGACTTCGATATTATTACCTCCATATCTCAAAACAATCATCAAGCATCAAACTTCTCTTAGTATTCAAAACACTCTGAAGAACATTTTACTTACTTTGAATACCTAGCATATTAGGATTTTAAGCAAATTACCATGCTATTAAGACTCTCAAAATAATCTAAGTGAAGCATGAGAGATCAATGGTTTCTATAAAAGAAATCTACCCCCGTGCTCTAAAAGATATAAGTGAAGTACTAGAGCAAAATTATATAACTCAAAAGATATAAGTGTCACAGCCCTAGAATTGTTTGCAATAGTTGCATAAGAGAGCATCCATGCATCATGTCTAAATTCTGAAAGTTGAATTGAGGTTAGTTGAAACCCTCAGAAATCACTTCAGAAATAATCAACATTAAAAATCTTTTCAAATGAGTCCAAGGAAATGTTCCTGTTATTCTGTAAAAATATTGGCAAGAGGTAAAATTCAAACCAATATTTTTGGAGTTTCAGAAATATTATTTTGGGAATTTGAAGTTAATTCAATAACTATTTGAATTGGATCTATATTTATTATATAATAAATATATGTTCAATAATTCTAGAAATTGTTGTGTAGCTTTGGATAAGTCCATTTAGTTCACACAATTATTTTCATGAATTTTGAAAATGGTTTGGTCTTTGAACTGAATCAAAACATATTAGCAAAAAATAGAAAAACAGAACAATTAATAAAAGAGAGAGAGAGAAGGACTCACCTAGGCTTCTCACCTGCAGCAGAGCCGGCCCAGCTCCTGATCTGGCCCAGCCCACCAGGGGCTCCCCGGTCTTCTTCCTCCTTTGACAGAAGGACAGAGGCGCGTGGCCACCGCGCGCCGGCGCACGCCCGGCCACCTCCTGCTTCCACCGCGACGCCTCGGCCCTTCTAGAATCGCCACGCGACCCTCCTCGGTCCCTTGTCACTTTCCCCTCTCTCCCTGGAGCTCCTCCCCTCCTCTATCTCTCGGCCCCAAGCGAGACCGAGAACCGCCGTCGCTACCGTTCGCCGTAGTAACAGCCACCGCCACCCCGTCGCCCCTCTGAAGTGCCCATGGGCTCCGCCTCCGTCATCTATGCCTCCTCGATGAGCCAAGCAACCGGAGACGCGTCGTATCGCCGTCGTTGACATCATCTTCAAGCTCCGGCGGCGGCGATCGCCGTCACCACTCCGTCGTCTCCAGAGCCACCCCCGAGCTGACGAGTACTTCAAACGACGCGCTGTGAGCTATTGGTCATTTCCCCCATACTCCCCTGCTCGATTTCTTCCCCTAGCCTCATCGCCCGTGAAACCGAGGCCGCCGTCCGCCATGGCCGGCGAGCCCGCGCTCCAGAGCCTCTCCTACTCGCTCCAGGGGCACTGACACGCTCCTGGCGCCTCCAAGAGGCTGCCTAGCCACTTCCGGCGAGCTCCGTTCACCCCGCGGCCTTCCACCTGCTCCGTTGGATGCGCACGAGCGAGGGCCTCCTCCCTGTGCCCTTCTCTCGACCAGCCGCCTCCTGTAGCGCCGCCCCGTGTGGACTCCGCCGCGCAGGAAGGTCGCCGGCGGCTTAACTCCAGCCGTGTCGACGTGGCGCTGTCATTAGTGGCTATTGACGCCACTAACTAACCCCCATGCTCACTGACACACGGGACCCACACCCTTAATTAACCTGGATTAGTTTCTGTTTAGGATTTGTTTAAGTCCAATGGGCCCAAGCTGTCAGGTTTGACCTGCCCTGTCAGCATTGACCTGGCCCCACTGGTCAGCCTCTGTTCCTGCCTTGTCACACTAACCAACAGGACCCACGCATCAGGTTTGACCTGGACCGCGCCCGTTGACCTGCTGACGTCATGATGATGTCAGGCTGACGCAGTAATCCTTTTCTGGATTTTAAATAAATCAGAAATGATTTGTTTAATTCAGAAAATATCCAAAACTTTGAAAAATCATAGAAATTCAACGGTAACTCCAAATAAGATTAATTATATATGAAAAATTATCAAAAAAAATTCAAGGAATCCATCTGTACCATTTTCATTCATGTTTGTGCAAGTTAACCTCACTGTTTAGAATGAAACATGATTAGGGCAAATTTCATAATAGGTTTGGAGTTGGAATTTGATATAGTTTTGAATTCCACTTCAATTAAAACGACTTTCTGTTGCATTAGCCCAAAACACATTCATATTGCCATGTCATAGCATGCATCATATTGTTGCATATCACCATGTGTTGATTGTGTTCTTTATCAGTTGCCGGTGTTTGTCCCCCCTCAGTAGACGTTGATCCAGCGATGAACTCGATGACACTGATGAAGAGCTATACTATCTTCAGAAGTGCCAGGCAAGCAAAAGCCCCTTGTTCATTCCGATACAATCCCACTCTCTCGCTCCTGCTCTATTTTACTACATTAGGACAACAACGTTTCAACTGTTACATGTTGCGGTAGCTGAACCCCTTTCCTCTGCATTACCTGTCATTGCCACAGTAAATAGATGAAACCCACTAGCATGAGTAGGAGTTGTTTGAGCCCTGATGTGCCAACTCATTCATGTTTGTTTGTCATGCCTGCTACTGCTTAGAGTTGAGTCAGTTCTGATTCATCGGGGATGAATTGGAATGTGGTGAACATGTCCTACTGTTGAGAGCTAAGTGTGTGAACACGATTTGGTAAAGGTAGCGGTGAGAGGCCGTCTAGGAGTACATGGTGGGTTGTCTCATTGCAGCCGTCCTTAGGAAATGAGTTCTGTGTTTGTGATGCATGAACAGTTACTACCACACATTGGGTTCCGGTAACTCGACCCCTCTCGACTTCTTAATCAACTCGATCTCTGTCCAGGAGTTGCAACTAGTTTCTGGTGTTTGTAGATAGTGTTAGTAGTCTACCAAGTGGCACCCGGTACAAGTGGGCTTGGGACAGACTAGGCACAGTGGCACGGTGTACCAAGTGGCACCCGGATGGTGGGCTTGGGAACCCTGCACACATCGTTTGGGGCCGTGAGTGACACCCCGGCCGGATCTCCTTGCAGATGGAACCCGAATAGGCGATAAACCTGGACTAGAGGCTTGATGGTTAGTCAGGTCGTGGCCGACTCCCTCGCCCGGCTTCCGCTTGAAGGTTGCCGAGGTACATGACGTGTACAGGGCGATAAGTGGCGAGAGCGTGTGTGAAGAAGTACACCCCTGCAGGGTTATCATTATCTATTCGAATAGCCGAATTCCTCGGATATGGAAACTTGGACCCCTTGCATAGTTCATAGACAAGTGAAAGTGGATACTCTAAAACTCGCAAGATAAGCGTGAGTGCTATGGATTGCGTTGTCGCAGGGAGACGGGAGCGGATCCATAGTGGTGTATTGGTATGGTGAATTTGTGGACTCGTGTGCGCCACCTCAAAAGAGTTACTTGCAGTCGTAGTTCAGGTTAGCCACTGAGTCAAAGCTGGCTTGCTGCAGTTAAACTCCACCACCCCCTTTGTTGATACCGATGCATATGTAGATAGTTCTGATGTAAGTCTTTCTGGGTACATTTGTACTCACGTTTGCCTATTTTATGTTTTTGCAGAGAGATGTTAGTCTCACTAGTTGTTCCGCGTGGACTTCGATGTTTAGCTTGTTACCTCAGCTATGATCTTGTGCCCTCGGCAGGATCTTGTAGATAGTCAGGCTTCTGAGCCTTCTTCATTTGTAGTTGTCTGTACTCAGACAAGTTAAGCTTCCGCATGTGCTTGTTTCTTATATTCTCTGTATGTTGGGTCATGAGACCCATGTTTGTAATATCTCGCTCCTCGGAGCCTAATGAGTAAATACTTGAGTCGTAGAGTCTTGTTGTCATGCCATGTTGTATTTACACATATCGAGCATATTGTGTGTATGATTGAAATGCTTGGTATGTGTGGGATCCGACAACCTAGTGGTTTATCCTTGGTAGCCTCTCTTATGGGGAAATGTAGTCTTGTGCTTCCATGAGCCATAGTAGTCCGCTACAGCCCGGTTCACCGGAGTCCTGCTAGCCCAGCACTACTGCTGAGCACACTTGACAGGCCGGCATGTGTTTCATGTTGGAAATATGCCCTAGAGGCAATAATAAATTGGTTATTATTATATTTCCTTGTTCATGATAACCGTTTATTATCCATGCTAGAATTGTATTGATAGGAAACTTAGATACATGTGTGGATACATAGACAACACCATGTCCCTAGTAAGCCTCTAGTTGACTAGCTCGTTAATCAATAGATGGTTACGGTTTCCTGACCATGGACATTGGATGTCGTTGATAACGGGATCACATCATTAGGAGAATGATGTGATGGACAAGACCCAATCCTAAGTCAACCACAAAGATCATGTAGTTCGTTCGCTAAAGCTTTTCTAATGTCAAGTATCATTTCCTTAGACCATGAGATTGTGCAACTCCCGGATACCGTAGGAATACTTTGGGTGTGCCAAACGTCACAACGTAACTGGGTGACTATAAAGATGCACTACGGGTATCTCCGAAAGTGTCTGTTGGGTTGGCACGAATCAAGACTGGGATTTGTCACTCCGTGTGACGGAGAGGTATCTCTGGGCCCACTCGGTAGGACATCATCATAATGTGCACAATGTGATCAAGGAGTTGATCACGGGATGATGTGTTACGGAATGAGTAAAGAGACTTGGCGGTAACGAGATTGAACAAGGTATCGGGATACCGACGATCAAATCTCGGGCAAGTATCGTACCGCTAGACAAAGGGAATTGTATACGGGATTGATTGAATCCTCGACATCGTGGTTCATCCGATGAGATCATCGTGGAACATGTGGGAGCCAACATGGGTATCCAGATCCCGCTGTTGGTTATTGACCGGAGAATGTCTCGGTCATGTCTGCATGGTTCCCGAACCCGTAGGGTCTACACACTTAAGGTTCGATGACGCTAGGGTTCTAAAGGAAGTTTGTATGTGGTTACCGAATGTTGTTCGGAGTACCGGATGAGATCCCGGACGTCACGAGGAGTTCCGGAATGGTCCGGAGGTAAAGATTTATATATAGGAAGTATGGTTTTGGCCACCGAAAGTGTTCCGGGCGTCACCGGTAGTGTACCGGGACCACCGGAGGGGTCCGGGGGTCCACCGGGAGGGGCCACGGGCCCCGGAGGCATACATGGGCCAATTGTGGGAAGGGACCAAACCCTAGGTGGGCTGGGGCGCCTCCCACCAACGCCCAAGGCGCCTCCTAGAGGGGAGGGGGGCAAACCCTAGGGCAGATGGGCCTTAAGGCCCACCCTAGGTGCGCCCCCCCTCTCTCCCCCTTGGCCGCAACCCTAGATGGGTTTGGGGGCAGCCGCCACCCCTAGGGAGGCAACCCTAGATGGGGGCACAGCCCCTCCCCTTCCCCTATATATACTTGAGGTATTGGGGGCTGCAATACACACGATTTGATCTCTCCCTGGCGCAGCCCTACCTCTCTCCTCCTCGTCTCTTGCAGTGCTTGGCGAAGCCCTGCTGGAGTACCACGCTCCTCCACCACCACCACGCCGTTGTGCTGCTGCTGGATGGAGTCTTCCTCAACCTCTCCCTCTCTCCTTGCTGGATCAAGGCATGGGAGACGTCACCGGGCTGTACATGTGTTGAACGCGGAGGTGCCGTCCGTTCAGCACTAGGATCTCCGGTGATTTGGATCACGATGAGTACGACTCCTTCAACCCCATTCTCTTGAACGCTTCCGCATAGCGATATACAAGGGTATGTAGATGCACTCTCCTTCCCCTCGTTGCTGGTTTCTCCATAGATAGATCTTGGTGACACGTAGGAAAATTTTGAATTTCTGCTACGTTACCCAACAGTGGTATCAGAGCTAGGTCTATTGCGTAGATTCTATGCACGAGTAGAACACAAAGTAGTTGTGGGCATTGATTTTGTTCAATATGCTTACCGTTACTAGTCCAATCTTGATTCGGCGGCATCGTGGGATGAAGCGGCCCGGACCGACCTTACACGTACTCTTACGTGAGACTGGTTCCACCGACTGACATGCACTAGTTGCATAAGGTGGCTAGCGGGTGTCTGTCTCTCCCACTTTAGTCGGATCGGATTCGATGAAAAGGGTCCTTATGAGGGTAAATAGCAATTGGCATATCACGTTGTGGTTTTTGCGTAGGTAAGAAACGTTCTTGCTAGAAACCCATAGCAGCCACGTAAAACATGCAACAACAATTAGAGGACGTCTAACTTGTTTTTGCAGGGTATGCTATGTGATGTGATATGGCCAAAGGATGTGATGAATGATATATGTGATGTATGAGATGATCATGTTCTTGTAATAGGAATCACGACTTGCATGTCGATGAGTATGACAACCGGCAGGAGCCATAGGAGTTGTCTTAATTTATTTATGACCTGCGTGTCAACATAAACGTCATGTAATTACTTTACTTTATTGCTAACTGTTAGCTGTAGAAGTAGAAGTAATAGTTGGCGAGACAACTTCATGAGGACACGATGATGGAGATCATGGTGTCATGCCGGTGACGATGATGATCATGGAGCCCCGAAGATGGAGATCAAAAGGAGCAATATGATATTGGCCATATCATGTCACTATTTGATTGCATGTGATGTTTATCATGTTTATGCATCTTATTTGCTTAGAACGACGGTAGTAAATAAGATGATCCCTCATTAAAATTTCAAGAAAGTGTTCCCCCTAACTATGCACCGTTGTGAAAGTTCGTCGTTTCGAAGCACCACGTGATGATCGGGTGTGATAGATTAGTACGTTCGAATACAACGGGTGTTGACGAGCCTAGCATGTACAGACATGGCCTCGGAACACATGCAAAACACTTAGGTTGACTTGACGAGCCTAGCATGTACAGACATGGCCTCGGAACACAAGAGACCGAAAGGTCGAGCATGAGTCGTATGGTAGATACGATCAACATGAAGATGTTCACCGATGTTGACTAGTCCGTCTCACGTGATGATCGGACACGGCCTAGTTGACTCGGATCATGTAATCACTTAGATGACTAGAGGGATGTCTATCTGAGTGGGAGTTCATAAGATGAACTTAATTATCCTGAACATAGTCAAAAGGTCTTCGCAAATTATGTCGTAGCTCGCGCTTCAGTTCTACTGTTTAGATATGTTCCTAGAGAAAATTTAGTTGAAAGTTGATAGTAGCAATTATGCGGACTAGATCCGTAAACTAAGGATTGTCCGCATTGCTTCATAGAAGGCTTATGTCCTTAATGCACCGCTCAGTGTGCTGAACCTCGAACGTCGTCTGTGGATGTTGCGAACATCTGACATACACGTTTTGATAACTACGTGATAGTTCAGTTAAACGGTTTAGAGTTGAGGCACCGAAGACGTTTTGAAACGTCGCAAAACATATGAGATGTTTTGAGGGCTGAAATTGGGATTTCAGGCTCGTGCCCACGTCAAGAGGTATAAGATCTCCGACGATTTTCTTAGCCTGCAAACTAAGGGAGAAAATCTCAATTGTTGAGCTTGTGCTCAGATTGTCTGAGTACAACAATCATTTGAATCAAGTGGGAGTTGATCTTCCAGATAAGAGAGTGATGTTTCTCCGAAGTCATTACCACCAAGCTGCTAGAGCTTCGTGATGAACTATAATATATCAGGGACATATATGATGATCCTTGAGATATTCGCGATGTTTGACACCACAAAAGTAGAAATCAAGAAGGAGCATCAATTGTTGATGGTTGGTGAAACCACTAGTTTCAAGAAGGGCAAGGGTAAGAAGGGACACTTCATGAAACGGCGATTCAGCCGCTGCTCTAGTGAAGAAACCCAAGGTTGAACCCAAACCCGAGACTAAGTGCTTCTGTAATAAGGGGAACAACCATTGGAGCAGAATTACCCTAGATACTTGGTAGAAGAGAAGGCTGGCAAGGTCGATAGAAGTATATTGGATATACATTGTGTTAATGTGTACTTTACTAGTACTCCTAGTAGCACCAGGGTATTAGATACCGGTTCGGTTGCTAAGTGTTAGTAACTCGAAACAAAAGGCTATGGAATAAACGGAGACTAGCTAAAAGGTGAGATGACGATATGTGTTGGAAGTATTTCCAAGGTTGATCAAATATCATACGCTCCCTCTACCATGGAGATTGGTATTAAAACATAAATAATTGTTATTTGGTGTTTGCATTGAGCATAGACATGATTGGATTACGTCTATCGCAATACGGTTATTCATTTAAGGAGAATAATGGTTACTCTGTTTATTTGAATAATACCTTCAATGGTCTTGCACCTAAAATGAATGGTTCATTGAATCTCGATCGTAGTGATACACATGTGCATGCCAAAAGATATAAGATAGTAATCATAGTACCACCTACTTTTGGCACTGCCACGTAAGTCATATCGGTATAAAACGCATGAAGAAGCTCCATGTTGATGGAACTTTGGGCTCACTCGTTTTTGAAACGTTTGAGACATGGAACCATGTCTATTGGTGTATATGCATGAAGAAACTCCATGCAAATGGACCGTTTTGACTCACTTGATTTTGAATCACTTGAGACATGCAAATCATACCACATGGGCAAGATGACTGAAAGCCTCATTTTCAGTAAAATGGAACTAGAAAGCAACTTGTTGGAAGTAATACATTTTTGATGTGTGCAATACAATGAGTGCTGAGGCGTGTAGTGGATATCGTTATGTTCTTACTTCACAGATGATTTGAGTAGATGTTGAGTATATTTACTTGATGAATCACGAGTCTGAATTATTGAAAGGTTCAAGTAATTCAGGGTGAAGTTGAAAGATCGTTGTGACAAGAGGATAGAAGATCTATGATATGATCATAGAGATGAATATCTGAATTACGAGTTTGGCACAGAATTAAGACATTGTGGAAATTGTTTCACAACTAATACAGCCTGGAACACCATAGTGTGATGGTGTGTCCGAACATCATAACTGCACCCTATTGGATATGGTGCATACCATGATGTCTCTTACCGAATTACCACGATAGTTTATGGGTTAGGCATTAGAGACAACCGCATTCACTTGAAATAGGGCACCACGTAATTCCGATGAGATGACACCATATGAACTGTGGTTTAGAGAAACCTAAGCTGTCATTTCTTAAAAGTTTGGGGCTGCGACGCTTATGTGAAAAAGTTTCAGGCTGATTAGCTCGAACCCAAAGCGGATAAATGCATCTACATAGGACACCCAAAACAGTTGGGTATACCTCCTGTCTCAGATCCGAAAGCAATAAGGGATTGTTTCTAGGATCGGGTCCTTTCTCGAGGAAAAGTTTCTCTCGAAAGAATTGAGTGGGAGGATGGTGGAGACTTGATGAGGTTATTGAACCGTCTCTTCAACTAGTGTGTGGCAGGGCACAGGAAGTTGTTCCTGTGGCACCTACACCAATTGAAGTGGAAGCTTATGATAGTGATCATGAAACTTCAGATCAAGTCACTAACAAACCTCGTGGGATGACAACGATGTGTACTACTTCAGAGTGGTACGTAATCCTATCTTGGAAGTCATGTTGCTAGACAACAATGAACCTACGAGCTATGGAGAAGCGATGGTGGGCCCGGATTCCGATAAATGGCTGAGGCCATAAAATCCGAGAGAGGATCCATGTATGAAAACAAAGTGTAGACTTTGGCAGAACGGCTCGATGGTCGTAAGGCTGTTGATTACACATGGATTTTAAAAGGAAGACGGACAATGATGGTAAGTATCACCATTAAGAAAGTCGACTTGTCGTTAAGATTTTTCCGACAAGTTCAAGGAGTTGACTATGATGAGACTTTCTCAGTCGTAGCGATGCTAAGAGTCTGTTGGAATTATATTAGCGATTACTGTATTATTTATGAAATCTTGCAGATAGGATGTCAAAACATTGTTTCCTCGATGATTTTCTTGAGGAAAGGTTGTATGTGATAAAACTGGAAGGTTTTGTCAATCCTGAAAGATGCTAATAAGTATGCAAAGCTCCAGCAATCCTTCTAAGGACTGGAGTAAGCATCTCGGAGTTGGAATGTATGCTTTGATGATCAAAGATTTTGGGTGTATACAAAGTTTATGAGAAACTTGTATTTCCAAAGAAGTGAGTGGGAGCACTATAGAATTTCTGATGAATATATGTTGTTGACATATTGTTGATCAGAAATGACATAGAATTTCTGGAAAGCATATAGGGTCATTTGGAAAGTGTTTTGCAATGGAAAGCCTGGATTAAGCTACTTAATGGTACTTTCAAATGAGCACATACCTTGACATGATCTTGAAGGTGTTCAAGATGGATCAGTCAAAGAAGGAGTTCTTGCATGAGTTGTAAGGTATGAAGTTAAGACTTAAAGCTCGACCACTGCAGAATAGAGAGAAAGGACGAAGGTCGTCCCCTATGCTTAGGACATAGGCCCTACAGTATGCTATGCTGTGTACCGCACCTGAAATGTGCCTTGCCATGAGTCAGTCAAGGGGTACAAGAGTGATCCAAGACTGGATCACAAGACAACGGTCAAAGTTATCCTTAGTAACTAGTGGACTAAGGAATTTTCTCGATTATGGAGGTGGTAAAAGAGTTCATCGTAGAGGGTTACGCCGATGCAAACTTTGACACTAATCCAGATTATTCTGAGTAGTAAACTGGATTTGTATAGTAGAACAGTTATTTGGAATAGCTCCAAATGTAGCGTAGTAGTTGCATCTACAAGATGACATAGAAATTTGTGAAGTACATACGGATCCGAAAGATTCAGACCCGTTGACTATAACATCTCTCACAAGCATAACATGATCAAACCAAGAACTCATCGAGTGTTATTCACATGGTAATGTGAACTAGATTATTGACTCTAGTAAACTCTTTGGGTGTTAGTCACATGGGGATGTGACCTTGAGTGTTAGTCACATAGCGATGTGAACTGGATTATTGACTCTAGTGCATAAGAGAGCATCCATGCATCATGTCTAAATTCTGAAAGTTGAATTGAGGTTAGTTGAAACCCTCAGAAATCACTTCAGAAATAATCAACATTAAAAATCTTTTCAAATGAGTCCAAGGAAATGTTCCTGTTATTCTGTAAAAATATTTATTATATAATAAATATATGTTCAATAATTCTGGAAATTGTTGTGTAGCTTTGGATAAGTCCATTTAGTTCACACAATTATTTTCATGAATTTTGAAAATGGTTTGGTCTTTGAACTGAATCAAAACATATTAGCAAAACATAGAAAAACAGAACAATTAATAAAAGAGAGAGAGAGAAGGACTCACCTGGGCTTCTCACTTGCAGTAGAGCCAGTCCAGCTCCTGATCTGGCCCAGCCCACCAGGGGTTCCCCGGTCTTCTTCCTCCTTTGACAGAAGGACAAAGACGCGTGGCCACCGCGCGCGGGCGCACGCCCGGCCACCTCCTGCTTCCACCGCGACGCCTCGGCCCTTCTAGCATCGCCACGCGACCCTCCTCGGTCTCCTGTCACTTTCCCCTCTCTCCCTGGAGCTCCTCCCCTCCTCTATCTCTCGGCCCCTAAGCGAGACCGAGAACCGCCGTCGCCTCCGTTCGCCGTAGTAACAGCCACCGCCACCCCTCGCCCTCTGAAGTGCCCATGGGCTCCGCCTCTGTCATCTATGCCTCCTCGACGAGCCAAGCAACCGGAGATGCGTCGTATCGCCGCCATCGACATCATCTTCAAGCTCCGGCACCGGCGATCGCCGTCACCACTCTATCGTCTCCAGAGCCACCCCCGAGCTGACGAGTACTTCAAACGACGCGCTGTGAGCTACTGGTCGTTTCCCCCATACTCCCTTGCTCGATTTCTTCCCCTAGCCTCATCGCCCGTGAAACCGAGGCCGCCGTCCGCCATGGCCGGCGAGCCCGTTCTCCAGAGCCTCTCCTGCTCGCTGCAGGGGCACTGACATGCTCCTGGCGCCTCCAAGAGGCTGCCTAGCCACTCCGTTTGTTCGCCCGAGCGCTGCAGCCGCAACCCCGCACTGACCCGAACTCCGGCGCCGCCGCGAGCTCACTTCCGGCGAGCTCCGTTCACCCCGCGGCCTTCCACCTGCTCCATTGGATGCGCATGAGCGAGGGCCTCCTCCCTATGCCCTTCTCTCGCCCAGCCGCCTCCTGTAGCGCCGTCCCGTGTGGACTCCGCCGCGCGGGAAGGTCGCCGGCGGCTTAACTCCGGCCGTGTCGACGTGGCGCTGTCATTAGTGGCTAATGACGCCACTAACTAACCCCCATGCTCACTGACACACGGGACCCACACCCTTAATTAACCTGGATTAGTTTCTGTTTAGGATTTGTTTAAGTCTAGTGGGCCCAGGCTGTCAGGTTTGACCTGCCCTATCAGCATTGACCTGTCCCCACTTGTCAGCCTCTGTTCCTGCCTTGTCACACAGACCAACGGGACCCACGCGTCAGGTTTGACCTGGACCGCGCCCGTTGACCTGCTGATGTCATGATGATGTCAGGCTGACGCAGTAATCCTTTTCTGGATTTTAAATAAATCAGAAATGATTTGTTTAATTCAGAAAATATCCAAAACTTTGAAAAATCATAGAAATTCAACCGCAACTCCAAATAAGATAAATTATATATGAAAAATTATCAGAAAAATTCAAGGAATCCATCCGTACCATTTTCATGCATGTTTGAGCAAGTTAACCTCACTGTTTAAGATTAAACATGATTAGGGAAAATTTCATAATAGGTTTGGAGTTGGAATTTGATATAGTTTTGAATTCCACATCAATTAAAATCACTTTCTGTTGCATTAGCCCAAAACACATACATATTGTCATGTCATAACATGCATCATATTGTTGCATATCGCCATGTGTTGATTGTGTTCTTTATCAGTTGCCGGTGTTTGTCCCCCCTCAGTAGACGTTGATCCAGCGATGAATTCGATGACACTGATGAAGAGCTATACTATCTTCAGAAGTGCCAGGCAAGCAAAAGCCCCTTGTTCATTCCGATACAATCCCATTCTCTCGCTCCTGCTCTCTTTTACTGCATTAGGACAACAACGTTTCAACTGTTACATGTTGCGGTAGCTAAACCCCTTTCCTCTGCATTACCTGTCATTGCCACAGTAAATAGATGAAACCCACTAGCATGAGTAGGAGTTGTTTGAGCCCTGATGTGCCTACTCATTCATGTTTGTTTGTCATGCCTGCTACTGCTTAGAGTTGAGTCAGGTCTGATTCATCGGGGATGAATTGGAATGTGGTGAACATGTCCTACTGTTGAGAGCTAAGTGTGTGAACACAATTTGGTAAAGGTAGCGGTGAGAGGCCATGTAGGAGTACATGGTGGGTTCTCTCATTGCAGCCGTCCTTAGGATTTGAGTTCTGCGTTTGTGATCCATGACCAGTTACTACCACACATTGGGTTCCGGTAACTCGACCCCTCTCGACTTATTAATCAACTCGATCTCTGTCCAGGAGTTGCAACTAGTTTCTGGTGTTTGTAGATAGTGTTAGTAGTCTACCAAGTGGCACCCGGTATAGGTGGGCTTGGGACAGACTAGGCACAGTGGCACGGTGTACCAAGTGGCACCCGGATGGTGGGCTTGGGAACCCTCCACACATCGTTTGGGGCCGTGAGCGACACCCCGGCCGGATCTCCTTGCGGATGGAACCCGAATAGGCGATAAACCTTGACTAGAGACTTGTTGGTTAGTCAGGTTGTGGCCGACTCCCTCGCCCGGCTTCCGCTTGAAGGTTGCCGAGGTACATGACGTGTATAGGGAGATAAGTGGCAAGAGCGTGTGTGAAGAAGTACACCCCTGCAGGGTTATCATTATCTATTCGAATAGCCGGATTCCTTGGATATGGAAACTTGGACCCCTTGCATAGTTCATAGATAAGTGAAAGTGGATACTCTAAAACTCGCATGATAAGCGTGAGTGCTATGGATGGCGTTCTCGCAGGGAGACGGGAGCGGATCCATAGTGGTGTATTGGTATGGTGAATTTGTGGACTCGTGTGCGCCACCTCAAAAGAGTTACTTGCAGTCGTAGTTCAGGTTAGCCACTGAGTCAAAGCTGGCTTGCTATAGTTAAAGTCCACCACCCCCTTTGTTGATACCGATGCATATGTAGATAGTTCTGATGTAAGTCTTGCTGGGTACATTTGTACTCACGTTTGCCTATTTTATGTTTTTGCAGAGAGACGTCAGTCTCACTAGTAGTTCCGCATGGACTTCGACGTTTAGCTTGTTACCTCAGCTACGATCTTGTGCCCTCGGCAGGATCTGGTAGATAGTCAGGCTTCTGAGCCTTCTTCATTTGTAGTTGCCTGTACTCAGACAAGTTAAGCTTCCGCATGTGCTTGTTGCTTGTATGCTCTGTATGTTGGGTCATGAGACCCATGTTTGTAATATCTCGCTCCTCGGAGCCTAATGAGTAAATACTTGAGTCGTAGAGTCTTGATGTGATGCCATGTTGTATTTACACATATCGAGCATATTGTGTGTATGATTGAAATGCTTGGTATGTGTGGGATCCGACAACCTAGTGGTTTATCCTTGGTAGCCTCTCTTATGGGGAAATGTAGTCTTGTGCTTCCACGAGCCATAGTAGTCCGCTACAGCCCGGTTCACCGGAGTCCTACTAGCCCAGCACTACTGCTGAGGACACTTGACTGGCCGGCATGTGTTTCACTTCATTCCTGTGTCTGTCCCTTCGGGGAAATGTCACGCGCTGACATCCGGAGTCCTGCCTAGCCTGCTATAGCCCGGATTCACACACTGCTGACCGACATGCTCGATGTTGATTCATGTATGCCTATTCCCGTAAGTTAGTGCCACTTTGGGTTCACGACTAGTCATGTCGGCCCGGGTTCTTTGTCATATGGATGCTAGCGACACTAACATATACATGAGCCAAAAGACGCAAACGGTCCCGGGCCATGGTAAGGCGACACCCGTGGGAATACCGTGCGTGAGGCCGCAAAGTGATATGAGGTGTTACCGGCTAGATTGATGTGACTTGGAATCGGGGTCCTGACAATAAGCGAGGCACATAGAGTATTCTAACAAATTCCAAATCATGTACGGCTCTCTCAAAAGGTGTGTACAAAAAGTATGATTGTGGTAAGATAAAAACCAAAGACTCAAATAATACAATACGCTCCAAGCAAAACACATATCATGTGGCGAATAAAAATATAGCTCCAAGTAAAGTTACCGATAGAAATAGATGAAAGAGGGGATGCCTTCCGGGGCATCCCCAAGCTTTGGCTTTTAGGTGTCCTTAGATTATCTTTGGGGTGCCATGGACATCCCCAAGCTTAGGCTCTTGCCACTCCTTGTTCCATAATCCATCAAATCTTTACCCAAAACTTGAAAACTTCACAACACAAAACTTAAAGTAGAAAATCTCGTGAGCTCCGTTAGCGAAAGAAAATAAAAGACCACTTCAAGGTACTGTAATTAACTCATTCTTTATTTATATTGGTGTTATACCTACTGTATTCCAACTTCTCTATGGTTTATAAACTATTTTACTAGCCATAGATTCATCAAAATAAGCAAACAACACACGAAAAACAGAATCTGTCAAAAACAGAACAGTCTGTAGTAATCTGTAGCTAGCGCAAGATATGGAACCCCAAAAATTCTGAAATAAACTGCTGGACGTGAGGAATTTATCTATTAATCATCTTCAAAAAGAATTAACTAAATAACACTCTCCATATAAAAATTACAGCAGTTCTCGTGAGCGCTAAAGTTTCAGTTTTTTACAGCAAGTTCAACAAGACTTTCCCCAAGTCTTCCCAACGGTTCTACTTGGAACAAACACTAATTAAACAGAAAAAACACACCCAAACAGAGGGTAGATAAATTATTTATTACTAAACAGGAGAAAAAAGTTAGGAATAAAAATAAAATTTGGTTGCCTCCCAACAAGCGCTATCGTTTAACGCCCCTAGCTAGGCATAACAAGCAAGAATAGATCTAGGTATTGCCATCTTTGGTAGGCAATCCATAAGTGGCTCTCATAATAGATTCATAAGGTAATTTAATTTTCTTTCTAGGAAAGTGTTCCATGTCATTCCTTAATGGAAATAGTAATCTAATATTACCTTCCTTCATATCAATAGTTGCACCAATCGTTCTAAGGAAAGGTCTACCAAGAATAATAGGACATGAAGGATTGCAATCTATGTCAAGAACAATAAAATCTACTGGCACATAATTCCAATTTGCAACAATAAGAACATCATTAATTCTTCCGATAGGTTTCTTAATAGTGGAATCCACAAGGTGCAAGTTTAGAGAGCAACCATCAAACTCACGGAAACCTAACAAATCACACAAAGTCTTCGGAATCGTGGAAACACTAGCACCCAAATCACATAAAGCATAGCATTCATGATCTTTAATTTTAATTTTAATAGTTGGTTCCCACTCATCATGAAGTTTTCTAGGGATAGAAACTTCCAATTCAAGTTCTTCTTCATTAGATTGCAACAAGGCATCAACGATATGTTTAGTAACACTTTATTTTGACTATAAGCGTGAGGAGAATTTAGCACGGATTGCAACAAGGAAATACAATCAATCAAAGAGCAATTTTCATAGTTAAATTCCTTGAAATCCATAATAGTGGGTTTAGCAACATCTAGGGTTTTAATTTCTTCAAACCTACTTTTATCAAATTTAGCATCAAGATCAACAAATTCCGAATTCTTGGAACGCCTTCTAGCTAAAGGTGGATCATATTCAGTCCCATCATTATCAAGATTCATATTGCAAAACAAAGATTTAATAGGGGACACATCAATAACTTTTAGATCTTCATCTTTATTTTCACAGGAACTAGAAAAACACGCTCTTATAAAGGCAACTTTCTTAGCACACATCCTAGCTTTTCTTTCATTGCACTCATCAATGGAAATTATCATGGCTTTGAGAGACTCATTGATATCATGATTAGGTGGAATAGATCTAAGTTTCAAAGAATCAACATCAAGAGCAATTCTATCTACGTTCCTAGCCAAATCATCAATCTTAAGGAATTTTTCTTCAATCATAGCAATTAAATTCTTTTGAGAAGTAATCAATTCTTTAAAATTAGATTCAAAATCAGAGGGCATCTTATTATAATTTCCATAAGAATTGTTGTAGGAATTACCATAATTATTAGAGGGATTACTAGGCTAAGGCCTAGGATTGAAATTTCCTCTATACGCGTTGTTACCAAAATTGTTCCTACCAACAAAATTCACATCCATAGATTCATTATTATTCTTAATCAAAGTAGACATGGGCATGTCATTAGGATGAGAAGAAACACTCTTATTAGCAAATAATTTCATAAGTTCATCCATCTTTGCACTCAAAACATTGATTTCTTCTATCGCATGCTCCTTTTTATTAGTAGATCTTTTAGTATGCCATTGAGAATAATTAACCATAATATTATCTAAGAGTTTAGTAGATTCTCGTAAAGTGATTTCCATAAAACTACCTCCCGCGTCCGAATCTAAAAGATTTCTAGAAGAAAATTCAATCCGGCATAAAAATTCTGAACAATCATCCACAAATTTCAACCATCAGTAGGGCAATTACGTATCATTAATTTCATTCTCTCCCAAGCTTGTGCAACATGTTCATGATCAAGTTTCTCAAAATTCATAATATCGTTTCGAAGAGAGATGATCTTAGCGGGAGGAAAATACTTAGAGATAAAAGCATCTTTGCACGTGTTCCAAGAATCAATACTATTTTTAGGCAAAGACGAAAACGAAGCTTTAGCACGATCTCTAAGAGAAAAAGGAAATAGCTTCAATTTAACAATATCATTATCCACATATTTATTCTTTTGCATGTCACACAAATCAACGAAGCTATTTAGATGGGTAGCGGCATCTTCTCTAGGAAGGCCGGAAAATGGATCTTTCATGACAAGATTCAGCAAAGCAGTATTAATTTCACAAGATTCAACATCGGTAAGAGGAGCAATCGGAGGGCTAATAAAATCATTGTTGTTGGTATTGGTGAAGTCACACAATTTAGTATTATCTTGAGCCATCATGACTAGCAAGCAAACTAACACACAAGCAAACAAAAAGCAAGCGGGCAAAAGGAGGCAAATAGAGAAAGAGAGGGAGGATAGAGAGAGAGAGAGGGCAAATAAAACGGCAAAGGTGAAGTGGGGAAGAGGAAAACGAGAGGCAAATGGCAAATAATGTAATGCGGGAGATAAGGGTATGTGATGGGTACTTGGTATGTTGACTTTTGCGTAGACCTCCCCGACAACGGTGCCAGAAATCCTTCTTGCTACCTCTTGAGCACTACGTTGGTTTTCCCCGGAGAGGAAGGGATGATGCAGCAAAGTAGCGTAAGTATTTCCCTCAGTTTTTGAGAACCAAGGGCATCAATCCAGTAGGAGGCTATGCGCGAGTCCCTCGCACCTGCACAAAACAAATAAATCCTCGCAACCCACGCAAATAGGGGTTGTCAATCCCTATAGGGCCACTTACGAGAGTGAGATCTGATAGATATGATAAGATAATATTTTGGGTATTTTTATGATAAAAGATGCAAAGTAAAATAAAGGCAAAGTAAATAGCAAAGGAAAATAACTAAGTAGTAGGAGTTCAATATGATAAAGATAGACCCGAGGGCCATAGGTTTCACTAGTGGCTTCTCTCAAGAGCATAAGTATTCTACGGTGGGTGAACAAATTACTGTTGAGCAATTGACAGAATTGAGCATAGTTATGAGAATATCTAGATATGATCATGTATATAGGCATCACGTCCGAGGCAAGTAGACCGACTCCTACCTGCGTCAACTACTATTACTCCACTCATCGACCGCTATCCAGCATGCATCTAGAGTATTAAGTTAAAAACAGAGTAACGCCTTAAGCAAGATGACATGATGTAGAGGGATAGACTCAAGCAATATGAAGAAAACCCCATCTTGTTATCCTCGATGGCAACAGTACAATACGTGCCTTGCTGCCCTTACTGTCACCGGGAAATGACATCGCAAGATTGAACCCAAAGCTAAGCACTTCTCCCATTGCAAGAAAAATCAATCTAATAGGCCAAACCAAACTGATAATTCGAAGACACTTGCAAAGATAACCAATCATACATAAAAGAATTCAGAGAAGATTCAAATATTATTCATAGATAGACTTGATCATAAACCCACAATTCATCGGTCTCAACAAACAGACCGCAAAAAGAATTTTACATCGAATAGATCTCCACAAGAGAGGGGGAGAACATTGTATTGAGAGCCAAAAAGAGAGAAGAAGCCATCTAGCTACTAACTATGGACCCGTAGGTCTGAGGTGAACTACTCACACTTCATCGGAGGGGCTATGGTGTTGATGTAGAAGCCCTCCATGATCGATGCCCCCTCCGGCGGAGCTCCGGAACAGGCCCCAAGATGGGATCTCGTGGATACAGAAAGTTACGGCGGTGGAATTAGGGTTTTGGCTCCATGTCTGATCATTTGGGGGTACGTGGATATATATAGGAGGAAGGAGTACGTCGGTGGAGCAACAGGGGCCCACGAGGGTGGAGGGTGCGCCTGGTGGGGTGGGCGCGCCCCCCTACCTCATGGCCTCCTGTTTTCTTTCTTGACGTAGGGTCCAAGTCTCTTTGGTCTTATTCGTTGAGAAAATCACGTTCCCAAAGGTTTCATTCCGTTTGGACTCTGTTTGATACTTCTTTTCTTTGAAACCCTAAAACTAGCAAAAAAATAACAATTCTGGGTTGGGCCTCCGGTTAATAGGTTAGTCCCAAAAATAATATAAAAGTGGATAATAAAGCCCAACAATGTCCAAAACAGTAGATAATATACCATGGAGCAATCAAAAATTATAGATACGTTGGAGACGTATCAGCCCGAGGGTTTACAATAAAGATGACCCTTGAGTCCGCGGAACCCAAGGGAAAAAGGCTTAGGTGGCAAATGGTAAAACCAAGGATGGGCCTTGCCGGAGGAGTTTTATTCAAGGCGAACTGTCAAGGGGTTCCCATAACACCGTGTAAGGAACGCAAAATCAAGGAACATAACACCGGGCATAAGGCCGAGCCTTCCACCCTTACCAAGTATATAGATGCATTAAAGTAAACAATATATAATAATGATATCCCAACAAAAACCATGTTCCAACATGGAACAAACTTCATCTTCACTTGCAACTAGCAACGCTATAAGAGGGGCTGAGCAAAGCGGTAACATAGCCAAACAACGGTTTGCTAGGAAAGGTGGGTTAGAGGCTTGACATGGCAATACGGGAGGCATGATAAAGCAAGTGGTACGTATCGTGGCATGGCTATAGAGCGAACAACTAGCAAGCAAAGATAGAAGTGATTTCGAGGGTATGGTCATCTTGCCTGCAAAGTTCTCCGAGTTGACGAAAGCTTGATACTCATAAGCATACTCAACGGGTTCCTCGATCATGTACTCGTATCCCAGCTCTACCCAAAGCAACATGGTGCAATGCACAAGCAACATGATGCAAAACATGGCATGATACGCGAGATGTGATATGCAATGCATATGCGTGCTCCGGAAGGAAAAGATTGATCAAGGCATCAACTTGGCAAAACAAGTGCGCCGCTAGAAAGATGAGTTGTTTTCGGTCGAAATCGATATAAAGATGACCAGAATAGGATGCACGGTTTGCAAACGGCAAGCAAAACAAGAACGTCACAATTCTGCGATTAACAACACGATGCCATCTAGAATGCAACAAGAAAATAAGCTACTGCACTCAAACAAAGCAACAAAGCATATGGAAGTGATCTACTCAAGATGCTTAACCAAATAATAACTCTGAGCTACGGCTAAATATCAGAAGAGAAGGTTCAAACAAGCATGGCAAAACTGCAAAAGATATCAGCTTCATAGACTTAGTGAAAATACTAACATGCCAGAAATTAACATCAGGAAGCCAGGTTTAGAGCAAGCTAACAACATGCTACAGGATCATTTCATAGCAAGCAAAGACATGGCATGAATCTACTCAAAGCATAGAACAAAAATCCCTTACTGATCAAGAGCCAAAAGGCACAAAAGATATGATGGCACCCATGTAAACATATCACGTTTCGTTAACAGATTCAGACTTAGCAGCAAACTGAGCATGGCAAAAGCAGAGATATGAAGGCATCTTTGCGAGCTCGATTCACTCATCACAAGGCATTGCATGGCAAGCTAAGCTTACCTACAGCAACAAGACATGATCATGAAGCTAACCAAAGTAAGAACAAGTTCATAGCATGCGTGGATAAACTACAACAACCATGGCATAATTGATTAACATGTAAACAATATGCCAGGAACATTTTATAGCAAAAGTAGAGCAATATTAAGACATGCTTGGGCACTCCATAATTTCAAACAGGTGCATGGATGGATAGAGCACAACCATATGTTCAAATCATCCTTACTGAAGATACTCAAACAAAGAATGGATCTCACTGTAGCATCATGTTTACATGGCATAAAAATAACAGCAGAGCAATGACTTGGCAAAAACCTAAGTCCCTGGAATCAGCAATATCACGAGGGCTACTTTGCATGCTCGTGCTAGTCACCACAAAGATCACAAAATACATGGCATACACCCCTGTAAAGATTGCATGGCATAGATCAAAATACATGTAGAGCTCATGCCCATATGCAGCACACAACAAATGTAGCTAAAATGATAAATCCTCATACTCTGATAAGAATCATCACCTAACAATTTATAGCACTCTTGCATCAACTATTTGGGCATCAAGATGGACTCAAACTAGCATGTCACAATGGAACAAAATGAAGAGCACATCATTATGAACATTTTGATATATCACACGCACAAAACGGAGCTATATGCAAGAATTATGCCATGATGAACAGAGCACCAGAATGTAACAATCTTAGGGACTTGGATGAAAAACAAGGGGTGAACCTCGTCAACTCCAGATCTGGCACGGATGACGAGGACAGCCGGAGATGTCCCTGTAGAAGTGCGGGGGCGTCGGGGAGGAGGTGCCCGGAGCAGATCCGGCGCCGGGAGGAGGCCGTGGTGCGGGGTCGCGGGAGGAGATGCGGTCGCCGGGCGCGGGGCGGCGTAGTCGCCGGGCGCGGTGGCGGCATGGTCGCCTGGGCTGGGCGGCGCGCGACACTTGGCCGGAGCGGCGACGCGGGCGGAGCACGGGCGGGGGGGACACTACTAGGGAAAAGCCTAGCAATAGCGCGGTTTTTGGGTGTATCAGTAGCGCGGGCGCCCGCGCTACTGATACGGCGCCACAGCTAACTTGTAGCAGTAGCGCGTGTTGACACGCGCTACTGCTATACATGGTTAGCTGTGCGCGTGTGTTGCAGTACAACGCTACTGCTAATTATCTGTAGCGGGTCTTATACCCCGCGCTACTACTATTACTTTCAAAAGCAAAAAAAATATCTCGATCCCGTGCGTGTTGTCAATGGCAGCAGTTGTTCAATCCAGCGATGGTTGGGGTCGCCGGAGGCATGAACGAGCAGCGGCAGACCAGATCCGGCGGTGGCTGTTGGAGGAGGGCCTGTTTCCATGGAAGAGCAAGGCAGCGGTGTGGGGCTCCTCTTCTCGACCATGCCAAATATGGTCGTCCATGGCGACTACCTGCACGGGCATGGACATGGGATTGTGAGTCAAACTAGAGGGGGAGAGAGAGATATAGAGAGAGAGAAAGATAACCAAGGGAGAGAGGAAGGAGATGGAGGGAGTAGCGGGGCTGGTCACCGGTGGTTAGGTCTCCGGCGTGGTGGCATGAGGCGGCGGCCTCCTAGACGCCGGTGGAAGACCAGCGAGCTCCTAGACACCGGTGGCGCGAGGCGGCACCCTCTTTCGGTGCCATGGAGGAGGAGGGGCGCATGGGCAAGAGGTCAATGTGAGAACGTATGGAGAGAGAGGAGGGAGTGGCGGAAGAGAGGAGGGATTTGGGGGGGGGGGGGACGGGTGGGGAAAAGGTGGTGGGTGCGGATTAGCAGCAGCGCGCTTCCGGTACAAGCGCTATGGCTAATCGGGACCAAAAGTGTGCCCGTTTTGAAAATTAGCAGCAGCGACCTCAGAAAAACCGCGCTACTGCTACAGCTATAGCAGCAGCGCGGCTCGCGGCACCGCGCTGCTGCTAAATGGAGTTGGGTGGGCACTGTCGGTCGATATTTGTAGCAGCGCGGGTTACGCCAAGCATGCTACTACTAAGCACTTGTCAGTAGCGGGTTTTCCACACCCGCGCTACTGCTAATTAGCAGCAGCGCTCCTTTTTGAGCCGCGCTGCTGCTAAGATTCTGTGTATAGGGTTTTCCCTAGTAGTGGGAGGCGGAAGGACGGCACGGGGGCGGCGCTGCGCGGTGCGGGCCGCGGGGGCCATGCATGGGCCGAGCGGACCGGCGGCGGTGGGCGGCGCTGCGGTGCCATGTGGCACGCTGGGATTCGACGGGCAGCGGCGGCGGACGTGTCCTGTCGTCGCGGACGCGTCCGGTGGCGGCGGGGAAGGCTAGAACTAGGGTTTCGCCCGAAATTTGGAGAGGGTTGCACATATTTATAACTAGAAGGAGGTGGGAGTGTCCAAATGAGGTGTAGTTTTCGGCCATGCGATCATGATCCGACGGCAGAGGACATGGGATAGGTTTGGATGGGTTATTGGGCCACTTTGGAGGGGTGTTGGGCTGCAAGACACACGAGGCATTTGCGGTACCCCCGTTAACCGTTGGAGTATCAAACGGACACCAAATGGCATGAAACTTGACAGGCGGTCTACCGGTTGTGTACCAAGGCCACTTGGCAAATCTCGGTCCATTCCGAGAAAGTTTAACACCCGCACACGAAAAGAGACAAAAGGGGGCGCCGGAGGACATAGGAGTGTTGGATTGCAAAACGGACAACGGGGAAAATGCTCGCATGCATGAGACAAACACGTATCCAAATGAGATGCATATGATGACATGATATGAAATGCATGACATGAACAAAATGAAAAAAAAGACAAAACCCAACCACGAAGGGAATATCATAACTTAGAGGAGAAAATGGCAAGAGTCGGAGTACATATATGGTAAGTTACATCCGGAGCGTTACAACACTCCACCACTACGAAATGATCTCGTCCCAAGATGTAGGACTGAAAGAACTCCGGATATTCAGAACAGAGGTGGTCATCGCGTTCCCAGGTGGCTTCTTGGTCGGAATGATGTGACCACTTCACTTTCAGGAATTTGATAGACTTGTTGCGAGTCTTGCGCTCAGCTTCTTCAAGAATAGAAATGAGATGCTCATGATAAGATAGGTATTCTTGGAGATCAATATCTTCGAAGTTCATGGTGCGTTCAGGAGTCTTGAAACACTTGCGAAGCTGTGACACGTAAAACACGTCATGCACGTTTGCGAAGTTGGACGGAAGCTCAAGTTTATAGGCGAGATCACCTCTTTTGCCAATGATCTTGAAAGGACCCACATATCTAGGGGCAAGCTTCCCTTTGATACCGAAGCAACGAGTACCTTTCATTGGAGAGACACAGAGGTAGACATGGTCTCTGATCTCGAAAGACAAATCATGATGCTTGCTATCATCACTACAAAAAAAAGACAGATCCGTGACATTTTGGGCCGAACGATTTTTTTTCTGTCATACATATGACACTTCTATGACGGTAATTGTGACAAAATCCGGTATCGTCATAGATGTGGTGGGCTCCTACTTCTATGATAAAAATCATGACAGAAAATGGGCTTTTCGTCCTGGGTGGGCCGGAGACGCAGCTGCATGACATTCTTTGGGCTGTCTATGACGAAAAAAACCATGGTAGAAGCGAGGGGGAGGAAAATTTCGGGGAGTTCCCGGTTACGGTGGGAGGTCGGGGGCCGAGCGATGCGTGTTTCTCTCATACACGTACGCACATGTGTGCGAGGTGTTGGCTCTAACTGAACCCGAGCGAGGCGTTGGGCTCTAACTGAACCCGAGCGATTGCACTGCAGACTATGCGTTACTGAACCCGAGCGATCGATCGATGGCTGTTAACTGAACCCGATCGAGCGATTCCTTCGCTACTGCTGCTAACTGAAGCCGATCGATGCTACCTCTGGATGAACAGTCAGCATTGCGCGGGGGGGGGGGGGTTGTTGCCTCTGGATGAACAGGACCCCGATATATCGAGCCGGTTGGGGCTGGATGAATAGGACACCGTGGAGGGATGGATGAACAGGACCACCCCGTGGTGGGCAGGATGAACAGTAGATGGTGGAGGGCAGGATGAGCAGTAGCCCGTGGAGGGGTGGTTGAACAGGAGCCCGTGGAGAGGGGTGGTTGAACAGTAGCCGGTGGAGTAGCGCGCGGTGGAGGCTGGATGAACAGGAGCCCGTGGATGAACAGTCGCAGGTGGAGGCTGGAGGAGGTCGACGGTGGATGAACAATAGCTCATGGAGGCTGGAGGGGGTCGATGGTGGAGATGAACAGTATCCCGTGGAGTCCCGTTTTGCGGTACGCCACACCCCTCCTGATGAACAGGACACCCGTTTCGACCGTAGCGCTCCAACACAAGTCCGTTTCGTCCATTTTGCGCTACGCCACACCCCTCCCGATCAACAGGACCCTGTTTTGACCATAGGAGGTCCGTTTCCTCCGTTTTGCAGTACGCCAGACCCCTCCCGATGAACAGGATCCCGTTTGGAACATGGCCGGTCGAACACAAGGCTGTTTCCTCCATTCTGCGGTACGCCAGGCCTCGTTTCCATCGCCTGTTCCGTCCAAGGCCTCCCGATGAACACGACACATTCCGTTGCCTCCCCATGAACATGACGCATTCCGTTGCCTCCCCATGAACACGACGATGACGCTGTTTCTCCGTTCCGACCCAACCATGTACACGAGCCCTGGCCGTACGTATGCGCGAGTAGGCGTTCGAGACCCCGCCCGTATATACACATACATGGCCGTATTTTCTTTCTTGCACCCTGGCCGCTGTACGTACGTGTACGTGCTACGTGCGCGCCTCTACTACGACCAGTATATATGTACATACACGTTTGCGACCAGAATGACAACGCTACGTACGCTTCGACCAGGTGGGTCCCAACTGTCAGGCACTTCCTTGCGTGCGAAGATGTAGCTGGTGGGTCCCAGCAGTCAGGGGGCGAATAGTTTTGTTTTTTTTACCCGGACGCACTTCCTTGCGTGTGAAGGTGTAGCTGGTGGGTCCCAGCAGTCAGGGGGGAAACGTTTTTTTCGCGAGATACGGTGGCCCGTCTGGTGGGTCCCCGCTGTCAGGTGGAGGAATAATTATTGTGCACGTAATAAGGAGGCACTTCCTTGCTGCGGCCGTGGACTCAGCTGTCAGCCTCTCCACATACAGTCCATGTCCGATGGAAGTCATTCCTTGACTACGTTGACCACGCCGCGCCGGGAGCACTAGGGCGGTGGACGACGGCGAGGCCTAGGAAGGGGACGACAGGGAGCCGGGGAAGACGCGGCAGTGGAAGCCCGTGCGGAGAGGAGTACGAGGGTTCACTGGTTCGGCTGCGGTGTGAGGCTCCCGTCACCGCAGGGCCTGGCCAGCGGTGGGAATAGTAGGGGGCCGTGAGGCCTCCGCGTCAGCACAGCCGGCCACGGGAGGCAGGAGCATGCGGCACGACCGGCACTGCTTTGGGCGGCTGGATCAAGAAGACTAGTGGTTAACGAAGCACTACGACCGTTGGATGGACATCGTACAGTCACTAGAGCTAGAATCGTTCATTTTGACTAAAGTTGACAAAGGCCCCCGTCCCAGTCAACTTAGTAGTCCTAGAAGTCAGCCTCCCACCATGGTGGGTCCCAGCTTGCAGGGAGAGTATTCATTTTTTGTGCGTAATAAGGAGGCACTTCCGGTGGGTCCGAGCTGACAGCGGGGGAACGTTTTTTTGCGAAATACGCTGGCCCGTCCGGTGGGTCCGAGTAGTCAAGGGGGAAACGTTTTTTTTCGCGAAATAAGGTGGCCCATCCGGTGGGTCACTGCTGTAAGGTGGAGGAATAATTATTTGGCACGTAATAAGGAGGCACTTCCTTGCGGCCGCTTGGACCCAGCTGTCAGCCTTTCCACGTACAATACTCTTCCGATGGAAGTCGTTCCTTGACCACATTGACCACGCCGCGCCGAGAGCACCAGGGCGGTGGTCTGGACGACGGCGAGTCCTACGAAGGGGATGACGCGGAGCCGGGGATGACGCAGAGCCGGGGAAGACGCAACAGTGGAAGCCCGCGTGGAGAGGACTACGAGGGTTCACTGGTTCGGCTGCGGTGTGAAGCTGCCATCGCCGCAGAATAACAGGGGGTGTGGGTGAATGGAGGGATGGCCTGGCCAGCGATGGGAGTAGTATGGGGGCGGTGAGGCCTCCGCGGCAGCATAGCCGGCGACGGGAGGCAGGAGCAGGAGGCACGACCGGCGCTGCTTTGGGCGGCTGGACCAAGAAGACCAGAGGTTGAAGAAGCACTACGGCCGTTGGATGAACATCGTACGGTCACTGAAGCTAGAAACGTTTATTATTGACTAAGTTGACAAAGCCCTTGGTACGCTCCAACTTAGTAGGCCCATAGGTCAGCCTTCGAAACGGTGCGCCCCAGATGTCATGGGGAGGAATCATTTTTTGGGCGGCCGAAGCTAAGAATATCCGAGATTGAAGAAGAAGCACAACATCCATTGGATAGACATCCATCGGCCACTGCTGCTAGAACCGTGTGTTGAATATAATAAGTTGGCAAAGACTTGCATACGCGTCAACTTATTATTTAGGGGACGCGTCACTTAGTAGGCTCACAAGTGTGTGGCAGAGAACTTATAGCCCATTTGCGTTTTGTAAGAATGTACAGCCCATTTTGGAATTCTAATGGAATTTACAACAACCCATTTACAGTTTGTTAAAAGTACAACCCATTTTCTAGCTAGGACAATGATTAATAATTTCAACCAACCATTGAAGACAAAATTCAATAAAATTTCCCACATTTTGATGGGCTTCGAAATATTTTTATCCCGAAATTTCTAGTCAGATTAAATATAAATTTGTATTACGTAAAAATCCAACGAAACATTGCGCGTGCAACAATGAAAATTTAAGATTTTAAAAATCCATAAATAATATTTTATAAACTAATTGCGTGTTTGGTGCATTTTTTATAGTTACTGCCCAGTTTTTATAATTACATCCCATTTATTATTTTTTAAAGCCCATTTTCCTGTTAAGCCTAATGCATCCCTCCTAGGAAAGATTTGCAGCCCAGCGGGGCGGAGAATAACAAGTTGACCTTGCCTTGGTATTCCTCAAAAAGACGTATAGCTGGGCTAGCCATTTTCATCTTCAAAGAATTAGTATTTGGGCTGGATATCTGGCCTGGGCTAGACGGGCCACAACCCGCCCAGTTAATACCCTGCTCTCCTCTGAACAACAACGAAATCATCGCCAAGAAAAACTCTGTAGTGCTCACGCCTCAAAAACACAAATACTGCTCGAGCTGCTTGGTCCCAGCTGTCGGCCACACCTTCTGCAATTCTCTCGTTTATATTGACTACATAGGTTGAAAATGGTGTGGGACCGTGATGTCACAAAACCAGGAGAAAGCAAAAAAATATAGTTGTACATAATAAGGAGGCACTTGCGTACATACGGCTATGGCCCTAGTGGGTCCCTAGTGTCATCCAATCAAAATAAAGTCATCTCCTGAATCCTCATGTTCGTTGATGATGTTAACAATGCTCGGCGCCACGGCGAGCGCAACAACTCAAAGGACAATGGAGAGGGCCTCGCGGGCCCTACAGATGGTCTAATACAGCGCTCGCTACTCATTCAGGAAGCCAGGATCATCGGACACCTATGAGCACCTTCGAGAAACTGACATAGCATGAAACGGTAAGGTCGCGCTTGGGAGCTCTGGTTTATTTCAAACCTGTATTAATTTACTCATCATCGAAACAACGCGTAAAATACAGGCGTAATGAAACCGAGGGCCCGAGGTCTGTAAGTAAAACCGGCGGGTTACGCGTGTAATTTGAGAGACCAGTGTATATTTTATGAGCACTGCTATATGGACGACATTACCAGACGATACATGCACGACGTGCGTATCATGCCATCCATGGGCAAGGCTGAAACAGCAGCTAACGGCTGGACGTGCGTATCATGCCACCCGAGTGTGGTTCAGCGTTTTTATCGTGTGTCAAGTACTTCCGATATTTTACTAGTCGAAATCGACCACTCAAGCGCCTTCGCCCGAGACCATCTGCTTTAATTTACAAGCGTCAGTTTTACAAGCGGTTTTGGTTGGAAAACGACGATCCAATCATGGCCTAATATCATGAGTTGGTCGGAAGATGATATGGTTTCACGTCTAACCTACCCGACTTGTCGTATAGGCTATGAATGAAACATCAGACGATGAACTTCTTAAGCACGTAAACAAGAGAAGAGGATGATCTTCTTAACAAGCAAATCACTGGAATTAGATCAACATGCAAAACAATACGAAGCATTATTCTCAGGAGGCATGGTGAACAGCTTGTGATGCCGCATGCCACAACATTCCAAGCTCAACTTTGCAATCAAACACAAGGCCTGGCATTACATAGACAATATTCAGAACAAACTTTTAACACAGGAATATTTCAGCAGAGTAACTATTTACTTCTAAACTGAACACAGGAATAGGAAAAACACTCGACGCTGCTCACAACAAGGGCGTCCCACTCAAAAATATCAAATGCATGTCTTCTGGCTAACATCAATGAGAAAATTTTGACAAGTTTTCCAATTCCAATATATTAAACTAACGTCTTCTTGCTAACATCAATGATTAAATTTTGACAAGCTTTTCCCATTCAAAATGTGTAATGCCTATGATCGTGGAGTCCTGTCGTAGCTTTTATACTTGTTTGGGCACTTTTTGCCCAGGGCACTCCACGTATTGTTAAATTGCCAATGGTCTCTACAGACTAGTCATGTCACCGGTGTCTAATAATACTCTGTAAAGCTTCTCGGTCATTCCTTCTGTAATGTAGCGCAAACAGTGACTGCTTCTTTCTGCAAAGTGGAAAGACCAACTAGACCTAGTAATGCAGCAGTTTGCCTTACACATTGGCTCCTTTTGTGCAGTTCAACTAAAATCGAAGTCGGAATAAAACCAAGCTTTAATTTTGATATCCCTGTAAGCAACAATAGGTATAAGGGAAACAATTACTAAGAAATAACGGTTGATGACTTGTACTCCCAGAAGAAAAGCATCTACTGATCTACTTTATCTTAATGGGAAACAAAGCAGGAGAGTAGCAATTCTCCATCAGTGTGATTCATTCGTATTGACTGAGACATTATCTTAACAATGCCTTGTTTCAACATGTATAAGGAACGACAAAGCTTATAAAGGGGGTGATGCTGAATTTGTTGTAACAAAGGAACAAGCATCATGTCTGGGTGGGTCCCATTTTTGTTCACTACTTAGTGGGAAAAGAAAGCAATACAATAGCTTCAATTCATCATTTATTTAAAACAGTACCAATACAAGTAGCACAACATCTCAAAACACACTGCACGATCATGTGGATGAAGGCAAGTACCATCCTGTCATGACGCAGACAAGATCACGTACGAATCTGCCAACACGAATAGGAAATCCAATCTCGTTTTGTGCAGTTGCACTGAAATCAAGCAAAGTGTTTCACGTAGCGAAGCAAAATTTCACAATAGCAACAAGTTGAATAGATATGCCTGTATAAACAGAGGCAAAAAAGGAATCAATTACTGGCTAATAAAGGAGGATGAAACATGCAGCCACAAAAATGGTAATCCCGCCAATCCCTAACAAGTGTTGCAGTTTTGAAATAAGATTCAGTAGTTAATTCTGAGAGTGGCATCAATTACTGGCTTATAAAGGGGGTGATGCTGAATTTGTTGTAACAAAGCAACAAGCATCATGTCTGGGTTGGTCCCATTTTTATTCACTACTTAATGGGAAAAGACAGCAATACAATAGCTTCAATTCATCATTTATTTAAAACAGTACCAATACAAGTAGCACATCATCTCAAAGCACACTGCACAATCATGTGGATGAAGGCCTGTACTGACCTTTCATGAGACAACCAACATAAAATACGAATCCACAAACACGAATAGGAAATCCAATCAAGTTTTGTGCAGTTGCACTGAAATCAAGCAAAGTTGCCGCTGTGACATTTAAGTTTTCTATAGCAACAAGTTAAATAGATATCCCTATTTTAAGAGGCAAAAAAGAAAACAATTACTGGCCAATAAAGGAGGATGAAACATGCGGCCACAAAAAGAAGCATCTACCTTACCTTGATGGAAAACAAAGTATAGGACAGTGGCATTTCTAAAACGGTTGCATTGATTCATATTAACAGATAAATTCTTTTAAAACAGATCAGTAGTTAATTCTGAGATTAACAACAGCAAAATAGATGCATGGGACATGCCAGCACCATGTGCGTCCACACGTATAAATGGGTGATGCAGTGTATGTAGCCAAGCAGCATATATGCGATGGTCCCATATTTGTTCTCTTTGAACCTTCTTCCTATGTGAGGGCAGCAAATCTAGTCGTGCACAAACTACCCAACCCCCCAGTTTCTTTCCCTTTTCAACAAAGAGATCGGTTCCTTACAGATGTGTGTACTGGGCTACCCCGTTTTTCCCTTTTCGACCAACAAAGCGGCTGGATAGCCAGTCTATACTACTTTCCGCCCCTCCTTTCCTCATTGAACCACGTCCTAGATTCTTTCTCCAGCCCACCGCACCCTTCATTCCTCTTTGAACCAAGACCTAGATTCGACTACAGAACGAAAAAGATCCACATGCAGCTAGAGCAACGACAGTTTCAAAGAAACTTATACCTTAGGGTCATCAGGATGTGGCAAGGCCTGCGGCGGGAGGCCGGATCTGCCCACACTAAGTACGACAGCGAGGAAGAAGGGGTCGGTGGCCCTCCTGCACAATCGCTAGGTGAAAGAGAACAGCACAGCCAACAGTGGATTGCCTCCCTCGCCGAAGGCGATAGAGTGAACACTGCACCTCCTCCCCTTCCCGGTGCGACGGGATACGGACGCCTCCTTCACCAGCTGTGAGGGGGGAGAGAGAGACAAGAGGCCAACACAGTCTTGTTTAGATCTGGTGAAGAGAGGGTGAGAGACTGTGAATATAGCAAACCCTAGAAAATGTATCTAGACTCATTTTAGTGCTAGATACCTCCGTATCTAGACAAATCTAAGACAAGTAATTCGGAACAGAGGGAGTAACATATATGTAGTGCGGCGAGCGTGTGGAGAGTGCAAACCCTAGCGAACAAGCGCTGAAGCTCCCGCTTATATATATACTACTGTAGTACGGACTAAGCTCCGGTGCCTTCACTTCACCTGCTTTTGGCTGTATGACAGGTGAGCCAGCCACATTTTGGGCCCACCTGTCGTAAAACCCTAGCGAAAATTGCACCAACGTGAAAGACGAGTACGTCTGTCAACGCAACCAAGGTGAACTGACGAAGGATATCATCTTTGTGCGTAACAAGCAAAGAGCACTGATGGAAGACAGCTTGTTTTTCGTCGAAAATCGATCAGCTTCACCAGCCGATGCAACCATGAGGCGCAACCATGAGCATCGATAGGTCATCATGGTGATGCATCATCCATTTGGCATAAAGTTAGGGTGAGGCACCTAAGAAGTTCAACAAATCCTCACTGTGGTCTGTTTCTTCTCAGTAATCAAGCTTGAGGAAGGAAGAACCATGTGGCAGAGGACAGTGAGGCGGAACAACAATGGCCATCCAATTCTGTGTAGTTCCACTAAAATTGAGGAAGACATGCCCGCGTATGGAGACACGCATCGCTGTTTCCAAAAATATAAAAAAAGGGTTAGCAATGACATCTCAATTCTCAATAAGAATTAATGAAAAGTACACCAACAAACAGAAGCATCATAATTATCTTGATGGGAACTAAACCAGGATACCCGAGAAAAAAAACATTTCTTCATTTAACCAGTGATAGTACTACCACCATATGGACAATGACCACACAACCAGCATGTATTTTTTGTCGAAACAACATGTATACGTCCACCGAGGCATAAATCAGGACAACTTTTTGAGTGGCATTTCCTCTATAATAGTACTAGTAGGTGATGTTGGACCAGCCAACGAACCCTAGCTACTATGCATGGGGAGTTGGGGAGTAGTCGCATAGAAGAAAACCCACATGCAGTGACCTGGGGAGCTGGACCAGTACAAGAAGTTATACCTCAGGTGGGCGAGATGTCGTTTAGGTGGGCGGGCAGGATCTGCCCACACGACGACAGCGAACAACGGCGTGGAGGATCTTCGTCCGCGCCAGCGCCTGCTCCGAGAGGACGGTGCGCATCGGCTTCCTCCGTCGCTGACAGCGACAATGTCAACGCTGCACCTCCTCACCTCCCGCAGCGTACGGGATTCGGCCGGATCTGTGACCACCGGTGAGGAGAGAGATAGAGTGGACACTGTCATCTTGTTTTGATATGGAGAGGGTGAGAGAGCGAGATGCGAGAAACTCTATCAAACAAGAGGCTATAATGGAGTAAAAAAATCTCTCCATAGCAGTGGTTTTAAATAGAATATGCGCGTTCCCGAAAAAAGAAACGAAAACTGGTGGACAAATTTTTTAAGTGTCTGTCTAGGACAAATCTAGATGTGACATAGTTATGTCACATATAAGTTGATGTCCACTCTGTTTGTGGTCTTTTCCTAGTTTTTTTCTTTCTTGTTGCTACATTATATACTTGTGGGACCTTAGATGTGATATCCTTAAATAACATCTAGATGTGAATTAGACAAACTGATTTTATAACGTACCAAGAAAGAAAACTCAATAAAAAACATGCCCCCGCTTCCAGGTCGCGAGAGTCGTCGCGCACACACACATAGACATAGACATCCATATCCGTGTTTACGTAAATTTCCATTTCCATCTCCATCTCCAATTATATTTGTCCAACTGGCACATTATTTATGTTGTTAATTATATACGCAGCAATATTAACGTACAACATCTCTTGTTTGCGCATGTCCAGACCGCAGACACGGCCGGTCCTGACCAACCCGAACCCTCTTCATCACCCGCACGTGCTTCCCGCCCGAAACAACCAGTGCCGCATTCATGCCCGGCCAGAGCGTACGTAACCTCTCACTGGCGCCGTCATTGATTGCGGCGCGCCGCCCGAGAGAGCGTCGCCCGTGCCAGTTCCGAGTGCATGCGGCTGCTCCGCGTTCAAAGGTCGCAATAGCCGGCTACAACATGCGCGATCTCTTCCAGTAGTAAGTTCTTGGGAGTCTGTGCTACAGCTACCTATCCTCCCCCAACTTGTCAATCTCTTCCAGTAGTGCTAGTACTCCATGGCGCGATCTATCGACAAGCAGGCGGGAAAGTTATGGTATACTACTCGGTTTGCGGTGAGTGGCATGCCGAGCGACCGTGTGGGGTCCAGCCGTGGAGGAGGGTGAGACACGAACACGACATACGTGATTTAAACGTTGGTTTTGCTCGATGGCGCGATCCAACAAAATGAAACGTTGGTTTCTCTCCGTTTCCATTTTTTCTCCGGAAAAACGAAAAGTTTTCCACTCCATTTTTATTCCTATTCCAAGGTTGCCCCATTACAACATTCCGTCAAATACAAAGCAAAACTAACACGCATGCTGATGCATCTCAATGATTCACAGATCATAGCCAATATTTACTTCACAACTAAAGAAAAAAGTTGTGAGAGCGTGTACGATAGAAAAACTACTGATGGGGTCACTTGCTGGAAATATGCCCTAGAGGCAATAATAAATTGGTTATTATTATATTTCCTTGTTCATGATAATCATTTATTATCCATGCTATAATTGTATTGATAGGAAACTCAGATACATGTGTGGATACATAGACAACACCATGTCCCTAGTAAGCCTCTAGTTGACTAGCTCATTGATCAATAGATGGTTACGGTTTCCTAACCATGGATATTGGATGTCGTTTATAAGGGGATCACATAATTAGGAGAATGATGTGATGGACAAGACCCAATCCTAAGCCTAGCACAAAGATCGTGTAGTTCGTATGCTAAAGCTTTTCTAATGTCAAGTATCATTTACTTAGACCATGAGATTGTGCAACTCCCGGATACCGTAGGAGTGCTTTGGGTGTGCCAAACGTCACAACGTAACTGGGTGGCTATAAAGGTACATTACAGGTATCTCTGAAAGTGTTTGTTGGGTTGGCACGAATCGAGACTGGGATTTGTCACTCCGTGTAAGCGGAGAGGTATCTCTGGGCCCACTCGGTAGGACATCATCATATGCGCAATGTGACCAAGGAGTTGATCACGGGATGATGTGTTACGGAACGAGTAAAGAGACTTGCTGGTAACGAGATTGAACTAGGTATTGGATACCGACGATCGAATCTCGGGCGAGTAACATACCGATAGACAAAGGGAATTGTATACGGGATTGATTAAGTCCTTGACATCGTGGTTCATCCGATGAGATCATCGTGGAACATGTGGGAGCCAACATGGGTATCCAGATCCCGCTGTTGGTTATTGACCGGAGAACGTCTCGGTCATGTCTGCATGTCTCCCGAACCCGTAGGCTCTACACATTTAAGGTTCGATGACGCTAGGGTTATAAAGAAAGGTTGTATGTGGTTACCGAATGTTGTTCGGAGTCCCGGATGAGATCTCGGACGTCACGAGGAGTTCCGGACTGGTCCGTAGGTAAAGATTTATATATAGGAAGTCCTATTTCGGCCATCGGGACAAGTTTCAGGGTCATCGGTATTGTACCGGGACCACCGGAAGGGTCCCGGGGGCCCACCGGGTGAGGCCACCTATCCCGGAGGGTCCCATGGGCTGAAGTGGGAAGGGATCCAGCCCAAAGTGGGCTGGGGCGCCACTTCCCTTATGGCCCATGCGCCTAGGGTGAAAGGGGAACCCTAAGGAAGAGTCCCAAGGAGGGAAGGCACCTCCTAGGTGCCTTGGGGGGGAGGGAAACCTCCCCTGGTCGCCGCCCCCCTAGGAGATTGGATCTCCTAGGGCTGGCGCACCCACCCCCCTTGGGCTCCCTATATATAGTGGGGGTAGGAGGGCCTCTTGAGACACCCCTTATGCCTTTGGTGCAGCCCCTCCCTCTCTCCCAAGTTCTTCTCCTCTCCCGTGGTGCTTGGCGAAGCCCTGCAGGATTGCCACGCTCCTCCACCACCACCACGCCATTGTGGTGCTGTTGGATGGACTCTTCCTCAACCTCTCCCTCTCTCCTTGCTGGATCAAGGCATGGGAGACGTCACCGGGCTGTACGTGTGTTGAACGCGGAGGTGCCGTGCGTTCGGCACTTGATCATCGGTGATTTGAATCACGACGAGTACGACTCCATCAACCCCGTTCACTTGAACGCTTCCGCTTAGCGATCTACAAGGGTATGTAGATGCACTCTTCTTCCCCTCGTTGCTGGTTTCTCCATAGATAGATCTTGGTGATACGTAGGAAAATTTTGAATTTATGCTACGTTCCCCAACAGTGGCATCATGAGCTAGGTCTATGCGTAGTTTCTATGCACGAGTAGAACACAAAGTAGTTGTGGGCATTGATTTTGTTCAATATTCTTGCCGTTACTAGTCCAATCTTGTTTCGACGGTATTGTGGGATGAAGCGGCCCGGACCAACCTTACACGTACTCTTACGTGAGACCGGTTCCACCGACAAACATGCACTAGTTGCATAAGGTGGCTGGCGGGTGTCTGTCTCTCCCACTTTAGTCGGATCGGATTCGATGAAAAGGGTCCTTATGAAGGGTAAATAGCAATTGGCATATCACGTTGTGGTTTTGCGTAGGTAAGAAACGTTCTTGCTAGAAACCCATAGCAGCCACGTAAAACATGCAAACAACAATTAGAGGACGTCTAACTTGTTTTTGCAGGATATGCTATGTGATGTGATATGGCCAAAAGGATGTGATGAATGATATATGTGATGTATGAGATTGATCATGTTCTTGTAATAGGAATCATGACTTGCATGTCGATGAATATGACAACCGGCAGGAGCCATAGGAGTTGTCTTAATTTATTTATGACCTGCGTGTCAACATAAACGTCATGTAATTACTTTACTTTATTGCTAACCGTTAGCTGTAGTAGTAGAAGTAATAGATGACGTGACAACTTCAAGAAGACACGATGATGGAGATCATGATGATGGAGATCATGGTGTCATGCCGGTGACGAAGATGATCATGGAGCCCCGAAGATGGAGATCGAAGGAGCTATATGATATTGGCCATATCATGTCACTACTATATAATTGCATGTGATGTTTATTATGTTTATGCATCTTGTTTACTTAGAACAACAGTAGTAAATAAGATGATCCCTCATAACAATTTCAAGAAGTGTTCTCCCCTAACTGTGCACCGTTGCTAAAGTTCATCGTTTCGAAGCACGCCGTGATGATCGGGTGTGATAGATCCTTACATTCACATACAACGGGTGTAAAACAGTTTTACACATGCAAAACACTTAGGGTTAACTTGTCGAGCCTAGCAGGTACAGACATGGCCTCGGAACACAGAAGATCGAAAGGTCGAGCATGAGTCATATAGAAGATACGATCAACATAAAGATGTTCACCGACGTTGACTAGTCCGTCTCACGTGATGATCGGACACGGCCTAGTTGACTCGGATCATGTAATCACTTAGATGACTAGAGGGATGTCTATCTAAGTGGGAGTTCATAAGATGAACTTAATTATTCTGAACATAGTCAAAAGGATTTTGCAAATTATGTCGTAGCTCACGCTATAGTTCTACTGTTTAGATATGTTCCTAGAGAAAAATTAGTTGAAAGTTGATAGTAGCAATTATGCGGACTAGGTCCGTAAACTGAGAATTGTCCTCATTGCTTCTTAGAAGGCTTATGTCCTTAATGCACAGCTCAGTGTGCTGAACCTCGAACGTGGTCTGTGGATGTTGCGAACATCTGACATACACGTTTTGATGACTACGTGATAGTTCAGTTAAACGGTTTAGAGTTGAGGCACCGAAGACGGTTTTGAAACGTCGCAAAACATATGAGATGTTTTGAGGGCTGAAATTGGGATTTCAGGCTCGTGCCCATGTCAAGAGGTATAAGCCCTCTGACGATTTTCTTAGCCTACATACTAAGGGAGAAAAGCTCAATTGTTGAGCTTGTGCTCAGATTGTCTGAGTACAACAATCATTTGAATCAAGTGGGAGTTGATCTTCCAGATGAGATAGTGATGTTTCTCCGAAGTCATTACAGCCAAGTTGCTAGAGCTTCGTGATGAACTATAATATATCAGGGACATATATGATGATCCTTGAGATATTCGCGATGTTTGACACCAAAGTAGAAATCAAGAAGGAGCATCAATTGTTGATGGTTGGTGAAACCACTAGTTTCAAGAAGGGCAAGGGCAAGAAGGGATACTTCATGAAACGGCAAATCAGCTGCTGCTCTAGTGAAGAAACCCTAGGTTGAACCCAAACCCGAGACTAAGTGCTTCTGTAATAAGGGGAACAACCACTGGAGCAGAATTACCCTAGATACTTGGTAGATTAGAAGGCTGGCAAGGTCGATAGGAGTTTATTGGATATACATTGTGTTGATGTGTACTTTACTAGTACTCCTAGTAGCACCAGGGTATTAGATACCGGTTCGGTTGCTAAGTGTTAGTAACTCGAAATAAAAGCTACGGAATAAACGGGGACTAGCTAAAGGTGAGCTGACGATATGTGTTGGAAGTGTTTCCAATGTTGATATGATCAAGCATCGCACGCTCCCTCTACCATCGAGATTGGTGTTTGCGTTGAGCATAGACGTGATTGGATTATGTCTACCGCAATACGGTTATTCATTTAAGGAGAATAATGGTTACTCTGTTTATTTGAATAATACCTTCAATGGTCTTGCACCTATAATGAATGGTTTATGGAATCTCGATCGTAGTAATACACATGTTCATGCCAAAAGATATAAGATAGTACCACCTACTTGTGGCACTGCCACGTAAGTCATATCGGTATAAAACGCATGAAGAAGCTCCATGTTGATGGATCTTTGGGCTCACTCGTTTTTGAAAGGTTTGAGACATGCGAACCATGTCTATTGGTGTATATGCATGAAGAAACTCCATGCAAATGGACCGTTTGGACTCACTTGATTTTGAATCACTTGAGACATGCAAATCATACCACATGGGCAAGATGACTGAAAGCCTCATTTTCAGTAAAATGGAACTAGAAAGCAACTTGTTGGAAGTAATACATTTTGATGTGTGCAATCCAATGAGTGCTGAGGCATGTAGTGGATATCGTTATGTTCTTACTTCACAGATGATTTGAGTAGATGTTGAGTATATTTACTTGATGAATCACGAGTCTGAATTATTGAAAGGTTCAAGTAATTTCAGGGTGAAGTTGAAAGATCGTCGTGACAAGAGGATAAAATATCTATGATATGATCATAGAGATGAATATCTGAATTACGAGTTTGGCACAGAATTAAGACATTGTGGAAATTGTTTCACAACTAATACAGCCTGGAACACCATAGTGTGATGGTGTGTCCGAACATCATAACTGCACCCTATGGATATGATGCATACCATGATGTCTCTTATCGAATTACCACGATAGTTTATGGGTTAGGCATTAGGGACAACCACATTCACCTTAAAAGGGGCACCACGTAATTCCGATGAGATGACACCATATGAACTATGGTTTAGGGAAACCTAAGCTGTCATTTCTTAAAAGTTTGGGGCTGCGACGCTTATGTGAAAAAGTTTCAGGCTGATAAGCTCGAACTCAAAGAGGATAAATGCATCTTCATAGGACACCCAAAACAATTGGGCATACCTCCTATCTCAGATCCGAAAGCAATATGGGATTGTTTCTAGAATCGGGTCCTTTCTCGAGGAAAAGTTTCTCTCGAAAGAATTGAGTGGGAGGATGGTGGAGACTTGATGAGGTTATTGAACCGTCTCTTCAACTAGTGTGTGGCAGAGCACAGGAAGTTGTTCCTGTGGAACCTACACCAATTGAAGTGGAAGCTTATGATAGTGATCATGAAACTTCAGATCAAGTCACTAACAAACCACGTGGGACGAAAAGGATGCGTACTACTTCAAGTGGTACGTAATCCTGTCTTGGAAGTCATGTTGCTAGACAACAATGAACCTACGAGCTATGGAGAAGCGATGGTGGGCCCGGATTCCGATAAATGGCTCGAGGCCATAAAATCCGAGAGAGGATCCATGTATGAAAACAAAGTGTAGACTTTGGCAGAACAGCTCGATGGTCGTAAGGCTGTTGAGTGCAGATGGATTTTAAAAGGAAGACGGACAATGATGGTAAGTATCACCATTAAGAAAGCTCGACTTGTCGTTAAGAAGTTTCCGACAAGTTCAAGGAGTTGACTACGGTGAGACTTCCTCACTCGTAGCGATGCTAAGAGTCTGTTGGAATTATATTAGCGATTACTGCATTATTTATGAAATCTTGCAGATAGGATGTCAAAACATTGTTTCCTCGACGATTTTCTTGAGGAAAGGTTGCATGTGATACAACCAGAAGGTTTTGTCAATCCTGAAAGATGCTAATAAGTATGCAAAGCTCCAGCAATCTTTCTAAGGACTGGAGTAAGCATCTCGGAGTTGGAATGTATGCTTTGATGAGATGATCAAAGATTTTGGGTTTATACAAAGTTTATGAGAAACTTGTATTTCCAAAGAAGTGAGTGGGAGCACTATAGAATTTCTGATGAGTATATGTTATGGATCAGAAATGACATAGAATTTCTGGAAAGCATGCAGAGTTTTTTTGAAAAATGTCTTTCAATGAAAACCTGGATTAAGCTACTTGAACATTGATCATAAAGATCTATAAGGATAGATCAAAACACTTAATGGTACTTTCAAATGAGCACATACCTTGACATGATCTTGAAGGTGTTCAAGATGGATTAGTCAAAGAAGGAGTTCTTGCCTGAGTTGTAAGGTATGAAGTTAAGACTTAAAGCTCGATCACGGCAGAATAGAGAGAAAAGACGAAGGTCGTCCCCTATGCTTAAGACGTAGGCTCTACAGTATGCTATGCTGTGTACCGCACCTGAAATGTGCCTTGCCATGAGTCAGTCAAGGGGTACAAGAGTGATCCATGAATGGATCATAGGACAGCGGTCAAAGTTATCCTTAGTAACTAGCGGACTAAGGAAGTTTCTCGGTTATGGAGGTGGTAAAAAAAAAGAGTTTGTCGTAAAGGGTTACGTCGATGCAAGCTTAAACACCTATCCGGATAGCTCTGAGTAGAGATACCGGATGCATATAATGGAGCAACAATTTAGAATAGCTCCAAGTAGAACAGTTATTTGGAATAGCTCCAAATAGAGCGTGGTAGCTACATCTAGGAGATGACATAGAGATTTGTAAAGCACACACGGATCTGAAAGATTCGGACCCGTTGACTAAAACCTCTCTCACAAGCAACATGATCAAACCTAAAACTCATTGAGTGTTAATCACATAGTGATGTGAACTAGACTACTGACTCTAGTAAACTCTTGGGTGTTAGTCACATGGCGATGTGACCTGTGAGTGTTATTCACATGGCGATGTGAACTAGATTATTGACTCTAGTGCAAGTGGGAGACTGTTGGAAATATGCCCTAGATGAAATAATAAATTGGTTATTATTATATTTCCTTGTTCATGATAATCGTTTATTATCCATGCTATAATTGTATTGATAGGAAACTCAGATACATGTGTGGATACATAGACAACACCATGTCCCTAGTAAGCCTC
>NC_053024.1:44139100-44169572 GCF_003073215.2 Triticum urartu
TCCTCTCCCCTTGCTGGATCAAGGCGTTGGAGACATCACCGGGCTGCACGTGTGTTGAACGCGGAGGCGCCGTTGTTCGGTTTCTTTTTTTTTTTGCGCTTAGATCGGAATCAACCGCGATCTGAATCTCTGCGAGTACGACTCCTTCATCCGCGTTCTTGCAACGCTTCCGCTTAGCGATCTACAAGGGTATGTAGATGCACTCCCCTTCCCCTCGTTGCTAGATTACTCCATAGATTGATCTTGGTGATGCGTAGAAAATTTTAAATTTCTGCTACGATCCCCAACAGTGGCATCATGAGCTAGGTTTATGCGTAGTTTCTATGCACGAGTAGAACACAAGTTGTTGTGGGCGTCGATTTTGTCAATTTACTTGCCGTTACTAGTCTTATCTTGATTCGGCGGCATCGTGGGATGAAGCGGCCTGGACCGACCTTACACGTACTCTTACGTGACACAGGTTCCACCGACTGACATGCACTAGTTGCATAAGGTGGCTAGCGGGTCTCGGTCTCTCCCACTTTAGTCGGATCGGATTCGATGAAAAGGGTCCTTATGAAGGGTAAATAGAAATTGGCATATCACGTTGTGGTTTTGGCGTAGGTAAGAAACGTTCTTGCTAGAAACCTATAGTAGCCACGTAAAAATTTGCAACAACAATTAGAGGATGTCTAACTTGTTTTTGCAGCATATGCCTTGTGATGTGATATGGCTAAAAGGATGTGATGAATGATATATGTGATGTATGAGATTGATCATGTTCTTGTAATAGGAATCACGACTTACATGTCGATGAGTATGACAACCGGCAGGAGCCATAGGAGTTGTCTTAATTTATTTATGACCTGCGTGTCAACTTAAACGTCATGTAATTACTTTACTTTATTTCTAAACCATTAGCCATAGTAGTAGAAGTAATAGTTGACGAGACGACTTCATGAAGACACGATGATGGAGATCATGGTGTCATGCCGGTGATGATGATGATCATGGCGCCCCGAAGATGGAGATCAAAAGGAGCAAAATGATATTGGCCATATCATGTCACTATTTGATTGCATGTGATGTTTATCATGTTTTACATCTTATTTTCTTAGAACGACGGTAGCTTAAATAAGATGATCCCTCGCAATATTTCAAGAAAGTGTTCCCCCTAACTATGCACCGTTGCGAAGGTTCGTTGTTTCGAAGCACCACGTGATGATCAGGTGTGATAGATTCTAACGTTCAAATACAACGGGTGTAAGCCAGATTTACACACGCAATACACTTCGGTTGACTTGACGAGCCTTGAATGTACAGACATGGCCTCGGAACACGGAAGACCGAAAGGTCGAACATGAGTCGTATAGAAGATACGATCAACATGAAGATGTTCACCGATGATGACTAGTCCGTCTCACGTGATGATCGGACACGGCCTAGTTGACTCGGATCATGTATCACTTAGATGACTAGAGGGATGTCTATCTGAGTGGGAGTTCATTAAATAATTTGATTTGATGAACTTAATTATCATGAACATAGTCTAAATTTTCTTTGCAAATATGTTGTAGATAAATAGCTCACGTTGTAGCTCCATGTTTCAATACGTTCCTAGAGAAAGACTAAGTTGAAAGATATGGTAAGCAATGATGAGGACTGGGTCCGTAGTCCGAGGAGTGTCCTCACTGCTACACAAAAGGCTTACGTCTTTGATGCACCGCTCGATGTGCAAACCCCTACAACGTCATCTATGGATGTTGTGTACACCTGACAAACACATCCTGATAACTACTTGATAGTTTAGTGCACCATACTTTACGGCTTAGAATCGGGATTCCAATGACGTTTTGAACGCCATAAGACATATAGATGTTACAAGAGCTGAAATTGAGATTTCAGGCTCATGCCCGTGTTGAGAGGTATGAGACCTCTGACAAGTTATTTTGCCAACAAGATGGAGGAGAATAGCTCAGCTAGTGAGCATGTGCTCAGAATGTCTGGGTGCTACAATCACTTAAATCAAGTGGGATTTAAACTTCCAGATAAGATAGTGATTGATAGAGTTCTCTAGCCACTATCACTAAGCTACTAGATCTTCGTGATGAACTATGACATGCAAGGGATGGAGTTGATCTCGGAGCTGTTCGCGGTGCTTAAGACCGCAAAAGGTAGAAATCAAGAAGGAGCATCAAGTGTTGATGGTTTAACAAGACCACTGGTTTCAAGAAGGGCAAGGGCTAGAAGGGAAACTTCATGGATGGCAAACCAGTTGTCGCTCCAGTGAAGGAACCCAAGGTTGAACCCAAACCCGAGACTAAGTGCTTCTGTTGTAAGGGGAACGGCCACTGGTAGCGGAATTACCCCAAATGCATGGTAGATAAGAAGGCTGGCAACTTCAACAAAGTATATACGTGTTATTAATGTGTACCTCACTAGTACTCCTGGTAGCACCTGGGTATTGGATACCGGTTCAGTTGCTATCATTGGCGACTTGAAGCAAAAGCTACGGACTAAACGGAGACTGGCTAAGGGCGAGGTGACGATGTGTGTTGGAAGTGTTTCCAAAGTTGATGAGATCACCATCGCACGCTCCATCTACCTTCGGGATTAGTATTGAACCTAGATAAATGTTATCAGGTGTCTACGTTGAGCATGAATATGATTAGATCATGTTCATTGCAATATGATTATTCATTTAAGTTAGAGAATAATGTTTATTCTGTTTACATGAATAATACCTTTCATGGTCATGCACCCTATGTGAATGGTTCAGTGAATCTCGGTCGTGGTAATACACACGTTCACGCCAAAAGATGTAGATAGTACCACTTTCTTGTGGAACTGCCGCTTAGGTCATATTGGCGTAAGATGCATGAAGAAACTCCATGTCGATGGATGTTTGGAGTCACTTGATTTTGAATCGCTTGACACATGCCAGCCATGCCTCATGGGCAGGATGACTAAGACCCCGTTTTCAAGTACAATGAAACGGGCAAGTGGCTTGTTGGAAATCATACATGTTGATGCGTGTGATCCAATGAGAATTGAAGCGTGCGGTGGATATCGCTATTTCCTCATCTTCACTGACGATTTGAGTAGATATAGGTATATTTACTTAATGAAGCACAAGTCTGAAACATTTGAGAAGTTCAAGCGATTTCAGAGTGAAGTTAAGAACCATCATAATAAGAAGATCAAATTCCTACGATCTGATCGATGAGAATTTCTGAGTTATGAGTTTGGCAATCACTTAAGACATTGTGGAATTGTTTCACAGTTGAAGCCACCTGGAACACCATAGGGTAATGGTGTGTCCGGACGTCGTAATCGAACCTTATGAGATATGGTGCGATCTATGATGTCTCTTACCAATCTACCGTTTTCATTTTGAGGATATGCGTTAGAGATAGCTGCATTCACTTTAGATAGGACACCATCTAAGTCCGTTGAGACGACGTCGTATGAATATGGTTTGGCAAGAAACCAAAGTTGTCGTTTCTTAATGTTTGGGGTTGCGATGCTTAAGGCTTCAGCCGGAGAAGCTCGAACCCAAAAGCAGACAAACACATCTTCATAGGATACCCAAAGGTGACAGTTGGGTATACCTTCTATCTCAGATCCGAGGGAAAATTGTTTGTCGCTAAGAACGGGTCCTTTCTCGAGAAGAAGTTTCTCTCGAAAGAATTGAGTGGGAGGAAGATAGAACTTGATGAGGTTGTCGAACCTTTACTTCAACCAGAGAGTGATGGAACACAGAAAGATGTTTACTGTGGCGCCTACGTCTTTTGAATAGGAAGTTAATGATAGTGATCATGAAGCTTCGGATCAAGTTGCTACCGAACCTCGTAGGTCGACAAGGATATGTACTACTCCTGAGTGGTACGGTAATCCTGTCTTAGATATCATGTTGTTAGAGAATAATGAACCTGCGAGCTATGGAGAAGCGATGGTGGGCCCGTATTCCGACAAATGGTTAGAAGCCATGAAATCCGAGATAGGATCCATGTACCAGAACAAAGTATGGACTTTGGTGGACTTTCCCGATGATCGTCAAGCCATTGAGATAAATGGATCTTTAAGAAGAATACGGACGTGGGCGGTAATGTTACCGTCTATGAAGCTCGACTTGTGGGAAAGAGTCTTTTCACAAGTTCAAGGAGTTGACTACAATGAGAATTTCTCACCCGTAGCGATGCTTAAGTCTGTCGGAATCATGTTAGCATTAGCTGTATTTTTCGATTATGAAATCTGACAGATGGATGTCAAAAACAAGTTTTCTTACCAGTTTTCGTAAGAAAGAGTTGTATGTGATACAATCAAAGTTTTGTCGATCCTAAGGATGCTAAAAGGTATGCTGGCTCTAGCGATCCTTCTATGGACTAGAGCAAGCATCTCGGAGTCAGAATATATTCTTTGATGGAGGATCAAAGCTTTTAGGTTTATACAATGTTTGCTAGAAACTTGTATTTACAAGAAAGTGAGTGGGAGCACTACAACATTTCTGATAAGTATATGTGGATGACATATTGTTGATCCGAAATAATGTAGAATTTCTGGAAAGCATAAACGGTTGTTTGAAGAGTGATTTTCAAAGGAAGGCCTGGACAAAGCTGCTTACATATTGGGCATCAAGATCTATAGAGATAGATCAGGACGCCTGATGATACTTTTACAGAACGCACACCTTGACATGATTTTGAAGGAGTTCAAAATAGATCAGTCAAAGAAGGGATTCTTACCTGAGTTGTAAGGTGTGAAGTTGAGTAAGACTCAAAGCTTGACCACGGCAGAGGAAAGAGGAAGGACGAAGATCGTCCCCTATGCTTTTGTCATAGGCTCTATACGGTATGCCATGCTGAGTACCGCACCTGATGTGTGCCTTGCCACATGTCTGGCAAGAGGGTGCAAAGGTGATCTAGGAGTGGATCACCAGATAGCGGTCAAAATTATCCTTAGGGGAATAAGGAAATGTTTCTCGGTTATGGAGGTGATAAAGAGTTTGACGTAAAGAGTTACGTCGATGTAAGCTTAACACCTATCCGGATAGCTCTGAGTAGAGATACCAGATACGTATAATGGAGCAACAATTTGGAATAGCTCCAAGTGGAACGTGGTAGCAGCATCTATGATATGACATAAAGTTTTGCAAAATACATAGGGATCTGAATATTGCAGACCCGTTGACTACAACCTCTCTCACAAGCATAACATGATCAAACCCAGAACTCATTGAGTGTTAATCACATAGTGATGTGAGCTAGATTATTGACTCTAGTAAACTCTTTGGATGTTGGTCACATGGCGATGTGACATGTGAGTGTTAATCACATGGCGATGTGAACTAGATTATTGACTCTAGTGCAAGTGGGAGACTATTGGAAATATGCCCTAGAGGCAATAATAAATTAGTTATTATAGTATTATATTTCATTGTTCATGATAATCGTTTATTATCCATGCTAGAATTGTATTGATAGAAAACTCAGATACATGTGTGGATACATAGACAACACCATGTCCCTAGTAAGCCTCTAGTTGACTAGCTCGTACAATTTTACCTCATTTCGAATTGTTCTACTTTCCTCCCTGAGGGAGTCCTGGATTAGGGGGTGTTCAGGTAGCCGGACTATACCTTCAGCCGGACTGCAGAACTATGAAGATAGAAGATTGAAGACTTCGTCCCATGTCCGGATGGGAGTTTCCTTGGCGTGGAAGGCAAGCTTGGCGATGCGGATATTCAAGATCTCCTACCATTGTAACCGACTTTGTGTAACCCTAACCCTCTCCGGTGTCTATATAAACCAGAGGGTTTTAGTCCGTAGGACAACTTCATCATACAACAATCATACCATAGGCTAGCTATTAGGGTTTAGCCTCCTTGATCTCGTGGTAGATCTACTCTTGTACAACCCATATCATCAATATTAATCAAGCAGGACGTATGGTTTTACCTCCATCAAGAGGGCCCGAACCTGGGTAAAACATTGTGTCCCTTGTCTCCTGTTACCATCCGGCCTAGACGCACAGTTCGGGACCCCCTACCCGAGATCCGCCGGTTTTGACACCGACATTGGTGATTTCATTGAGAGTTCCTCTGTGTCGTCGCTTTTAGGCCCGATGGCTTCTTCGATCATCAACCACGATGCAGTCCAGGGTGAGACTTTTCTCCCCGGACAGATCTTCGTCTTCGGCGGCTTCGCACTGCGGGCCAACTCGCTTGGTCACCTTGAGCAGATCAAAAATTACGCCCCTGGCCATCAGGTCAGGTTTGGAAGCCTAAACTACACGGCTGACATACACGCGGGGACTTGATCTTCGACGGATTCGAGCCACAGCCAAGCGTGCCGCACTGTCTCGATGGGCATGATATAGCTCTGCCGCCGAACAGCGCCTTGGAGGCCGCACACGCATCGGTTCCGACCATTGATTCGGAGCCTACTGCGCCGATCGAGGATCAGCGGTTGGACGCTGCCTCAGGGGCTGCGATCTCAGAGGCGATCGAGCCGAACTCCAGCCCCGCACTCCGCATGGCCCGTGACTCCGAGGAGCCGGATTCCTCTCCGAACTCCGAGCCCCCCGCGCCCCTGCCGATCGAATCCGATTGGGCGCCGATAATGGAGTTCACCGCCGCGGACATCTTTCAGCACTCGCCCTTCGGCGACATCCTGAATTCTCTAAAGTCTCTCTCTTTATCAGGAGAGCCCTGGCCGGACTATGGTCAGCAAGGTTGGATACGGACGATGAGAAATTCAAAACCCACCCACCACCCACTTCGTAGCCACTGTTGATGACTTAACCGACATGCTCGACTTCGACTCCGAAGACATCGACAGTATGGACGACGATGCAGGAGACAACCAAGAACCAACGCCTATAGGGCATTGGACAGCCACCTCATCTCACGATGTGTACATGGTGGATACCCCTAAAGGAAGCAACAACGAGGAAAACGGGGAGGGGATCGATCTCTCGAAAAACAATCAAAGCGTCGGCGTAAACGCCGACCTAAGGCCCCGCCTCGATAAAGACCCAGCCATAGAGCAGGATGAGCCGGTAGACGACGAGCATGCCTTAGAGCAACCGTCCCAACAAGACAACCCGGATAGAGAAACCGAACATTCCTCCCCCGGCGAAAATGGCATTCCGGACGACCCTACGCCGGACAAGCCCACAAAGCAGAAGAACCTCCACAAACGGCTCGTTGCAACCGCACGCACATGAAAAAGCAGAAGCGGAAGCTAAAGACTGCGGAAGATGCACTCAGGATCAGATGGAGTAAAGTAATCAATACCGCAGACAAATACGGCGGCAGTCGCCGCACTAAAAGCTATCCGAGGAAAAAACTACTGCCGAATTCGACGAGGAGGCCTTAGAGCCCTCGCATTCAAAAAGTAAGAAAGCCACACGGTCGGATAGACGACCCCAGGGCCAGCTTAAAGCGGCAAGCCGCCTCTCGGCATGCGACCCACTTAAGGATTCGCATCATGGCCCAGCCAGGTCCATTTACGGGCCAAGAAAGCAAGCTCTCGTAAGCAATGCAATAAAGCCATTATCAGAATCCGGCACACCCAAATACAGGGGTGCCGCACACCCCCTATGTTTCACCGATGAGGTCCTGGATTATGAATTTCCAGCGGGATTCAAACCCGTAAACATAGAGGCATATGATGGAACAACAGACCCTGGAGTCTGGATCGAGGATTATATCCTCCACATACATATGGCTAGAGGAGATGACCTCCACGCCATAAAATACTTACCCCTCAAGCTTAAAGGGCCAGCCCGGCATTGGCTCAGAAGCCTTCCTAAAAACACAATCGGAAGTTGGGAAGAGCTCGAGGACCCTTTCCGAGCAAATTTTCAAGGGACCTATGTCCGCCCTCCGGATGCAGACGATCTTAGTCACATAACTCAACAGCCCGGAGAGTCAGCTCGGCAATTCTGGAATAGATTTCTTACTAAAAAGAATCAGATAGTCGACTGTCCGGACGCTGAAGCCTTAGCGGCTTTCAGGCATAATGTCCGAGACGAATGGCTCGCCAGACACCTCGGCCAAGAAAAGCCAAGAACAATGGCCGCACTAACAAGCCTCATGACCCTCTTTTGCGCAGGAGAGGACAGCTGGTTGGCAAGATGCAACACCAGTGACCCAAGTACATCCGAAACTAGGGATGGAAACGGAAAACCACGACGCAATAAGGATCGTCACCGGACTAAGGAAAAAAGTCCGAAGAGCACGGCAGTCAACGGCGGATTCAAAAGCTCACGATAGAATCAGAAAAAGCCGCCCCTCCAAGATAACAGGGATGACCTATCCAACCTAAACAAAATCTTGGATAGGATATGTCAAATACACAGCACTCCCGGAAAGCCTGCTAACCATACCCACAGAGATTGTTGGGTTTTCAAACAATCCGGCAGACTCAACGCCGAACACAAGGGGCTCGACACACCAAGCGAAGACGAGGACGAACCCCAAAAGCAAAGTACCAGGAAGCAAAAGAATTTCCCACAAGAAGTAAAAACAGTAAACTTACTCCACATAACAAAACGTGCGGCGCCCATAAAGGTACGCGCCCCACGGCCTATCCCAAAGGAATCCCGCCACTGGTTGTCAAAACCAATCATTTTCGATCATCTGGATTATTCTAGAAGTGTCAGGAACCAAGGTTGGACTGCCCTGGTACTCGATCCAATAATTGTCGGACTCCAGTTTTCAAATGTCCTTATGGACAGTGGCAGCGGACTCAACCTGATATATCAGGACTCAATCCGCCACATGGGGATCGACCCAAAAAGAATTCGCCACAGCAAAACTTCCTTTCAAGGAGTAACGCCAGGTCCGGACACCCATTGCATGGGTTTTCTCCGGCTCGAGGTTATTTTCGGCTCTGCCGATAACTTCCGTCGCGAAAAGCTGACTTTCCACATCGTCCCATTCTCAAGTCGCTATCAAGCACTGCTGGGACGCGAAGCTTTCGCCCGCTTTAACGCAATACCGCATTATGCATCTCTTACGCTTAAGATGCCCGGTCCACGCGGCATCATCTCCTTAACGGGGAAGCAGTAAGGGCGCCTCCCCCAAGCGGAGGATTGTGCGGCCGCTTTAACAGCCCCACAATACAATGGCTTCACCAGCCAGAACATCGGAACAGGTCATTAAGACCACGGACACGGATAGACGAGTCCGGCACAAAAGTATCGTTGATAAAGGCTTAGTGGCCATATACCCCTGCACTAGGGGCTTCACACGTATAAAATAAGAGACAATAAAGCTCAATTTTTCATATTTTACTTTACACTTTGTTTATTTCATATAACTTTTGTTCGGCACGCCCCTTTTTCAACTTAGTTGCTCTCTTTTTACAGATGAACGTCGTGCTGCGCCCGTCCAGGATACGGCACAACGGAGACACAGGCGCAGACGTGCAGTAGGGACCCGTTCCAAGGATTCTTTTCAGATTAAGACCCTGCGTAAACCTTTTTTACTGTCTCTTGTTGATACACATCCCCTGGTTCTATGACCAAGGAGGAGGCTGGCGTCTTGGCATGTGGCCACGTCAGAATTCTTGCGCGTACCTGGACACTAGGGGCTTATACCTTAGAGCGTTACTTAGCCCGCTCTCATAAAGACCGAATACCTTAGGGAGTGTTCGGCGTCGCGAGTTTGGCCTTATATGCATCAGCTCCGAGTCATGATTTTGGTCAAATGTTGGGTTGCCCGGCTCCTGTGTTCGGCCGCCTTACGTTCCGCTCTATCGGCTAAGGCGGCACCAGGAGAACTACTGCGATTGTGCCCTGGTTCGGCCAGGCGAGCACCTCAGTAGAGAAAGCCGAAAACCGACTGTCATGATATGGCGTGAGACTGGTCAACCACTCGATGACTCTCCGGAATCTATATCCTCCGCATTAACGAAGGGCCGTTTCCCGGCCAGGCACATACGCGCCCCGAATTCGGGCGAGCGCAGTCGCCACCAGGGGCTACCTAAATAGTCCCATTGTCAAGCTCCTATGGCTAAGTGAAAGTGTTAAAGCATTATAGTCCGGTTGCCTAGCTCGCTGCGCTATCACCTCCTTTGTAGGACCAAGACGTTGGATTAAGTGTGAAAATGCGCCTTCTGCGAGCACCCCCGCACTATGTGCGTGGGGGCTGAAGCCAACGACTGCCATCTTTCAGATTTTGTATGTATATCTTAAAACGGCCGCACAGGAGGTGTTCCACATACTTGCAGGCACAAGTATAAAAGGCTACTACAATTCATCAAAATATTGCTTCATAATTACATATGCTATCAGAACATAGCATCCTTCGAGCACTGCGTCTCTATTACACGAGCGCCTTCAAGGACTTCCTGAAAATAGTGCTCGGAGGGTACTCGGCTTTTGTCCGAATCTCGGGACTGCAACAACGGTGGTCTCCATCTCTGCCCAGTATGTCTTGACACGGGCAAGAGCCATCCGTGCGCCCTCTATGCATGCTGACCTCTTCATCGCAATACGTGGCACCGCGCAAGGAATTGCTGCACCAAGCTGAAATAACTCTTCAGCTCCGATCTCCCCGGCCACAGATGACCCATGACGTACTTCATGGCGAGTCCGGACAATCTATTCAGTTCGGCCCATTGAGACAGACGATCGTCCACTGCCAGTGGACGCTCTGGCATGTGAACTGCGACCAGAAAAGCCTTTCCACTTCGCGATCTTCTTGATCTCGAAAGTGTTCGGTCGCATCAGCAGCACTCGCTGCCAAATCCAGATAGGTGTCCTTCGCACTCCACATCCGGTCCAACGGAGCAAACTTCGGATCGCCAAACTTCCTCCGCAGCATAAAGGGCTTTCCAGCCGCAATCTGTCCGGCCTGACGCAGCTCCTCCTTCGCAGCTCTCATCGCAGAGCGAGCATCCTTGGCATCAAACAACGGCCTTCTCTAAGTCCGTTTGTCTCGCCCGGTCTTCTTTCTCAAGAGACTTGCAACGGTCAGCAGCGCTTTTTAACTTCACGGCCATCTCGGCCATCTCCTTCTTGCTTCGGCAGTGAGCAGCCTGTTCGGCTCTCAGCTCTTCAAGTGCCTTCTCGGCAGCCGCATCACTTGTCCTGGCTTGTTCCTTAGCTCGGGCAAGTTCCGCCCGGAGACTCTCCACGGCGGCCGCACCATCTGCGTCAAGCACACACATTGTAAGATACTGGCATAAAAGCTCCTCTTACCAGATGCCGCCCGAGGAATTGCATACCTTGAGCATCATCAAGTCGCTCGTTGACGAGCGCGATGTCGGCATCTGCCACGTCAAGTTGCCGCTTTAGTTCGGCAAAATCATCAGTTCGGCTCGATTCCGGACACTTCGCCACCTATATACAAAGGCGAAAATTAGACCTGGGATTATGATCCTCTGCGCGCCGTCAATTTTGACAACGCACAGAGTCTCAGGGGCTACTATCTACACAGGGCGCATCTTGTTTATGCGCAACTGACAAAGAAGTACATTATCAAACGTACCTCAAAACCCGTCAGCAAACTTCTGACGGCCTCATGCAATCCGCTTTCCGCGGACGAAATCCTTCCAATCACCGTACCCATCAATGCACGGTGCTCCTCTGAGATAGAAGCTCGCCCCAGCAGAATCATCAGCTCCTCCGACCGCGCACCAGACGGTGCCGGACTCGTCCTATGACCTCCATCGAAGGCAGGACGCGGAGAACCTTGGGGGGCCATATGTTGGGTTTCATAGTATTTCAAAAAATTTCCTACGCACACGCAAGATCATGTGATGCATAGCAACGAGAGGGGAGAGTGCTGTCTACGTACCCACGCAGACCGACTGCGGAAGCGTTGACACACGTAGAGGAAGTAGTCGTACGTCTTCACGATCCAACCGATCAAGCACCGAAACTACGGCACCTCCGAGTTCGAGCACACGTTCAGCTCGATGACGATCCCCGGACTCCGATCCAGCAAAGTGTCGGGAAGAGTTCCGTCAGCACGACGGCGTGGTGACGATCTTGATGAACTACAGCAGCAGGGCTTCGCCTAAACTCCGCTACAGTATTATCGAGGAATATGGTGGCAGGGGGCACCGCACACGGCTAAGGAATAGATCACGTGGATCAACTTGTGTGTTTCTGGGGTGCCTCTGCCTCAGTATATAAAGGAGCCAAGGGGGGGGGGGCGCCGGCCAGGAGGAGGGCGCAGGAGGAGTCCTACTCCTCTCCGGGAGTAGGACTCCCCCCCCCCCAATCCTAGTTGGACTAGGATTCCCCGGGGGAAAGAGGGAGAGGGGGGCCGGCCACCTCTCCTAGTCCTAATAGGACTAGGGGAGGGGGAGGCGCGCGGCCACCTTGGGCTGCCCCTTTCTCCTTTCCACTAAAGCCCATTAAGGCCCATATGGCTCCCGGGGGGTTCCGGTAACCTCCCGGTACTCGGTAAAATCCCGATTTCACCCGGAACACTTCCGATGTCCAAATATAGGCTTCCAATATATCAATCTTTATGTCTCGACCATTTCGAGACTCCTCGTCATGTCCGTGATCACATCCGGGACTCCGAACAACCTTCGGTACATCAAAATGCATAAACTCATAATATAACTGTCATCGTAACCTTAAGCGTGCGGACCCTACGGGTTCGAGAACAATGTAGACATGACCGAGACACGTCTCCGGTCAATAACCAATAGCGGGACTGGATGCCCATATTGGCTCCTACATATTCTACGAAGATCTTTATCGGTCAGACCGCATAACAACATACGTTGTTCCCTTTGTCATCGGTATGTTACTTGCCCGAGATTCGATCGTCGGTATCCAATACCTAGTTCAATCTCGTTACCGGCAAGTCTCTTTACTCGTTCGGTAATACATCATCTCGCAACTAACTCATTAGTTGCAATGCTTGCAAGGCTTAAGTGATGTGCATTACCGAGAGGGCCCAGAGATACCTCTCCGACAATCGGAGTGACAAAAACCTAATCTCGAAATACGCCAACCCAACATGTACCTTTGGAGACACCTGTAGTACTCCTTTATAATCACCCAGTTACGTTGTGACTTTGGTAGTACCCAAAGTGTTCCTCCGGTAAACGGGAGTTGCATAATCTCATAGTCATAGGAACATGTATAAGTCATGAAGAAAGCAATAGCAACATACTAAACGATCGGGTGCTAAGCTAATGGAATGGGTCATGTCAATCAGATCATTCACCTAATGATGTGATCCCGTTAATCAAATAACAACTCTTTTGTTCATGGTTAGGAAACATAACCATCTTTGATTAACGAGCTAGTCAAGTAGAGGCATACTAGCGACACTTTGTTTGTCTATGTATTCACACATGTATTATGTTTCCGGTTAATACAATTCTAGCATGAATAATAAACATTTATCATGAAATAAGGAAATAAATAATAACTTTATTATTGCCTCTAGGGCATATTTCCTTCAGTCTCCCACTTGCACTAGAGTCAATAATCTAGATCACATCACCATGTGATTAACATCGATAGTTCACATCATCATGTGATTAACACCCATAGTTCACATCGCCATGTGACCAACACCAAAGGGTTTACTAGAGTCAGTAATCTAGTTCACATTGTTTATGTGATTAACACCCAAAGAGTACTAAGGTGTGATCATGTTTTGCTTGTGAGATAATATTAGTCAACGAGTCTGTCACACACAGATCCGTAAGTATTTTGCGAATTCTATGGTTACAATGCTCTGCACAGAGCTACTCTGGCTAATTGCTCCCACTTTTCAATATTGTAATCTAGATCGCGACTTTAGTCATCCAGATCTCTGTGTCAAAACTTGCATCGACGTAACTTTTTACGATGAACCTTTTGTCCCCTCCATAATTGAGAAATATTTCCTTATTTCCACTAAGGATAATTTTGACCGCTGTCCAGTGAATCTACTCTTAGATCACTATTGGACTCCCTTGCTACACAGTGTAGGGTATACAATAGATCTGGTACACAGCATGGCATACTTTAATTAGGAACCTATGGCTGAGGCATAGGGAATGGACTTTCATTCTCTTTCTATCTTCTGCCGTGGTCGGGCTTTGAGTCTTACTCAACTTCACACCTTGTAATACAGGCAAGAACTCTTTCTTTGACTGCTCCATTTTGAACTACTTCAAAATCTTGTCAAGGTATGTACTCATTGAAAAAACTTATCAAGCGTCTTGATCTATCTCTATAGATCTTGATGCTCACAATATGTAAGCAGCTTCACCAAGGTTTTCTTTGAAAAAAAATCCTTTTAAACACTCCTTTATGCTATGCAGAATAATTCTACATTATTTCCGATCAAGAATATGTCATACACATATACTTATCAGAAATGTTGTAGTGCTCCCACTCACTTTCTTGTAAATACAGGCTTCACCGCAAGTTCTGTATAAAACTATATGCTTTGATCAACTTATCAAAGTGTATATTCCAACTCTGAGATGCTTGCACCAGTCCATAGATGGATCGCTGGAGCTTGCATATTTTGTTAGCACCTTTAGGATTGACAAAACCTTCTGGTTGCATCATATACAACTCTTCTTTAAATCCATTAAGGAATGTAGTTTTGTTTATCCATTTGCCAGATTTCATAAAAATGCGGCAATTGCTAACATGATTTGGACAGACTTAAGCATCGCTACGAGTGAGAAAATTTCATCGTAGTCAACACCTTGAACTTTGTCAAAAACCTTTTTCGACAAGTCTAGCTTTGTAGATAGTAACACTACTATCAGCGTCAGTCTTCCTCTTGAAGATCCATTTATTTTCTATGACTTGCCGATCATCGGGCAAATCCATAAAAGTCCATACTTTGTTCCCATACATGGATCATATCTCAAATTTCATGGCCTCAAACCATTTCGCGGAATCTGGGCTCATCATCGCTTCCTCATAGTTCGCAAGTTCGTCATGGTCTAGTAACATGACTTCCAGAACAGGATTACCGTACCACTCTGGTGCGGATCTCACTCTGGTTTACCTACGAGATTCGGTAGTAACTTGATCTGAAGTTACATGATCATCATCATTAGCTTCCTCACTAATTGGTGTAGTAGTCACAAGAACAGATTTCTATGATGAACTACTTTCCAATAAGGGAGAAGGTACAATTACCTTATCAAGTTTTCTACTTTCCTCCTACTCACTTCTTTCGAGAGAAACTCCTTCTCTAGAAAGTTTCCGAATTTAGCAACAAAAGTCTTGCCTTCGGATCTGTGATAGAAGGTGTATCCAATAGTTTCCTTTGGATATCCTATGAAGACGCACTTCTCCGATTTAGGTTTGAGCTTATCAAGTTGAAACTTTTTCACATAAGCATTGCAACCTCAAACTTTAAGAAATGACAGCTTAGGTTTCTTGCTAAACCATAGTTCATACGGTGTCATCTCAAACGGATTTAGATGGTGCCCTATTTAACGTGAATGTAACTGTCTCTAATGCATAACCCCAAAACAATAGTGGTAAATCTGTAAGAGACATCATAGATCGCACCATATCTAATAAAGTACGGTTATGACGTTCGGACACACCATTACATTGTGGTGTTCCAGGTGGCGTGAGTAGTGAAACTATTTCACATTGTTTAACTGAAGGCCAAACTCGTAACTCAAATACTCTTCTCTACGATCAGATCGTAGAAACTTTATTTTCTTGTTACGATGATTTTTCACTTCACTCTGAAATTCTTTGAACTTTTCAAATGTTTCAGACTTATGTTTCATCAAGTAGATATACTCATATCTGCTCAAATCATCTGTGAAGATCAGAAAATAATGATACTGTCGCGAGCCTCAATATTCATCGGACCACATACATCAGTATGTATGATTTCCAACAAATTTGTTGCTCGGCTCCATTGTTCCGAAGAACGGAGTCTTAGTCATCTTGCCCATAAGGCATGGTTCGCAAGCATCAAGTGATTCATAATCAAGTGATTCCAAAATCCCATCAGCATGGAGTTTCTTCATGCGCTTTACACCAATATGACCTAAACGGCAGTGCCACAAATAAGTTGCACTATCATTATTAACTTTGCATCTTTTGGTTTCAATATTATGATTATGTGTATCACTACGATCGAGATCCAACGAACTATTTTCATTGGGTGTGTAACCATATAAGGTTTTATTCATGTAAACAGAACAACAATTTATTCTCTTACTTAAATGAATAACCGTATTACAATAAACATGATCAAATCATATTCATGCTCAACGCAAACACCAAATAACACTTATTCAGGTTCAACACTAATCCCGAAAGTATAGGGAGTGTGCGATGATGATCATATCAATCTTGGAACCACTTCCAACACACATCGTCACTTCACCCTTAACTAGTCTCTGTTTATTCTGCAACTCCCGTTTCGAGTTACTAATCTTAGCAACTGAACTAGTATCAAATACTGAGGGGTTGCTATAAACACTAGTAAAGTACACATCAATAACATGTATATCAAATATACTTATGTTCACTTTGCCATCCTTCTTATCCGCCAATCACTTGGGGTAGTTCCGCTTCCAGTGACCAGTCCCTTTGCAGTAGAAGCACTTAGTCTCAGGCTTAGGACCAGACTTGGGCTTCTTCACTTGAGCAGCAACTTGCTTGCTGTTCTTGACTTGAGTTCCCCTTCTTTCCTTTGCCCTTTTCTTGAAACTAGTGATCTTGTCAACCATCAACACTTGATGCTCTTTCTTGATTTCTACCTTCATCGATTTCATCATCATGAAAAGCTCGGGATTCGTTTTCGTTATCCCTTGCATACTATAGTTCATCACGAAGTTCTACTAACTTGGTGATGGTGACTAGAGAATTCTGTTCAATCACTATCTTATCTGGAAGATTAACTCCCACTTGATTCAAGCGATTGTAGTACCCAGACAATCTGAGCACATGCTCACTAGTTGAGCGATTTCTCCTCCATCTTTTAGCTATAGAACTTGTTGGAGACTTCATATCTCTCAACTCGGGTATTTGCTTGAAATATTAACTTCAACTCCTGGAACATCTCATATGGTCCATGACGTTCAAAACGTCTTTGAAGTCCCGATTCTAAGCCGTTAAGCATGGTGCACTAAACTATCAAGTAGTCATCATATTGAGCTAGCCAAACGTTCATAACATCTGCATCTGCTCCTGCAATAGGTCGTCACCTAGCGGTGCATCAAGGACATAATTCTTCTGTGCAGCAATGAGGATAAACCTCAGATCACGGATCCAATCCGCATCATTGCTACTAACATCTTTCAACACAATTTTCTCTAGGAACATATCAAAATACACAGGGGAGCAACAACGCGAGCTATTGATCTACAACATAGATTTGCAAATACTACCAGGACTAAGTTCATGATAAATTTAAAGTTCAATTAATCATATTACTTAAGAACTCCCACTTAGATAGACATCCCTCTAATCTAAGTGATCACGTGATCCAAATCAACTAAACCATGTCCGATCATCACGTGAGATGGAGTAGTTTCATTGGTGAACATCACTATGTTGATCATATCTACTATATGATTCACGCTCGACCTTTCGGTCTCCAGTGTTCCGAGGCCATATCTGTATATGCTTGGCTCGTCAAGTTATAACCTGAGTATTCCGCGTGTGCAACTGTTTTGCACCCGTTGTATTTGAACGTAGAGCCTATCACACCCGATCATCATGGGTGTCTCAGCACGAAGAACTTTCGCAACGGTGCATACTCAGGGAGAACACTTCTTGATAATTAGTGAGAGATCATCTTAATGCTACCGTCAATCAAAGCAAGATAAGATGCATAAAAGATGAACATCACATGCAATCAATATAAGTGATATGATATGGCCATCATCATCTTGTGCTTGTGATCTCCATCTCCGAAGCACCGTCATGATCACCATCGTCACCGGCGCGACACCTTGATCTCCATCGTAGCATCGTTGTCGTCTCGCCAATCTTATGCTTCCACGACTATCGCTACCGCTTAGTGATAAAGTAAAGCATTACAGCACAATTGCATTGCATACAATAAAGCGACAACCATATGGCTCCTGCCAGTTGCCGATAACTTGGTTACAAAACATGATCATCTCATACAATAAAATTTAGCATCATGTCTTGACCATATCACATCACAACATGCCCTGCAAAAACAAGTTAGACGTCCTCTACTTTGTTGTTGCAAGTTTTACGTGGCTGCTACGGGCTTAAGCAAGAACCAATCTTACCTACGCATCAAAACCACAACGATAGTTTGTCAAGTTGGTGCTGTTTTAACCTTCGCAAGGACCGGGCGTAGCCACACTCGGTTCAACTAAAGTTGGAGAAACTGTCACCCGCTAGCCACCTTTGTGCAAAGCACGTCAGGAGAACCAGTCTCGCGTAAGCGTACGCGTAATGTCGGTCCGGGCCGCTTCATCCAACAATACCGCCGAACCAAAGTATGACAATGCTGTTAAGCAGTATGACTTATATCGCCCACAACTCACTTGTGTTCTACTCGTGCATATAACATCAACACATAAAACCTAGGCTCTGATACCACTATTGGGTTTCGTAGTAATTTCAACAAAAATTCCTACGCACACGCAAGATCATGGTGATGCATAGCAACGAGAGGGGGAGAGTGTGATCTACGTACCCTTGTAGATCGACAACAGAAGCGTTAACTTGGTTGATGTAGTCGTACGTCTCCACGGCCCGACCGATCAAGCACCGAAACTACGGCACCTCCGAGTTCTAGCACACGTTCAGCTCGATGACGATCCCCGAACTCCGATCCAGCAAAGTGTCGGGGAAGAGTTCCGTCAGCACGACGGCGTGGTGACGATCTTGATGTACTACCGTCGCAGGGCTTCGCCTAAGCACCGCTACAATATTATCGAGGACTATGGTGGAAGGGGGCACCGCACACGGCTAAGAATATGATCACGTGGATCAACTTGTGTGTCTAGGGGTGCCCCTTGCCTCCGTATATAAAGGATCCAAGGGGGGGGGCGGCCGGCCCTAGTAGGAGGCACGTAGGAGGAGTCCTACTCCTACCGGGAGTAGGACTCCCCTCCCTTTCCTTGTCCAAGTAGGAGAGGGGGAAGGAGAGAAGGAAAAGGGGGGGCGCCGCCCCTCCCTCCTTGTCCAATTCGGACTAGGGGGAGAGGGAGCGCGAGGCCTGCCCTGGCAGCCCCTTCCTCTTCTCCACTTTAGCCCCATGAGGCCCATTAACCCCCCGGGGGGTTCCGGTAACCCCCCGGTGCTCCGGTTTTATCCGAAACTTCCCCGGAACACTTCCGGTGTCCGAATATAGCCGTCCAATATATCAATCTTTATGTCTCGACCATTTCGAGACTCCTCGTTATGTCCGTGATCATATCCGGGACTCCGAACTAACTTCGGTACATCAAAATGCATAAACTCATAATACAACTATCATCGTAACCTTAAGCGTGCGGACCCTACGGGTTCGAGAACAATGTAGACATGACCGAGACACGTCTCCAGTCAATAACCAATAGCGGAACCTGGATGCTCATATTGTCTCCCACATATTCTACGAAGATCTTTATCGGTCAGACCGCATAACAACATATGTTGTTCCCTTTGTCATCGGTATGTTACTTGCCCGAGATTCGATCATCGGTATCTTAATACCTAGTTCAATCTCGTTACCGGCAAGTCTCTTTACTCGTTCCGTAATACATCATCTCACAACTAACTCATTAGTTGCAATGCTTGCAAGGCTTATGTGATGTGCATTACCGAGAGGGCCCAGAGATACCTCTCCAACAATCAGAGTGACAAATCCTAATCTCGAAATACGCCAACCCAACATGTACCTTTGGAGACACCTGTAGAGCTCCTTTATAATCACCCAGTTACGTTGTGACGTTTGGTAGCACACAAAGTGTTCCTTCGGCAAACGGGAGTTGCATAATCTCATAGTCATAGGAACATGTATAAGTCATGAAGAAAGCAATAGCAACATACTAAACGATCGGGTGCTAAGCTAATGGAATGGGTCATGTCAATCGCATCATTCTCCTAATGATGTGATCCCGTTAATCAAATAACAACTCTTTTTTTATGGTTAGGAAACATAACCATCTTCGATTAACGAGCTAGTCAAGTAGAGGTATACTAGTGACACTCTGTTTGTCTATGTATTCACACATGTATTATGTTTCCGATTAATACAATTCTAGCATGAATAATAAACATTTATCATGATATAAGGAAATAAATAATAACTTTATTATTGCCTCTAGGGCATCAATATTCATCGGACCACATACATCAGTATGTATGATTTCCAACAAATCTGTTGCTCGCTCCATTGTTCCGGAGAACGGAGTCTTAGTCATCTTGCCCATGAGGCATGGTTCGCAAGCATCAACTGATTCATAATCAAGTGATTCCAAAAGCCCATCAGCATGGATTTTCTTCATGCGCTTTACACCAATATGACCTAAACGGCAGTGCCAACTATAAGTTGCACTATCATTATTAACTTTGCATCTTTTGGTTTCAATATTATGAATATGTGTATCACTACGATCGAGATCCAACGAACTATTTTCATTGGGTGTGTAACCATATAAGGTTTTATTCATGTAAACAGAACAACAATTTATTCTCTTACTTAAATGAATAACCGTATTACAATAAACATGATCAAATCATATTCATGCTCAACGCAAACACCAAATAACACTTATTCAGGTTCAACACTAATCCCGAACGTATAGGGAGTGTGCGATGATGATCATATCAATCTTGGAACTACTTCCAACACACATCGTCACTTCACCCTTAACTAGTCTCTGTTTATTCTGCAACTCCCATTTCGAGTTACTAATCTTAGCAACTGAACTAGTATCAAATACTGAGGGGTTGCTATAAACACTAGTAAAGTACACATCAATAACATGTATATCAAATATACTTTGCCATCCTTCTTTATCTGCCAATCACTGGATAGTTCCCCTTCCAGTGACCAGTCCCTTTGCAGTAGAAGCACTTAGTTTCAGGCTTAGGTCTAGACTTGGGTTTTTCACTTGAGCAGCAACTTGCTTGCCGTTCTTCTTGAAGTTCCCCTTTCTTCCCTTTGCCCTTTTCTTGAAACTAGTGATCTTGTCAACCATCAACACTTGATGTTTTTCTTGATTTCTACCTTCGTCAATTTCAGCATTATGAAGAGCTTGGGAATCATTTCCATTATCCCTTGCATATCATAGTTCATCACGAAGTTCTACTAACTTGGTGATGGTGACTAGAGAATTCTGTCAATCACTATTTTATCTGGAAGATTAACTCCCACTTGATTCAAGCAATTGTAGTACCTAGACAATTTGAGCACATGCTCCCTAGTTGAGCGATTCTCCTCCATCTTTTAGCTATAGAACTTGTTTGAGACTTCATATCTCTCAACTCGGGTATTTGCTTGAAATATTAACTTCAACTCTTGGAACATCTCATATGGTCCATGACATTCAAAACGTCTTTGAAGTCCCGATTCTAAGCCGTTAAGCATGGTGCACTAACCTATCAAGTAGTCATCATATTGAGCTAGCCAAACGTTCATAACGTCTACATCTGCTCCTGCAATAGGTCTGTCACCTAGCAGTGCATCAAGGACATAATTCTTCTCTACAGCAATGAGGATAAACCTCAGATCACGGATCCAATCCGCATCATTGCTACTAACATCTTTCAACACAATTTTCTCTAGGAACATATCAAAATAAACATATGAAAGCAACAACGCGAGCTATTGATCTACAACATAGATATGCTAATACTACCAGGACTAAGTTCATGATAAATTAAAGTTCAATTAATCATATTACTTAAGAACTCCCACTTAGATAGACATCCCTCTAATCCTCTAAGTGATCACGTGATCCAAATCAACTAAACCATGTCCGATCATCACGTGAGATGGAGTAGTTTCAATGGTGAACATCACTATGTTGATCATATCTACTATATGATTCACGCTCGACCTTTCGGTCTCCGTGTTCCGAGGCCATATCTATTATATGCTAGGCTCGTCAAGTTTAACCTGAGTATTCCGCGTGTGCAACTGTTTTGCACCCGTTGTATTTGAACGTAGAGCCTATCACACCCGATCATCACGTGGTGTCTCAGCACGAAGAACTTTCGCAATGGTGCATACTCAGGGAGAACACTTCTTGATAATTAGTGAGAGATCATCTTAAAATGCTACCGTCAAACTAAGCAAGATAAGATGCATAAAAGATAAACATCACATGCAATCAAAATATGTGACATGATATGGCCATCATCATCTTGTGCTTGTGATCTCCATCTTCGAAGCACCGTCGTGATCACCATCGTCACCGGCGCAACACCTTGATCTCCATCGTAGCATCATTGTCGTCTCGCCAATCTTATGCTTCCACGACTATCGCTACCGCTTAGTGATAAAGTAAAGCATTACAGCGCGATTGCATTGCATACAATAAAGTGACAACCATATGGCTCCTGCCAGTTGCCGATAACTTGGTTACAAAACATGATCATCTCATACAGTAAAATTTAGCATCATGTCTGGACCATATCACATCACAAAATTCCCTGCAAAAACAAGTTAGACGTCCTCTACTTTGTTGTTGCAAGTTTTACGTGGCTGCTATGGGCTTAAGCAAGAACCAATCTTACCTACGCATCAAAACCACAATGATAGTTTGTCAAGTTGGTGCTGTTTTAACCTTCGCAAGGACCGGGCGTAGCCACACTCGGTTCAACTAAAGTTGGAGAAACTGTCACCCGCTAGCCACCTTTGTGCAAAGCACGTCGGGAGAACCGGTCTCGCGTAAGCGTACGCGTAATGTCGGTCCGGGCCGCTTCGTCCAACAATACCGCCGAACCAAAGTATGACATGCTGGTAAGCAGTATGACTTATATCGCCCACAACTCACTTGTGTTCTACTCGTGCATATAACATCAACACATAAAACCTAGGCTGATGCCACTGTTGGGGAACGTAGTAATTTCAAAAAATTTCCTACGCACACGCAAGATCATGGTGATGCATAGCAACGAGAGGGGAGAGTGTGTCTACGTACCCTCGTAGACCGAAGCGGAAGCGTTGACGCAATAGAGGAAGTAGTCGTACGTCTTCCCGGTCCAACCGATCCAAGCACCGTTACTCCGGCACCTCCGAGTTCTTGGCACACGTTCAGCTCGATGACGCTCCCCGGGCTCCGATCCAGCAAAGCTTCGGGAGGAGTTCCGTCAGCACGACGGCGTGGTGACGATCTTGATGTTCAACCGTCGCAGGGCTTCGCCTAAGCACGCTACAATATGACCGAGGTGGAATATGGTGGAGGGGGGCACCGCACACGGCTAAGGAACGATCACGAAGATCAAACCTTGTGTATGCTAATGAGGGTGCCCCCGTGCCTCCGCGGGGGCGGAGGTAGGTATTAAAGAGGAGTGGGAGTAGGTAGGACACCCTCTCTATGGCGCGCCGGCCTAGGGAGGTGCCTAGGCTGGCCCAGGGGGGTCATAGGGGATGTCCCGCTGTTGCCTAGGGTGCCCACCGAGGAGTGCCTTTCCAGTGTTAGTAGGAGTAGAGACAAAGGAGGGGAAGAAGGAAGAGACAGGAAGGAGGGGCGCAAAGAAGCCCCTCCCCGCGTGGTCCAATTGGATCGGTAGCCGGTGGGTGCCGGCCGGGCCTGCCTCCCCTTTACCTAAAGCCCGAGTGAGAGCTGCGATAGTACTTCTTCCCCGCGGATTCCGCGATAACCTCCGCCTGGGGTTGAGTACTCTTCCCCCCAGAAGAAAGGCAGAGTCCCGATAACCCTCCGGGTTTTCCGATACCACTCGGAACCTTCGATGTCCGAATATAGTCGTCCAATATATCGATCTTTACGTCTCGACCATTTCGAGACTCCTCGTCATGTCCCCGATCTCATCCGGGACTCCGAACTTTGGTACATCAAAACTCATAAACTCATAATATAACTGTCATCGAAACCTTAAGCGTGCGGACCCTACGGGTTCGAGAACTGTAGACATGACCGAGACACGTCTCCGGTCAATAACCAATAGCGGAACCTGGATGCTCATATTGGTCCCTACATATTCTACGAAGATCTTTATCGGTCAGACCGCATAACAACATACGTTGTTCCCTTTGTCATCGGTATGTTACTTGCCCGAGATTCGATCGTCGGTATCTCAATACCTAGTTCAATCTCGTTACCGGCAAGTCTCTTTGCTCGTTCCGTAATACATCATCTCACAACTAACTCATTAGTTGCAATGCTTGCAAGGCTTATGTGATGTGCATTACCGAGAGGGCCCAGAGATACCTCTCCGACAATCGGAGTGACAAATCCTAATCTCGAAATACGCCAACCCAACATGTACCTTTGGAGACACCTGTAGAGCACCTTTATAATCACCCAGTTACGTTGTGACGTTTGGTAGCACACAAAGTGTTCCTCCGGTAAACGGGAGTTGCATAATCTCATAGTCATAGGAACATGTATAAGTCATGAAGAAAGCAATAGCAACATACTAAACGATCGTGCTAAGCTAATGGAATGGGTCAAGTCAATCACATCATTCTCTAATGATGTGATCCCATTAATCAAATGACAACTCATGTCTATGGTTAGGAAACTAACCATCTTTGATTCAACGAGCTAGTCAAGTAGAGGCATACTAGTGACACTCTTTTTGTCTATGTATTCACACATGTATTATGTTTCCGGTAATACAATTCTAGCATGAATAATAAACATTTATCATGATATAAGGAAATAAATAATATCTTTATTATTGCCTCTAGGGCATATTTCCTTCACGCTGCCTGCTCTTACGTGTCCCTCGGCTCATCGTTCGGGTGCGCCATGGGGAAGGAGAAGACGGTGGCGTTGGAGCGTGGCGAGAGAAAGCGAGGCGAAGAGAAAGGGAAGAAGACCGCATTCTTCATCGAGGTCTGGGCCTGTGCGCTGGCTGGATCCAGGGCGACTGGATGACCGTCCGACAATCAGTCAAGATGACATTGATGACCTGGTGGAGGGGGGACTGATCCCCCATGAGTCGGCGCGGCTCCCGGGGAACGAGACCGAGCCGCACCGCAGGAGGGTGAGTGCGTCCTCCTCGCCACTCATGTCGACCGCGGGTTTTCTTTGCCTCCCCACCCTTTCTTTCGTGTTTCTTGAACTTCTTCGGGGCTCAACTCCACCACTTTTCTCCAAACACCATCGTGTACCTCGCTGCTTACGTGTCTATGTGCGAGAATTTCTTGGGCTGCCGACCGCACTGGGGTCTCTTCAAGCACATATTCACATGTCGCTCCCAGACGGTCAAGAAGGCCAACCCGAGTGACGAGAGGAGCACGTGATACAGATGTGCGGGGGTCTTGGAATTCAAATGAGGAACAAGAGCACCTTCCCAGCTATGATCCTCCCGACTCGGTCCGGGGCTGGCAGTCGACCTGGTTTTACTGCAAGGACCAGCCGACCCCGGGTCAGTCGACTGGACTTCCCCCCTTTTCCATGGCTGAGTGGAGAAGCCCTCCTCCTTGAGAGTGATCCCGGAGAGAAGGCGCAGGTGAAGGTGTTGGTCGAGCGGGTACTGTCGCGCGCGGTGTAACTGTCCCGAGTGACTGGTATGGACCTGCTGAGGTCTTCCTCAGTCGACGCATCCAACCACTCCAAGCTCGTGACCATCCGATGTGGATGTACTCGGGACTCGAGGATTCCACTCGGATCCACCCGGAGGATGTTAGTGAGGACACAGTGGAGAAGTGGCTGAGAGGTATTACCGGCAACAAGGATAATCCCCGGGGGTCCAGGAGGGTGGTTCCATTCGACCATTTGCGCCAGCCGGAACAGGTACGATTCTGCATTGTCGAGTGTCTTCTTGATTCACTATGTAACATCTTGTTGACGGTCGACTGTCTTTCTTTTGTTCATTGTCTTTTCAGGCTCTTATTGATATGTACTCGATGCCCAATGGAGTGCAGGAGCAAAATGTCGAGGAAGAGGCGAGCGGGGGCGAGAGTGGCGAGTGGCACTCGGATGCAGAGGAGGACGAGGAGAGTGACGCCCTGACGAAGAAGAGGTCGACTCGCCTCCTCGCCGAGAAAGGAGGTCCAAGCATGTTCACGACCGCAAACACCCCTGACCTGGTGGCCGCATCGACTGGGCAGTCTTCAAAGCGCCCTCGGACGTCTTCTCCGGTGCCGACTGAGAAGGGACCGAAACAGCTCAAGACTGCGCCGAAACTATTGAAGGCCACATCCTCCAAACCCGAAGGCTTTGCCCAGAATCAAAGTGACCATTCCCACCATCTCCGGGTAATCATCTGACCCGATCTTTTGGTCGACTCGAGCAACAGAACATAACCGACTGAAAGTTGACATTTGCAGTGCTGCTACCTCTGGCTTCTTCCCGCCAATACCGAGATGAGGAAATGGAAGACGCGGTTACCTCCAACCCAGGTAAAATTCTCGTGATCTTGTTCTTGATTATTTGGTCGATCAAATTCTGGCGATTCACTTGGGGTCGACTGATTTATTTGCAGCCCCACCCAACGTTATCGAGCTTCCGTGATGAATGAAGATGTGGCCCCGAGGCCCAGAAAGAACAAAAAAGTAGCGGCTGGCAAGACATCTCAGCCGGGGCTGACGACGGAACCAACTGTTCCAACAACCTGAAGATGCAGGTGGGGCCTCTGTAACTTTTGTTGTCCCATTGTCGAGTGAGCGCCCTGCACCGTCGATTGTACCAGTGTTTCCTTCAGCCGCCCAACCCCATGTCTCGGAGCTCCAAGCTGCCGCATCTGGGCCGTCTGCCCCTTTCTTCACCAACTATCATGTTCCGGAAAGCCAGTCGGACGCCGCTGTGGAGGCTCATCCGTCAGGCTAAGCGTGATGATGGAGCGGATGAAGACGGTGCACGAGAACAGCCAGGCTGCTTACGATGCCAGCGCGGCTCTTCGGGCCAATGTCCAGGTAAGTGTGGCTTTCGACTGACCTTGTTCTATGATATGCTACCTGAAATATTTTCTTTCATACAATCTCTTATTGTTTGCGTCGAATCTGTACACCCACTGGGTGTTTTGTTGTCTTTGTATTTGCGCTCTTCCACTCGGCCTGGGCGAGTGGGATCTGAACCGGTGGGGGCACGCTAAGTGCACCCACTGGGTGTAGTCCCCGAGACCGCAGTCGACTGGGGTCTGAGTACTTTTCACTTTCCTTTCTTCCACTCGACCCGGGCGGACCGGCCGAGTGGGATCTGAACCAGTGGGGGCACGTCAAGTGCACCCACTGGGTGTAGTCCCCGAGACGCGGTCGACTGCTGGCAGTCGGCCGGGGTCTGAATAGTTCTTCTCTCTTTCTTCTTTTTTTAACTTGACCCGGGCGGACCGGTCGAGTGGGGTCTGAATCAGTGGGGGCACGCCAAGTGCACCCGCTGGGTGTAGTCCCCGAGACCGCGGTCGACTGCGGGCAGTCGGACTGGGGTCTGAGTAAACTTTTAAGTTTTATTCACTCGGAAGTAAATAATCTTTGATCTTGTCGATTGACATGTCTTTTACCTTACAGAAATCTTGTACTCTCATTTCTAAGTTCGCGAATTTGAGGAGAAGCAGAGGCAACTCAACCTCGACTTGGAGCTGGCCCAACAAAAGTTGAAGAAAGCTCAAGATGAAGCTGCTGGTATGGAAGGTAACTGCCTGTCGACTGTTCACGTCGATCATCCCTTAAAATATTTCTTCGTCTCTTGTTTGATCGATTGCTTATTTTGCAGAGAAAATGAGGTTGGCTCTGGAGAAGAAGGACTTGGACCTTGCAGCTGCGCAGAAGGAAGCTCAAGATAAGACTGCCCTTGCAGACCAGAAGCTGGCTTCGGTCGGAGTGCTGGAAGAAGAAGTAAGCAAGCTGAAGTCCTCTCTCACTGAATCCAACCGAGAGGTAACTCGTCTGAAGAAGGATAAGATGGCTCTGAATGAGAAGCTGGAGTCCGTGGCTCGTAAGAGAAATGATGTGGAAGCCTATCTGAGAACTCTTGCCAAGAAGCTCTATCTTATGCTGGAAGGTACTCCTTTTAATCCGACTGCTTTACTGCTTGCAAGTTAATCCTGTCCAGTCGACTCACTAACTCTTTGACTGCAGAATTCTGCCAAAACTTTGACGAGGAAACTGGACGGATCGAGACGGGTTTAGACCCTATTCTCCAGTCGGCGACGAGGCTGCCATGAATGTGCTTCGACTGGAATCCCGTGTCGCCAGTGTCACAAGTTACCTCGCTCGTCTGAAGGTGGCAGTTTCACGATCGACTCATCACTCTGGCCAAGGGCGACGCTTCAAAATGACCTCGAATCTCTGATGACTCGGCTCAACGAGGTTCCTGGTCGAGTGCAAGAGTGGAAGAAGTCCTCTGCCCGGTGTGGTGCTGACATGGTTGTCCTTGGTAAGAGTCCACTGCAAGGAAGCTCGCGAAGACAAGCTGGCGGCGATCAAGGTCGCCAACACCAAAAGGCACGATTTCCAGTCCTTTATGGAGACTTTCATAGCTGCCGCCACTCGGATTGCAGATGGAATCGACTTGGACGAATTCGTTGAACCTGCCAGCCCTCCTCCTGCCGAATGAACAAACTTTGAGATTTAAACTTGCCTTAAATTTGCCTCGGGATGCCGAGTGGTTGCTGTAACCATTAAACTCCTTCGGGCTTGATGCTCGAATACTTTTGATCCGTCCTGGAATTTTTTGGATCTATCTGAACTTGGTTTATTTCTGAATATGTTTGTATTTGCCTTCGCATGGAATTTGCTCTTTGGGATGTAGCCCTGAAGTGGAGAGTTCAATCGACTTGCCTCGTCGTCCTTGCGGACAGGGATGGGGCGCACGTTGTATTTGTGGCGTAGCTCGGAGAAAGAGGTCGCAGTCGACCCGCACCTCGTCGTCCTTGCGGATAGGGATGGAGCGTACGTTGTACTTGTGGCGTAGCTTCGGAGAAGAAGGCCGTGGTCGACCTACACCTCGTCCTTGCGGATGGGGATGGAGCGTACGTTGTACTTGTGGCATAGCTCGGAGAAGAAGGCCGTGTCGACCTGCACCTCGTCGTCCTTGCAGATAGGGACAGACTTTTAAACCTTAGGCGAGTACTGGACTGCAGCTAAGCCTCCGAGTGGGAGGGTTGCTCACCACTCGGTAGGATTTTTTAAACTTAGGCGAGTACTGGACTGCAGCTAAGCCCCCGAGTGGGAGGGTTGCTCACCATGGTAGGATTTTAAAACTTAGGCGAGTACATGGACTGCAGCTAAGCCCCCGAGCGAGAGGGTTGCTCACGTTCACTCGGGTAGGAGGTTTAGAACTTAGGGGTTGCGAGTGCTAGCGACCGCAGCTAAGCCCCGGCAGGTGGGCCCGCGGTTGGCTGCGCCGCTCGGGGTGGATTTTACCCGAGCACTAGGCGCAGTTTACGCGATGTGCCAGCGTAACGCCCGCAGGCCCACGAAGAACAGGTGAGTATTGTGACTCCAGCCAAGCCCACGAGTGGGAGGGTTGCCGCGTAGGATTTTTACTTAGGCGAGTACTGGACTGCAGCTAAGCCCCCGAGTGAGAGGGTTGCTCACCACTCGGTAGGATTTTATAAACTTAGGCGAGTACTGGACTGCAGCTAAGCCCCCGAGTGGGAGGGTTGCTCACCACTCGGTAGGATTTTACAAACTTAGGCGAGTACTGGACTGCAAGCTAAGCCCCCGAGTGGGAGGGTTGCTCACCACTCGGTAGGATTTTTTAAAACTTAGCGAGTACTAGACTGCAGCTAAGCCCCCGAGTGGGAGGGTTGCTCACCACTCGGTAGGATTTTACAAACTTAGGTGAGTACTGGACTGCAGCTAAGCCCCCGAGTGGGAGGATTGCTCACCACTCGGTAGGATTTTAAACTTAGGCGAGTACTGGACTGCAGCTAAGCCCCCGAGTGGGAGGTTGCTCACCACTCGGTAGGATTTTACAAACTTAGGCGAGTACTGGACTGCAGCTAAGCCCCCGAGTGGGAGGGTTGCTCACCACTCGGTAGGATTTTACAAACTTAGGCGAGTACTGGACTGCAGCTAAGCCCCCGAGTGGGAGGATTGCTCACCACTCGGCAGGATTTTTTAAACTTAGGCGAGTACTGGACTGCAGCTAAGCCCCCGAGTGGGAGGGTTGCTCACCACTCGGTAGGATTTTACAAACTTAGGCGAGTACTGGACTGCAGCTAAGCCCCCTAGTGGGAGGGTTGCTCACCACTCGGTAGGATTTTTTAAACTTAGGCGAGTACTGGACTGCAGCTAAGCCCCCGAGTGGGAGGTTGCTCACCACTCGGTAGGATTTAAAACTTAGGCGAGTACTGGACTGCAGCTAAGCCCCCGAGTGGAGATTGCTCACCACTCGGTAGGATTTTTACAAACTTAGGCGAGTAACGGACTTCGCGCTAAGCCCCGAGTGAGAGGACTTGCTCACCACTCGGTAGGATT
>NC_053024.1:44170572-44189514 GCF_003073215.2 Triticum urartu
AACAGACACTTTTGGAGATACCTGTAGTGCACCTTTATAGTCACCCAGTTACGTTGTGACGTTTGGTACACCCAAAGCACTCCTACGGTATCCGGGAGTTACACGATCTCATGGTCAAAGGAAAAGATACTTGACATTGGAAAAGCTCTAGCAAACGAACTACACGATCTCACGCTATGCTTAGGATTGGGTCTTGTCCATCACATCATTCTCCTAATGATGTGATCCCGTTATCAATGACATCCAATGTCCATAGCCAGGAAACCATGACTATCTGTTGATCAACGAGCTAGTCAACTAGAGGCTTACTAGGGACATGTTGGTGTCTGTTATTCACACATGTATTACGATTTCCGGATAATACAATTATAGCATGAATAAAGACAATTATCATGAACAAAGAAATATAATAATAATGCTTTTATTATTGCCTCTAGGGCATATTTCCAACAGTCTCCCACTTGCACTAGAGTCAATAATCTAGTTACATTGTGATGAATCGAACACCCATGGAATTCTGGTGTTGATCATGTTTTGCCCTAGGGAGAGGTTTAGTCAACGGATCTGCTACATTCAGGTCCGTATGTACTTTACAAATCTCTATGTCTCCATCTTGAAAATTTTCACGAATGGAGTTGAAGCGACGCTTGATGTGCCTTGTCTTCTTGTGAAACCTGGGCTCCTTGGCAAGAGCAATAGCTCCAGTGTTGTCACAGAAGAGCTTGATTGGCCCCGACGCATTGGGTATGACTCCTAGGTCGGTGATGAACTCCTTCACCCATATTGCTTCATGTGCTGCCTCTGAGGCTGCCATGTACTCCGCTTCACATGTAGATCCCGCCACGACGCTCTGCTTGCAACTGCACCAGCTAACTGCCCCACCATTCAAAATATACACGTATCCGGTCTGTGACTTAGAGTCATCCAGATCTGTGTCGAAGCTAGCGTCGACGTAACCCTTTACGACGAGCTCTTCGTCACCTCCATAAACGAGAAACATTTCCTTAGTCCTTTTCAGGTACTTCAGGATATTCTTGACCGCTGCCCAGTGTTCCTTGCCGGGATTACTTTGGTACCTTCCTACCAAACTTACGGCAAGGTTTACATCAGGTCTGGTACACAGCATGGCATACATAATAGAACCTATGGCTGAGGCATAGGGGATGATGCTCATCTCTTCTATATCTTCTGCTGTGGTCGGACATTGAGCTGAGCTCAATCTCACACCTTGCAAAACAGGCAAGAACCCTTTCTTGGACTGATCCATTTTGAACTTCTTCAAAATCCTATCAAGGTATGTGCTTTGTGAAAGACCTATGAGGCGTCTCGATCTATCCCTATAGATCTTGATGCCTAATATATAAGCAGCTTCTCCAAGGTCCTTCATTGAAAAACTCTTATTCAAGTAGGCCTTGATGCTGTCCAAGAGTTCTATATCATTTCCCATCAAAAGTATGTCATCTACATATAATATGAGAAATGCTATAGAGCTCCCACTCACTTTCTTGTAAACACAGGCTTCTCCATAAGTCTGTGTAAACCCAAACGCTTTGATCATCTCATCAAAACGAATGTTCCAACTCCGAGATGCTTGCACCAGCCCATAAATCGAGCGTTGGAGCTTGCACACCTTGTCAGCATTCTTAGGATCGACAAAACCTTCCGGCTGCATCATATACAATTCTTCCTTAAGGAAACCATTAAGGAATGCCGTTTTGACGTCCATTTGCCAAATATCATAATCATAAAATGCGGCAATTGCTAACATGATTCGGACGGACTTCAGCTTCGCTACCGGTGAGAAAGTCTCATCGTAGTCAACCCCTTGAACTTGTCGATAACCCTTAGCGACAAGCCGAGCTTTATAGATGGTCACATTACCATCCGCGTCTGTCTTCTTTTTAAAGATCCATTTATTTTCTATGGCTCGCCATTCAACAGGCAAGTCAGTCAAAGTCCATACCTCGTTTTCATACATGGATCCTATCTCGGATTTCATGGCTTCTAGCCATTTGTCGGAATCCGGGCCCGCCATCGCTTCTTCAGTTCGAAGGTTCACCGTTGTCTAAAAACATGATTTCCAAGACAGGGTTACCGTACCACTCTGGTGCGGAACATGTCCTTGTGGACCTTCGAATTTCAGTAGGAGCTTGATCAGAAGTATCTTGATCATCATCATTAACTTCCTCTCTAGTCGGTGCAGGCACCTCAGGAACATTTTCTTGAGTTGCGCCATTTTCCGGTTCAAGAGGTAATACTTCATCAAGCTCTACTTTCCTCCCACTTACTTCTTTCGAGAGAAACTCTTCCTCTAGAAAGGACCCATTCTTGGCAACAAAGATCTTGCCTTCGGATCTGAGGTAGAAGATATACCCAATAGTTTCTTTAGGGTATCCTATGAAGACGTATTTTTCCGATTTAGGTTCAAGCTTTTCAGGTTGAAGTTTCCTGACATAAGCATCGCATCCCCAAACTTTTAGAAACGACAACTTAGGTTTCTTACCAAACCATAATTCAAACGGTGTCGTCTCAACGGATTTCGACGGAGCCCTATTTAAAGTGAATGCGGCAGTCTCTAAAGCATACCCCCAAAAGGATAGCGGTAAATCGGCAAGAGACATCATAGATCGCACCATATCTAATAGAGTGCGATTACGACGTTCGGACACACCATTACGCTGAGGTGTTCCAGGCGGCGTGAGTTGTGAAACTATTCCACATTTTCTTAAGTGTGTGCCAAACTCGTGACTCAAGTATTCTCCTCCTCGATCTGATCGTAGGAACTTGATTTTCCTGTCACGTTGATTCTCAACCTCACTCTGAAATTCCTTGAACTTTTCAAAGGTTTCAGACTTGTGTTTCATTAAGTAGACATACCCATATCTACTCAAGTCATCAGTGAGGGTGAGAACATAACGATAGCCACCGCGAGCCTCAACACTCATTAGACCGCACACATCAGTATGTATGATTTCTAATAAGTTGGTTGCTCGGCCCATTGTTCCTAAGAACGGAGTCTTGGTCATTTTACCCATGAGGCATGGTTCGCACGTGTCAAATGATTCATAATCAAGAGACTCTAAAAGTCCATCAGCATGGAGCTTCTTCATGCGTTTGACACCTATGTGACCAAGGCGGCAGTGCCACAAGTATGTGGGACTATCATTATCAATCTTACATCTTTTGGTACTTACACTATGAATATGTGTAGCATTACGCTCGAGATTCATAAAGAATAAACCATTCACCATTGGAGCATGACCATAAAACATATCTCTCATATAAATAGAACAACCATTATTCTCGGATTTAAATGAGTAGCCATCTCGAATTAAACGAGATCCTGATACAATGTTCATGCTCAAACTTGGTCACTAAATAACAATTATTGAGGTTCAAAACTAATCCCGTAGGTAAATGTAGAGGTAGCGTGCCGACGGCGATCACATCGACCTTGGAACCATTCCCGACGCGCATCGTCACCTCGTCCTTCGCCAGTCTCTGTTTATTCCGCAGCTCCTGCTGTGAGTTACAAATATGAGCAACGGCACCGGTATCAAATACCCAGGAGTCACTACGAGTACTAGTAAGGTACACATCAATTACATGTATATCAAATATACCTTTGGTGTTGCCAGTCTTCTTGTCCGCTAAGTATTTGGGGCAATTCCGCTTCCAGTGACCACTTCCCTTGCAATAAAAGCACTCAGTCTCGGGCTTGGGTCCATTCTTTGGCTTCTTCCCGGCAGCTTGCTTGCTGGGCACGGCAACTACCTTGCCGTCCTTCTTGAAATTCTTTTTACCCTTGCCCTTCTTGAACTTAGTGGTTTTATTGACCATCAACACTTGATATTCCTTCTTGACTTCTACCTCTGCTGATTTCAGCATAGCAAATACTTCAGGAATGGTCTTTTCCATCCCCTGCATATTGAAGTTCATCACAAAGCTTTTGTAGCTTGGTGGAAGCGACTGGAGGATTCTGTCAATGACCGCATCATCCGGGAGATTAACTCCCAGCTGAGTCAAGCGGTTATGTAACCCAGACATAGTGAGTATGTGCTCACTGACAGAACTATTTTCCTCCATCTTACAGCTGAAGAATTTGTCGGAGACTTCATATCTCTCGACCCGGGCATGAGCTTGGAAAACCATTTTCAGCTCTTCGAACATCTCATATGCTCCATGTCTCTCAAAACGCTTTTGGAGCCCCAACTCTAGGCTGTAAAGCATGCCGCACTGAACGAGGGAGTAGTCATCGGTACGTGCCTGCCAAGCGTTCATAACATCTTGTTCTGCAGGGAGAACAGGTGCGTCACCCAGCGGTGCTTGTAGGACATAATCTTTCTTGGCAGCTATGAGGATGATCCTCAGGTTCCGGACCCAGTCCGTATAGTTGCTGCCATCGTCTTTCAGCTTGGTTTTCTCTAGGAACGCGTTGAAGTTGAGGACTACGTTGGCCATTGGATCTACAAGACATATCGTAAAGATTTTAGACTAAGTTCATGATAATTAAGTTCATCTAATCAAATTATTCAATGAACTCCCACTTAGATAGACATCCCTCTTCTAGTCATCTAAGTATAACATGATCCGAGTTGACTAGGCCGTGTCCGATCATCACGTGAGACGGACTAGTCAACGTCGGTGAACATCTTCATGTTGATCGTATCTTCTATACGACTCATGCTCGACCTTTCGGTCTTCTGTGTTCCGAGGCCATGTGTATGCACATGCTGTTGGAAATATGCCCTAGAGGCAATAATAAATTGGTTATTATTATATTTCCTTGTTCATGATAATTGTTTATTATCCATGCTATAATTGTATTGATAGGAAACTCAGATACATGTGTGGATACATAGACAACACCATGTCCCTAGTAAGCCTCTAGTTGACTAGCTCGTTGATCAATAGATGGTTACGGTTTCCTAACCATGGACATTGAAAGTCGTTGATAACGGGATCACATCATTAGGAGAATGATGTGATGGACAAGACCCAATCCTAAACATAGCACAAGATCGTATAGTTCGTTTGCTAGAGTTTTTCCAATGTCAAGTATCTTTTCCTTAGACCATGAGATCGTGTAACTCCCGGATACCGTAGGAGTGCTTTGGGTATACCAAACGTCACAACGTAACTGGGTGACTATAAAGGTATACTACGGGTATCTCCGAAAGTGTCTGTTGGGTTGACACGGATCAAGACTGGGATTTGTCACTCCGTATGACGGAGAGGTATCACCGGGCCCACTCGGTAATGCATCATCATAATGAGCTCAAAGTGACCAAGTGTCTGGTCACGGGATCATGCATTACGGTACGAGTAAAGTGACTTGCCGGTAACGAGATTGAACGAGGTATTGGGATACCGACGATCGAATCTCGGGCAAGTAACATATCGATTGACAAAGGGAATTGCATACGGGGTTGATTGAATCCTCGACATCGTGGTTCATCCGATGAGATCGTCGTGGAGCATGTGGGAGCCAACATGGGTATCCAGATCCCGCTGTTGGTTATTGACCGGAGAGTCGTCTCGGTCATGTCTGCTTGTCTCCCGAACCCGTAGGGTCTACACACTTAAGGTTCGGTGACGCTAGGGTTGTGAAGATATGTATATGCAGTAACCCGAATGTTGTTCGGAGTCCCGGATGAGATCCCGGACGTCACGAGGAGTTCCGAAATGGTCCGGAGGTAAAGAATTATATATAGGAAGTGCTGTTTCGGCCATCGGGACAAGTTTCGGGGTTATCGGTATTGTACCGGGACCACCGGAGGGGTCCCGGGGGCCCACCGGGTGGGGCCACCTGTCCCGGGGGGCCACATGGGCTGTAGGGGGTGCGCCTTGGCCTAGATGGGCCAAGGGCACCAGCCCCAAAAGCCCATGCGCCTAGGTTTCCACTTAAGGGAAGAGTCCCAATGGTGGAAGGCACCTCTAGGTGCCTTGGGGGGGAGGGAAACCTCCCCTTGGCTGCCGCACCTAGGAGATTGGATCTCCTAGGCTGGCGCACCACCCCCCCCTTGGCCCTCCTATATATAGTGGGGGAGAGGAGGGACTTCATACCTCAGCCTTGGCGCCTCCCTCTCTCCCCGTTACGTCTCTCTCTCATAGTATAGGCGAAGCCCTGCTACTGTGACGCCCTGCATCCACCACCACGCCGTCGTGCTGCTGGATCTTCATCAACCTCTCCTTCCCCTTGCTGGATCAAGAAGGAGGAGACGTCTCCCGTCCCGTACGTGTGTTGAACGCGGAGGTGCCGTCCGTTCGGCGCTTGGTCATCGGTGATTTGGATCACGTCGTGTTCGACTACATCATCACCGTTCTTTGAACGCTTCTGCACGCGATCTACAAAGGTATGTAGATGCATCCTATGACTCGTTGCTAAATGAACTCCTAGATGGATCTTGGTGAAACGAGTAGGAAAATTTTTGTTTTCTGCAACGTTCCCCAACATGCACATCACATAAGCCTTGCAAGCATTACAACTAAAATGGTAGTTGTGAGATGATGTATTACGGAACGAGTAAAGAGACTTGCCGGTAACGAGATTGAACTAGGTATTGGATACCGACGATCGAATCTCGGGCAAGTAACATACCGATGACAAAGGGAACAATGTATGTTGTCATGCGGTCTGACCGATAAAAGATCTTCGTAGAATATGTAGGAACCAATATGGGCATCCAGGTCCCGCTATTGGTTATTGACCGGAGATGTGTCTCAGTCATGTCTACATTGTTCTCGAACCGTAGGGTCCGCACGCTTAACGTTACGATGATAGTTATTATGAGTTTATGCATTTTGATGTACCGAATGTTGTTCGGAGTCCCGGATGTGATCACGGACATGATGAGGAGTCTCGAAATGGTCGAGACATAAAGATTGATATATTGGAAGCCTATGTTTGGACATCGGAAGTGTTCCGGGTGAAATCGGGATTTTACCGGAGTACCGGGAGGTTACCGGAACCCCCCGGGAATCATATGGGCCTTATTGGGCCTTAGTGGAAAGGTGAAAGGGCTGCCCATAAGGGCTGCGCGCCTCCCACCCTCCCCTAGTCCTATTAGGACTAGGAGAGGTGGCCGGCCACCCCTCTCCCTCTTTCCCCCTTGGGAATCCTAGTTGGAATAGGATTGGGGGGGGGGTCCTACTCCCGGTAGGAGTAGGACTCCTCCTGCGCCCTCCTCCTGGCCGGCGCACCTCTCCCCCTTGGCTCCTTTATATACGGAGGCAGGGGGCACCTCTAGACACACAAGTTGATCATTGAGATCGTTCCTTAGCCGTGTGCGGTGCCCCCTGCCACCATATTCCACCTCGATCATATCGTTGTAGTGCTTAGGCGAAGCCCTGCGTCGGTAGAACATCAAGATCGTCACCACGCCGTCGTGCTGACGGAACTCTTCCCCGACGCTTTGCTGGATCGGAGCCCGGGGATCGTCATCGAGCTGTACGTGTGCTAAGAACTCGGAGGTGCCAGAGTAACGGTGCTTGGATCGGTCGGATCGGGAAGAAGACGTACGACTACTTCCTCTACATTGTGTCAATGCTTCTGTTGCGATCTACAAGGGTACGTAGATCATACTCTCCCCTAGTTGCTATGCATCACCATGATCTTGCGTGTGCGTAGGAAAATTTTGAAATTACTACGTTCCCCAACAGTGGCATCCGAGCCTAGGTTATTTATGTTGATGTTATATGCACGAGTAGAACACAAGTGAGTTGTGGGCGATATAAGTCATACTGCCTACCAGCATGTCATACTTTGGTTCGGCGGCATTGTTGGACGAGACGACCCGGACCAACCTTACGCGTACGCTTACGCGAGACCGGTTCCCTCGACGTGCTTTGCACACAGATGGCTTGCGGGCGACTGTCTCTCCAACTTTAGTTGAACCAAGTATGGCTACGCCCAGTCCCTGCGAAGGTTAAAACGGAGTCTATTTGACAAACTATCGTTGTGGTTTTGATGCGTAGGTGAGATTGGTTCTTGCTTAAGCCCGTAGCAGCCACGTAAAACTTGCAACAACAAAGTAGAGGACGTCTAACTTGTTTTTGCAGGGCATGTTGTGATGTGATATGGTCAAAGCATGATGCTGAATTTTATTGTATGAGATGATCATGTTTTGTAACCGAGTTATCGGCAACTGGCAAGAGCCATATGGTTGTCGCTTTATTGTATGCAATGCAATCGCGATGTAATGCTTTACTTTATTACTAAACGGTAGTGATAGTCGTGGAAGCATAAGATTGGCGAGACGACAATGATGCTACGATGGAGATCAAGGTGTCGCGCCGGTGACGATGGTGATCATGACGGTGCTTCGGAGATGGAGATCACAAGCACAAGATGATGATGGCCATATCATATCACTTATATTGATTGCATGTGATGTTTATCTTTTTTATGCATCTTATCTTGCTTTGATTGACGGTAGCATTATAAGATGATCTCTCACTAAATAATCAAGAAGTGTTCTCCCTGAGTATGCACCGTTGCCAAAGTTCGTCGTGCCCAGACACCACGTGATGATCGGGTGTGATAAGCTCTACGTCCATCTACAACAGGTGCAAGCCAGTTTTGCACACGCAGAATACTCAGGTTAAACTTGACGAGCCTAGCATATGCAGATATGGCCTCGGAACACGGAGACCAAAAGGTCGAGCGTGAATCATATAGTAGATATGATCAACATAACGATGTTCACCATTGAAAACTACTCCATCTCACGTGATGATCGGTTATGGTTTAGTTGATTTGGATCACGTAATCACTTAGAAGATTAGAGGGATGTCTATCTAAGTGGGAGTTCTTAAGTAATCTGATTAATTGAACTTAAACTTATCATGAACTTAGTACCTGATAGTATCTTGCTTGTTTATGTTGATTGTAGATAGATGGCTCGTGCTGTTGTTCCGTTGAATTTTAATGCGTTCCTTGAGAAAGCAAAGTTGAAAGATGATGGTAGCAATTACACGGACTGGGTCCGTAACTTGAGGATTATCCTCATTGCTGCTCAGAAGAATTACGTCCTGGAAGCACCGCTGGGTGCCAGGCCTGCTGCTGGAGCAACACCAGATGTTATGAACGTCTGGCAGAGCAAAGCTGATGACTACTCGATAATTCAGTGTGCCATGCTTTATGGCTTAGAATCGGGACTTCAACGACGTTTTGAACGTCATGGAGCATATGAGATGTTTCAGGAGTTGAAGTTAATATTTCAAGCAAATGCCCGGATTGAGAGATATGAAGTCTCCAATAAGTTCTATAGCTGCAAGATGGAAGAGAACAGTTCTGTCAGTGAGCATATACTCAAAATGTCTGGGTATAATAATCACTTGATTCAATTGGGAGTTAATCTTCCAGATGATTGCGTCATTGACAGAATTCTCCAATCACTGCCACCAAGCTACAAGAGCTTCGTGATGAACTATAATATGCAAGGGATGAACAAGACTATTCCCGAGCTCTTCGCAATGCTGAAAGCTGCGGAGGTAGAAATCAAGAAGGAGCATCAAGTGTTGATGGTTAACAAGACCACTAGTTTCAAGAAAAAGGGCAAAGGGAAGAAAAAGGGGAACTTCAAGAAGAACAGCAAGCAAGTTGCTGCTCAGGAGAAGAAACCCAAGTCTGGACCTAAGCCTGAAACTGAATGCTTCTACTGCAAGTAGACTGGTCACTTGAAGCGGAACTGCCCCAAGTATTTGGCGGATAAGAAGGATGGCAAGGTGAACAAAGGTATATGTGATATACATGTTATTGATGTAGACCTTACTAGAGCTCGCAGTAGCACCTGGGTATTTGATACTGGTTCTGTTGCTAATATTTGCAACTCGAAATAGGGACTACGGAATAAGCGGGCACTGGCAAAGGACGAGGTGACGATGCGCGTGGGAAACGGTTCCAAAGTTGATGTGATCGCGGTCGGCACGCTACCTCTACATCTACCTTCGGGATTAATATTAGACCTAAATAATTGTTATTTGGTGCCAGCGTTGAGCATGAACATTATATCTGGATCTTGTTTAATGCGAGACGGTTATTCATTTAAATCAGAGAATAATGGTTGTTCTATTTATATGAGTAATATCTTTTATGGTCATGCACCATTGAAGAGTGGTCTATTCTTATTGAATCTCGAGAGTAGTGATACACATATCCATAATGTTGAAGCCAAAAGATGCAGAGTTAATAATGATGGTGCAACTTATTTGTGGCACTGCCGTTTAGGTCATATCGGTGTAAAGCGCATGAAGAAACTCCATACTGATGGACTTTTGGAACCACTTGATTATGAATCGCTTGGTACTTGTGAACCGTGTCTCATGGGCAAGATGACTAAAACACCGTTCTCCGGTACTATGGAGAGAGCAACAGATTTGTTGGAAATCATACATACAGATGTATGTGGTCCGATGAATATTGAGGCTCGTGGCGGATATCGTTATTTTCTCACCTTCACAGATGATTTAAGCAGATATGGTTATATCTACTTAATGAAACATAAGTCTGAAACATTTGAAAAGTTCAAAGAATTTCAGAGTGAAGTGGAAAATCATCGTAACAAGAAAATAAAGTTTCTACGATCTGATCGTGGAGGAGAATATTTGAGTTACGAGTTTGGTGTACATTTGAAAAATTGTGGAATAGTTTCGCAACTCACGCCACCCGGAACACCACAGCGTAATGGTGTGTCCGAACGTCGTAATCGTACTTTACTAGATATGGTGCGATCTATGATGTCTCTTACTGATTTGCCGCTATCATTTTGGGGATACGCTCTAGAGACGGCCGCATTCACGTTAAACAGGGCACCATCAAAATCCATTGAGACGACGCCTTATGAACTATGGTTTGGCAAGAAACCAAAGTTGTCGTTTCTGAAAGTTTGGGGCTGCAATGCTTATGTGAAAAAGCTTCAACCTGATAAGCTCGAACCCAAATCGGAGAAATGTGTCTTCATAGGATATCCAAAGGAAACTATTGGATACACCTTCTATCACAGATCCGAAGGCAAGACATTCGTTGCTAAGAATGGATCCTTTCTAGAGAAGGAGTTTCTCTCGAAAGAAGTGAGTGGGAGGAAAGTAGAACTTGACGAGGTAACTGTACCTGCTCCCTTACTGGAAAGTAGTACATCACAGAAAACTGTTTCAGTGACATCTACACCAGTTAGTGAGGAAGCTAATGATAATGATCATGAAACTTCAGATCAAGATACTACTGAACCTCGTAGATCAACCAGAGTAAGATCCGCACCAGAGTGGTACGGTAATCCTGTTCTGGAAGTCATGCTACTAGATCATGATGAACCTACGAACTATGAAGAAGCGATGGTGAGCCCAGATTCCGCAAAGTGGCTTGAAGCCATGAAATCTGAGATGTGATCCATGTATGAGAACAAAGTATGGACTTTGGTTGACTTGCCCGATGATCGGCAAGCAATTGAGAATAAATGGATCTTCAAGAAGAAGACTGGCGCTGACGGTAATGTTACTGTCTACAAAGCTCGACTTGTCGCGAAAGGTTTTCGACAAGTTCAAGGGGTTGACTACGATGAGACTTTCTCACCTGTAGCGATGCTTAAGTCTGTCCGAATCATGTTAGCGATTGCCGCATTTTATAATTATGAAATTTGGCAGATGGATGTCAAAACTGCATTCCTGAATGGATTTCTGGAAGAAGAGTTGTATATGATGCAACCGGAAGGTTTTGTCGATCCAAAGGGAGCTAACAAAGTGTGCAAGCTCCAGCGATCCATTTATGGACTGGTGCAAGCCTCTCGGAGTTGGAATAAACGCTTTGATAGTGTGATCAAAGCATTTGGTTTTATACAGACTTTCAGAGAAGCCTGTATTTACAAGAAAGTGAGTGGGAGCTCTATATCATTTCTGATATTGTATGTGGATGACATATTATTGATTGGAAATGATATAGAATTTCTGGATAGCATAAAGGGATACTTGAATAAGAGTTTTTCAATGAAAGACCTCGGTGAAGCTGCTTACATATTAGGCATAAAGATCTATAGAGATAGATCAAGACGCTTAATTGGACTTTCACAAAGCACATACCTTGACAAGATTTTGAAGAAGTTCAAAATGGATCAAGCAAAGAAAGGGTTCTTGCCTGTGTTACAAGGTGTGAAGTTGAGTAAGACTCAATGCCCGACCACTGTAGAAGATAGAGAGAAAATGAAAGATGTTCCCTATGCTTCAGCCATAGGCTCTATCATGTATGCAATGTTGTGTACCAGACCTGATGTGTGCCTTGCTATAAGTTTAGCAGGGAGGTACCAAAGTAATCCAGGAGTGGATCACTGGACAGCGGTCAAGAACATCCTGAAATACCTGAAAAGGACTAAGGATATGTTTCTCGTATATGGAGGTGACAAAGAGCTCACCGTAAAAGGTTACGTTGATGCAAGCTTTGACACTGATCCAGATGACTCTAAGTCTCAATCTGGATACATATTGAAAGTGGGAGCAATTAGCTAGAGTAGCTCCGTGCAGAGCATTGTTGACATAGAAAATTGCAAAATACTTACGGATCTGAATATGGCAGACCCGTTGACTAAACTTCTCTCACAGGCAAAACATGATCACACCTTAGTACTCTTTGGGTGTTAATCACATAGCAATGTGAACTAGATTACTAACTCTAGTAAACCCTTTGGGTGTTGGTCACATATCGATGTGAACTATGGGTGTTAACATAAAGATGTGAACTATTGATGTTAGATCACATGGCGATGTGAACTAGATTATTGACTCTAGTGCAAGTGGGAGACTGAAGGAAATATGCCCTAGAGGCAATAATAAAGTTATTATTTATTTCCTTATTTCATGATAAATGTTTATTATTCATGCTATAATTGTATTAACCGGAAACATAATACATGTGTGAATACATAGACAAACAGAGTGTCACTAGTATGCCTCTACTTGACTAGCTCGTTAATCAAAGATGGTTATGTTTCCTAACCATAGACAAAGAGTTGTTATTTGATTAACGGGATCACATCATTAGTTTGAATGATCTGATTGACATGACCCATTCCATTAGCTTAGCACCCGATCGTTTAGTATGTTGCTATTGCTTTCTTCATGACTTATACATGTTCCTATGACTATGAGATTATGCAACTCCCGTTTACCGGAGGAACACTTTGTGTGCTACCAACACGTCACAACGTAACTGGGTGATTATAAAGGAGCTCTACAGGTGTCTCCAAAGGTACATGTTGGGTTGGCGTATTTCGAGATTAGGATTTGTCACTCCGATTGTCGGAGAGGTATCTCTGGGCCCTCTCGGTAATGCACATCACTTAAGCCTTGCAAGCATTGCAACTAATGAGTTAGTTGCGGGATGATGTATTACGGAACGAGTAAAGAGACTTGCCGGTAACGAAATTGAACTAGGTATTGGATACCGACGATCGAATCTTGGGCAAGTAACATACCGATGACAAAGGGAACAACGTATGTTGTTATGCGGTCTGACCGATAAAAGATCTTCGTAGAATATGTAGGAGCCAATATGAGCATCCAGGTTCCGCTATTGGTTATTGACCGGAGACATGTCTCGGTCATGTCTACATTGTTCTCGAACCCGTAGGGTCCGCACGCTTAAGGTTACGATGACAGTTATATTATGATTTTATGTATTTTGATGTACCGAAGGTTGTTCCGAGTCCCGGATGTGATCACGGACATGACGAGGAGTCTCGAAATGGTCGAGACATAAAGATTGATATATTGGAAGCCTATTTTTGGATATCGGAAGTGTTCCGGGTGAAATCGGGATTTTACCGGAGTACCGGGAGGTTACCGGAACCCCCGGGAGGTATATGGGCCTTAGTGGGCCTTAGTGGAAGAGAGGAGAGGTGGCTAGAGATGGGCCGCGCGCCCCCCCCCCCTTGGTCCGAATTGGACAAGGAGAGGGGGCCGGCCCCCCTTCCTCCTCTCTCTCCTCTTTTCCCCCCTCCACGAATCCTATTCCAACTAGGAAAGGGGGGAGTCCTACTCCCGGAAGGAGTAGGACTCCTCCTGGCGCGCCACCTCTTGGCCGGCCAGCCCCCCCTTTCGAACCTTTATATACGGAGGCACGGGGCACCCCTAGAGACACAAGTTGATCCACGTGATCATATTCTTAGCCGTGTGCGGTGCCCACTTCCACCATAGTCCTCGATAATATTGTAGCGGTGCTTAGGCGAAGCCCTGCGACAATAGTACATCAAGATCATCACCACGCCGTCGTGTTGACGGAACTCTTCCCCGACACTTTGCTGGATCGGAGTCCGGGGATCGTCATCGAGCTGAACGTGTGCTAGAACTCGGAGGTGCCGTAGTTTCGGTGCTTGATCGGTCGGGCCGCGAAGACGTACGACTACATGAACCAAGTTAACGCTTCCGTTGTCGATCTACAACGGTACGTAGATCACACTCTCCCCCTCTCGTTGCTATGCATCACCATGATCTTGCGTGTGCGTAGGAAATTTTTTGAAATTACCATGTTCCCCAACAACTAAGCCATATTCCTTGCGGAAAACATGTGGTAGTAGAGGAAGGGAAAACGGATGGAAACTGGACTGATTCATGTTGACACTAGAGTCAAATAGTCTGGCATAAGACTGGCATGCTACAACACTGCCATCTTACCCATTCTCATGCCATCACATGGCCATGCAAACTCACGTCCAACAACTTATGGATTTTCGAAACTCACTTGCCTCAACTTTGCATGTAATATGACATTCATTGATATGCTCATAAACATGCCATGAAACTACTTAATGCAAACATGCCAAAGACACTCGTCATATCAAAAGTTCAAACATGCTTGCCTGGTTCAGAATAGTCGGAGCCTAGCTCGGTGAAGTTCACGGTTCCGTCACCTCCTTCGGTATCTCCGAGCTCAGCGTGTCCTTCCGCGTCGGTTGGCGGTGGTGGTGGTCGCCGGCGAGCTCTACGTCGACGGCGGCCCTTGCTCCGGCGGACGGTGGCTCGGGTGGAGCGGGATCTCGTCGGGGAGAGCGAAGCGATTCAAGCTGGTGGCCGAGGCGGATCGGGGCGGCCGGAGTTGGGGGAGGAGACCTCCTCGAGGTCCTCCTGGTGGCTTGGCGGGGTCCTGGAGAGGTGCAGTGATGGTGTGTGCTCGTGAGCGAGCTCGGGGCCCCTTTTTATAGGCGATCCGAGGCGGTGGCCGTGAACGGAGTTCTCCGGCGAAGGTTACGGTGGCGCAGAGCTTGGTCGGGGAAGTTTAGGGAGTTGGGCGTCAACGTGGAGTTCCACTGGTTCCGTTTAGGCGCTAAACGAGCTTGGATTAGGAGCCCTGGGTGGATTCGACGGAACGGGGCGGCGCGGGCCCGTCGGCGGCAGAGGGCGTGTCCTGTGCTTGCCGGGCCACGGCGACGGTGCTGCGGTGTGCGCTGGCGTGCATGAGGCCACATGGAGGGCTAGGGAGCGTTGGGCGGCGCCGAACGGCGTAGCAAGCTGGCACGGGCTCTCGCTGGCCGCCACGGGTGGCTTTGCCACCGCAGAAGCTGCCAACTCCGGCGATGCTCGCCACCACCGACGCCTGTGCCCGTCCAAGGGGGCGTGCGGTGCTCTGGCCAGGGAGGAGAGGCCGAGCGCAACGCGCCAGGGTGCACTGGTGATCGATGACAAGTCACTGACGAAAAACGACACTGACTGAAATCTGAAATTCTGAATTTTCTGAAAGTGTGCAGGAACAGTGCCGGCCAAGTGTTCGACGAAATGATTTTGGCATGAGAAGAATTTTCCTTGAGCTGATTTTTGGTGGGGTGGCCTCTCATTGCATCTGGGGGCTGCCTGAATTTTGATAGAATTTTTGGAGAAGAGGAAATATGAATTTCACCAAATTTGACAAATCTGGTCCAAACTTGCAGAGGCTGAAACTTGAAAATTTTGAAAAGAAGAAGAGTGGATCTTGATGGTTCTAGGTTGTGGGTGCTAAGGACTATCCAGAGGAGTTGGTTTGAGATCAAAACTCAAAGGCAAATAGGTACTTGCTTTGCAAATCACCTAGGCTTAAAATAAATGACAGATTTGTTTTGGGGAATAGAATAAAAGAAATAAAATCCAAAAATGGGTTGGACTTGTTGGAACAGAAAGTTTGGATTGCCCCAAAGTGGGGGGGGGAAGGGGTTTTGGAAAGATTTACCACAAGAGACATGGTAAAACCATGGGTGGTTTCAAAAATGAAACAAGCCCCAATACTCGTAGGATTTCTTTTTAAAAGAAAATAATTAAATTCCAAAAATATATTTGAGAAGGAAACAACCAGAAGAAAGGTTTTAAAAATAACCAAACACCAAGGCTGAAGAAGATACCAAAATAAAATCCTTGCCAAGGGGGAAAAAGTTTTGAGAGAGAGGTTTTTGGAAGAATTTAAATGACCTTCTTCAAATCCAACATAGTTTTTGCTGAAAACCAAATGAAAAATTTTGGAGTGTCACACAGACTATTCATTCCTTGCCAAACTGCATATGCTAGCTACTGTTTGAAGATGACGTTGTAAAAAATGCATAAGCTGGGGATGGCATGGTGATGCTGCTGGTCGAGAAGTACCATCCTAGTGCGTACTTCCTCCAGCCCATAATTTCAATTTTCTCTTGTTGAATGGCAAATTTATGCTTGGCTAGGTTCAGATTCTGGCGTTTAGTGCATCCGCACTGAACTGATTGCTGGATTTGGTAGGGGGTGATATCATTTCGTTCATGGGTGAACCTGAACACTGATGTAGCTTCCCAGATTCCTCTACGCTCCAGTCATTCAAATATTTTGTGATGCCTTAGTTCTATCTTCAGGAATAAATTTAACATCAACACGGTGATTTGAGAATGCAAACAAGCACAATAAGATCTTCCATGTCAATTGGTATATTTATCTCTCTCCTTTTAGATTCCCTGCTAAATGAAATTTCCAATGATGCTTGATTATGGTACATGCTAAAGAATTAGTGGTGGCATTTGGTTATTTTGTACAGTACTTCTGAACACTAAAAGAATTAGCTTATTCAATTTCTTCCATTGTTGTGCCCGCCACTGATGTTCTCTATGGTTCCCTTGGTTGCAGTTCCCTCCTTACCTGCCAATGCTTCCTCCTACCTTGCCAGCCACGTGTGTCCTCACCTTTGTTCATCAATTCGTGTGCAGGTATGGATCGGTGATGTTTTTGACGCCCATAGAGCTATTACCTCGTGCATGTGTATTTTGTGTGCCAGTTTACCAGTTAGTGATAATGTCCGTATGAATGTTTCATCGTTTAGCAAGTGATCAGCAACAGGCATCTCTTACTTTTGGATTGAAGTGCAGATCTTGCTAAAGAGTTGACCATGGAGTCATTTAGTATTCTTATGCCCCAATGCTTCATTAAGTATTCTTATTATGCAATATAAAATTATTTCTTACCGTCTTCTAATGTTTCATCTGTTTTTCTCAATTATTCAGAGAACACCACATGTTACATGAATTCTAGACTACTTTCCTAGAGGTAGTTGTTAGAATCATCTTCTTGAATTTGCCTGCTTAGCATCTAATATTTCACACTCGCCAATTGTAATATCTCATGCTTGCCAATTTTTAGAATCAGGTTCTTGAGTTTGCTTTCTTAACCGTGTCCCTGTGCAATTGCTCACCAACCTCACCAATTGTGAGTTTGTCCCACATAGTGGAGTTTCTGTGAGTTTTTTTAGTCTATAAATTCTTGGAAGTTCTCTTGTTGCTGCTATAATGTGCGTGTCTTCGGCTTCCTTCTTCATTTAAGGTGAATCCTTGCTTCCAGGTTGGCCTATGAAATGATGTAGTTTCTGCTGGAAAATAAGTTGTTATGCAATTATAGTTAGGTTGCCAATTTTCCTTCATAACTGCATTTAATGGGTGGCTGTTATGCTCACTTTGCTCAAAGAAAGGTTGTCTAGCCATGCTACTTTGTGATTTAAGAAATAGGCTGACACCAAATCAGTAATCCCGGACTTCTGCTTTGTTGGCCGAAATTTACTAATTTTGTTTTTCTTGTTATCTTTAGCCATTCCAAAACATTTATCTGGTTCTGTAGAATTACAGACCATAGAATTATAGCTGGCCATATTTTTGAATGCGTGAACCTCACATAGATATCATGCTAATGTAGTTTGACAGAAGTTGTAAAACCAATGGATAGGCATCGTCTTCTGCTAAGGTTCCTTTCACCCTTCTTTAGAACCCAACAAGCATTCATCAAAAAATTAAAGATCTTGGTTGGTGATTCGTTTCAATGGCCGGTATAGTAAGGCTACATCAATTATCAAATTATTTTTCATTTCTTTTTGCCTGCCCTTGTTTCACAACCTAATACTGATTGATCAGGTACATTGCAATGAGTGCTTACTTATGTTTTGTCTCCTGTTATTTTTTGATTCCAGTCTTCATACTTTTAGACACCTTTGATAATATAGGAAGAAGAAAGTATTCGCTCCAGACGAAGATGTCTAGCTTGCTTGTGTGCTATAACATTAATCAGTGCACCGGGCCCAACGTTTTCTATCATTGGAACCTTGATGATTTATCTCATTTGAACATAATCTAACCCCTCTGATTTTTGTCAGTACATGATTGTACACCTCCTATACCCGCTTAATTGTGTGTTCATTTTGTTAATCAAGAAGCATCTGATTTTATGGCTGGGTACGCTGAAAATATATAAAACCTTTCTTCTTTTGGATAATTTGTTTCCCTTTGACCAATCTTTGTTACTTGCCTACACATCTGTGCATAGCGTAATGCTCCAGCATGACCGCTTCGTGTGCTGCCTCGATTCGCGCGGCCACTACGCTCGCGCCGAGGCGGAGGCAGCTGCCACTCTCGACACCCTCCGCTGCGCGCAGGGGCGGAGACAGGGGGCGAGCAGGGGCTAGACCCCCCCCCCCCCCCCCCCCCC
>NC_053024.1:44190514-44239625 GCF_003073215.2 Triticum urartu
CCAGGATTATGAGAAAGCCTGCGTTTACAAGAAAGTGAGTGAGCTCTGTAGCATTTCTCATATTATATGTGGATGACATACTTTTGATGGGAAATGATATAGAACTTTTGGACAGTATTAAGGCCTACTTGAATAAGTGTTTTTCAATGAAGGACCTTGGAGAAGCTGCTTACATATTAGGCATCAAGATCTATAGAGATAGATCGAGACGCCTCATAGGTCTTTCACAAAGCACATACCTTGATAAGATATTGAAGAAGTTCAATATGGATCAGTCCAAGAAGGGGTTCTTGCCTGTGTTGCAAGGTGTGAAATTGAGCTCAAGCTCAATGTCCGACCACGGCAGAAGATAGAGAAAAGATGAGTGTCGTCCCCTATGCCTCAGCCATAGGGTCTATCATGTATGCCATGCTGTGTACCAGACCTGATGTAAACCTTGCCGTAAGTTTGGTAGGAAGGTACCAAAGTAATCCCGGCATGGAACACTGGACAGCGTCAAGAACATCCTGAAGTACCTGAAAAGGACTAAGGATATGTTTCTCGTATATGGAGGTGACGAGGAGCTCGTCGTAAAGGGTTACGTCGACGCTAGCTTCGACACAGATCTGGATGACTCTAAGTCACAAACCGGATACGTGTATATTTTGAATGGTGGGGCAGTAAGCTGGTGCAGTTGCAAGCAAAGCGTCGTGGCGGGATCTACATGTGAAGCGGAGTACATGGCAGCCTCGGAGGCAGCGCATGAAGCAATCTGGATGAAGGAGTTCATCACCGACCTAGGAGTCATACCCAATGCGTCGGGGCCGATCACTCTCTTCTGTGACAACACTGGAGCTATTGCCCTTGCCAAGGAGCCCAGGTTTCACAAGAAGACCAGGCACATCAAGCGTCGCTTCAACTCCATTCGTGAAAATGTTCAAGATGGAGACATAGATATTTGCAAAGTACATACGGATCTGAATGTCGCAGATCCGTTGACTAAACCTCTTCCACGAGCAAAACATGATCAACACCAGAACTCTATGGGTGTTCGATTCATCACAATGTAACTAGATTATTGACTCTAGTGCAAGTGGGAGACTGTTGGAAATATGCCCTAGAGGCAATAATAAAATGATTATTATTATATTTCCTTGTTCATGATAATTGTCTATTATTCATGCTATAATTGTGTTATCCGGAAATCGTAATACATGTGTGAATACATAGACCATAACTGTCCCTAGTAGCCTCTAGTAACTAGCTCGTTGATCAATAGATAGTCATGGTTTCCTGACTATGGACATTGGATGTCATTGATAACGATCACATCATTAGGAGAATGATGTGATGGACAAGACCCAATCCTAAGCATAGCACAAGATCGTGTAGTTCGTTTGCTAGAGCTTTTCCAATGTCAAGTATCATTTCCTTAGACCATGAGATCGTGTAACTCCCGGATGCCGTAGGAGTGCTTTGGGTGTACCAAACGTCACAACGTAACTGGGTGACTATAAAGGTATACTACAGGTATCCCCGAAAGTATCTGTTGGGTTGACACGGATCGAGACTGGGATTTGTCACTCCGTATGACGGAGAGGTATCTCTGGGCCCACTCGGTAATGCATCATCATAATGAGCTCAGTGACCAAGTGTTTGGTTCATGATCATGCATTACGGTACGAGTAAAGTGACTTCAGATACGAGAATTGAACATAGGTATTGGATACCGACGATCGAATCTCTCGGGCAAGTACGTACCGATTGACAAAGTAATATATAAAGAAATAAATATTTACGGAAATGTAAATTTGAGGAGATAATTCTCGGCACCTCGTGTTCAACGATTTGAGTATTCATCGTTGTTGCACAAAATGTGGGTATAGCAAATCATGTTAGTATCCAGATTCCCGCTGTTGGTTATTGACCGGAGAGTCGTCCTCAGGTCATGTCTGCTGTGTCTCCCAAACCCGTAGGGTCTACACACTTAAGGTTCGGTGACGCTAGGGTTGTTGAGATATATAGTATACGGTAACCCGAAAGTTGTTCGGAGTCCCGGATGAGATCCCGGACAGTCACGAGGAGTTCCGGAATGGTCCGGAGGTGAAGATTTATATATAGGAAGTCAAGTTTCGGCCATCGGGAAAGTTTCGGGGGTAATCGTATTGTACCAGGACCACCGGAAGGGTCCCGGGGGTCCACCGGGTGGGGCCACCTATCCGGAGGGCCCCATGGGCTGAAGTGGGAGGGGAACCAGCCCCTAGTGGGCTGGTGCGCCCCATGGGCCTCCCCTGCGCCTAGGGTTGGAAACCCTAGGGGTGGGGGGCGCCCCACTTGCTTGGGGGGCAAGCCTTGGCCGCCCCCCCTTGGAGATCCCATCTCCTAGGGCCGGCCCCCCCTAGGGGCCCTATATATAGTGGGGAGGGAGGGCAGCCGCACCCAAGTCCCTGGCCCCTCCCTCTCCCCTCGTAACACCTCTCTCTCTCTCTCTCGTTGGAGCTTGGCGAAGCCCTGCCGAGATCACCGCTGCTTCCACCACCACGCCGTCGTGCTGCTGGATCTCCATCAACCTCTCCTTCCCCTTGCTGGATCAAGAAGGAGGAGACGTCTTCCCAACCGTACGTGTGTTGAACGCGGAGGTGCCGTCCGTTCGGCGCTAGGTCATCGGTGATTTGGATCACGACGAGTACGACTCCATCAACCCCGTTCTCTTGAACGCTTCCGCTCGCGATCTACAAGGGTATGTAGATGCACTCCCCTCTCCCTCGTTGCTAGATGACTCCATAGATTGATCTTGGTGATGCGTAGAAAATTTTAAAATTCTGCTACGTTCCCCAACACTTGATCATCCTATTCAATTCGTCAACCATTGCTCAACTTTGTTTACGTGTACTTCATACATCGCGTAAGGTATTCTATTGCTCTCCGATAACTCTAATTCAGGCTTCCATTATAGTGCCACATGGGATGGAGTCCACTGCGTACAGAAACATATCAATAATCCAGTATATTTAGTAGTATATTTTGTGCATTCCACTAGCTAGCGTATTAAGACTTTATCGCCGTTCGACGCACTGTTTTTCTTAACGAATTTTTCATGATACGTCTTCCTGAACTAAGGACGACACTTATAAAAGTACCCAGAATAATTGAAATTGTGAATATTCAATGACTGATTATGAATTTCACCATTAATATAATAATGAAGCAACTGAGATAGTGAAATACGCTGGATGGCAGTGCACAGCCTCCAAAGCTGCAACTATTTCTACTTGTACTGGCGCATGCACTCTTGCACAGCACTACCACTCGTCGGCTCGCTATCACGCGGGGTGCTGTTACAGCTTTTCTATTCGGACTTACTCTCCACAATCCTCTAGAATTTGGTTATTCGGAATATCAGTGACGCACAAAACCACCAGAAATTTCCATCCTAGAAACAATAGAACCTAGCCTCCGGCGATTGAGAATCTCGTAAGGGAGGAGGAGTCTGACAGACTCATCTTTCACCACCACGTGCAAGACGTTAGCTCCCTTCCACCCCTCTCTATCAACCATACAGATAAACAACTCAAGCCAATCAGCTCCGTCCTAAATACCAACCAAACCCTTAAGTGAATTGTTTGTGTGGTAGTACTATCGGCTTATCCATCCATTGTCATTTAGACCAGTTCCCATCGGTTTTCACCAATTAAAATTGATTGATGTTGCTTATTAGTATTAGCAATGTTTTGACCCTCTATTTGCTCAGAAGATGGGACATAACGCGGGTATGTGAATATAGGGAATGGTGTGATATATACCTTCAGAGCCTCTAGGAAATCATAGAAGGATACTATATATTTGGAATGCTTAGGTTTTAATAATTTTCTTCAATACATGTTAAGGCGCTCGCACTTCAACACTTAAGATTTGGATCAAGCGAGGATTAGCAACAACAATGTGATGACATGTCACCCTTAACAGAGGATTATTGTAGCTTAATTATCCGGGCATCACATTCGAGGTGATAGTAAAAGCCCTCACTCCTAGTGTTTGCAATCGATAGGGGAATAATGGAGAACTCTTAGGGATGTCGCATCCACGTAAAACTTTTAATTACCGTAGTGATAACCTACAGAGGGATTATGGTAATGACATGTATGGTACGAAGTCAACCTAGAGTAGAACGTATTCTGTACATGGATTCGCCTAGCATAAACACTAAGAGTGACAGTGACCAGATAGTATTATGCCATAGCATAAGTCGCGATAGAAACATACTAATGGGATTACATACCCACTGAGAACGCCTCACTCCTATGCCAGTTCACATGTTACTATTCTTGTTGCTCTCACTACTTCTTTTCATGTTATTTAGTTTATGTTCGCCATTCACTCAAAACTACTATTTATTATCGCCCTCAATTTGCTTTGAGTCTACAATTACTTGCAGGCATAATTTTATAAGTCACTACGAGACACCCATCTTGCTTCGGTGGTGATCATTACTCTTACTTTCGAAAAGCTTACAACTTTAAACCATTGTGCACTGGTTAGGGACCAGCAAATTAGCTTGAAACATACATGGACAAAAGGTGATTGGTTAAAGTCACCGCGTTGGGCGTGAGCCAAACGACGCTATTCGCCGTCGAAGGGGAGTGAAGGCCGAACACAAGTATCCAAGGACATCAGCAGGTTGCCCCGGACGGCTAAACGTGCGTTGAAGGCCAGAAAGCGGTGCACCCAAATGGTGACAGAGGTTGGGGGCGTCTACGAGTCGAGTGCCAGGCTTCTTTCGACAACCCAGCCCTCGGTGCCTCGCCTGATGGTTCGGTCGCCGCTTCGACTCCCCACTGCTATCTGATTGCACGTAGCCGAAGCTTGGTACCAACTGCCTGCGAAGTGCCAAGCTTACCCGCAGTCGATTCGGTGACGAGTAATCCCCGGCCGCTCGCTCACAAGGGCGCAGTGAAAGCGACGAACCGACTCCGCCCGTGTGGTCCCCCGGCGCACGTGCACACGACTGGCTATGCTTTGGGCGTGGCACTCAAGCAACGCCCCAAAACTCTGACCCGGCCAAGCCCCTGCTCAGCGGTGCTTGAGCCACCTTCTACCTTAGCACCCACCCGAAGCCCATTCGGTCCATCTACGCGGGCACGGTGCGGCCTCTCATGGGGGGTGGAGCCGAGCGAGCTTGCGCTGCAGCTTCACGGCAGCAGCTGCAGCGACGCCAACCCCCAAGCGCTTCTGAGACCCGGCTGGACTACTTCAAAGTGGAGGAGGAGGAGGAAAGTTCCATTGGGCTGATGCGGAGCCCCCAGAGGAGAGATGCAGCGCCCGCGCCCATGCTGGAGAGCGATTGGCCATTGGGGGAGTCGACAAGGAGCCAGCCACGACATAACCGTGCGGCGAGCGGAGCAACGAAGTGGGCGTGTCCGCGCGCGGGCTGACAACGAGGAGCAGCGATACAGCCGGCCCGTCTCGAGCACTGGCGGCAAGGACCAAACTCGTCGGTGATGCGCGGCTTGAAAGCCATCCCGTGCATGGGCGAGCGACCAGGCATGTCGGCAACAAGACGGCCAGTCTCGGCCCGCCAACCTCGCAAGTGTGTCAGCTCCCAGCGCCGAGCGCGCGGCGGCCAACGCGTGGCCCATGGCAGGCGCGTCGGGGTCTGGTGGGACGTGCCGAGTCTGGCGAGAGCGGGAACCCGGCCGGCCGAACCCCCCCCCCCAAAGTCCCCGAGCCGTGGCGCCATCCCGTTGGGAGCGGAGGGGGAGCCGCGCCATGCGCCGGCCCCACTGCTTGACGCCGCGAGAAGTCGGCCAGCCCCGACTGCGCGACACACGGTGCGTGGTCGGAGCCGCGGGAAGGCGCCACGGGAGGGCGCCGGGGGACGCGGGGTGCGGCTCCGAAGCGGAGTGCCCGGCCTCCCTCGAAAGCGGTCGGCGCGGCGGCGCCCGGGGCAGACGGGCCTGCCTGGCCGCTCGCCATGCCGGGGCGCCGGGTCTGCGGCGCGCGGTCGTCCGCCGGGGCGCCGTATGCCATCTCCCGTGCCAGGTGGCGGCTGGGGACCGCGTGGGGCCAGGGCCGCCGGCGGGGGTGGGGCAGGGCAGACTTCCGGGCGGCGTGCGCCCGATTCTTCGTCGCGTCGGACACCTGAGTGGGCGGAGCCAGGCCCGGGGCGCGGCGCACGCTGGATCCGGAAAGTGAGCCCGTCACGGAAGACTATCAAGGGGACCCACGAGGGGTGGCCCGGGGGAGCAGGCCGCCAGCGGCGCGGTCCCGCCTGCCGTGGCCGGAGGGCGAGGAGAGCTGGCGCGGCAGCAGGGGGTCGGGCGGGTCCAGGGGGGCACCGACGCCCTGGTAGCGGCCTGTGCCGCGCCCATGGTTACTTCATTGGTATAGTCATGGCCGAAGTCCTGCGGTCGCGAGGAGCCGTGAATATTGCAGAGGGACAGGCTCGACCCTGTCGCGCGCGGGCCGGCCTTGCTCAAAAAAAGTGGCGGGGCGCGAACAATGACCGGACAAACCGACGAAGCCACGAGGACGCAGGACTAAACAGGCCGACGCCGGGAGCTTCCTCTCTGCGCACCCAGCAGGCAACCAAGAATTTAAGCGATACGTGGCCGCGCGGAGGCCCCGCGAGACCGCACCCGCTCAACGGCGCCTCGGACCACTGCTGCACTTCCGAGAAAGGGAGGTGCAGTAGTACAGCGCGTGCTGTCGTGTGGAGAACAGGGCCGGGCTGGGCAACGGTAATGGCTTGAAGGAACCAAATCGCCGTGCGAGAATTGCTAGCCATGACATACTATCCGACACAGGATGACCACTCCAGACAGTCAAAAGGCGGCCACAAACAAGCGGTCGGCGCTGAGCGGAGGAGTTGAGAAAGGCAGTCTACGATAGCAGTTGGTGATGGAACCCGGGACGAGTGATGCGTCACCCTGGGAGCCGGCGTGCCAGGGGGGCACCGCCAGAAAGGCGTTGGGACGTACAAATGGGTGGCGCCCTGGGCCGGGCCCTCTGTCTCGCGCGGCGCGGTGATCGGTAGGCGGGCGGTCCTCAGGGGCCGATAGAAGAAAAATGAGCAGGCTCCATTCTCCACAGCGTGAACATACCGGGACACGTACCGTCTCAGAGCAGATGTACCCTGCAGTGGTCTCTCAGGAGGACGGTATAGGACTGGGGTCGCGACCGTAAATCCTTCAATTACTTTTCAACCTACAATGCACACAAACAGTAAATCCAATAGGTGGAAAATAGTGTTTTTGGGCGTTTCAGGACGTTTTCCACAACAGGCGTTGGTTGGCCACCGTTCGTTATCTGAGCAATATGGTAGCAAAACGGCTATTCTAGTGCTCAGGACGTCGCGTCGGGCTATAATGTCAGATCGTGATGCCTCGAAATACGGCTCGAATGCGACGCCCAGGAACGCAACAAATGGCCAATCCGGAGGAACAGGGACGCTGGCGAAGGGGAAATTTAGAGTAGATATAAGTCAACCCGAGATTTTTTACTCTTTCACATTAAACACTTTAGAACCCTAGATAGGTCCCTGCACGACGTATAAGAGCTCTACAGCTAGGATCCATTATTCACGTTATTGTCTTAGAATTGTGGGACGTTATAAGCTTAATACACGCTGGACGTCGTCATTCAGTTGGATCCGACGCCAAAGTCTCTCAAGCGAAATAGTGATTGATACGCAGAAACACCAAAAGAATAATATTATGCAAAGAATGGACACGATGTGCTAGCAATAGTGACGGTATAGATAGAAAACAGATATATACCTGCGCTGTCCAAAGCTACTAGCAGGATGTGTCTATCTTGACGAGGGCAGTATGATTATTTATCCATAGGAGTTAAAATCATACTGTTCAGCAGGACAGGCCGGTTACCCAAGCGAGGTAGGTGGAACACGAAGGACACGATACGGAGTTCATACGCGAGAAATGCAGGAGTCAGATGAATAGAGAAGACGCCCCACCGATGCAAATGTCAAGAGGACATATATCACTCAAAGATATTTACGATCGAATAGGAAAAATGATAGAGAAACGACGGGCGCCTGCCCTAGTTACTGTATAAGATAGTATCTAGTTTTTTTGAATTTTGTTCAACAAAATCACTATAGCGTCACAAACTGTGAGCTGACAACAACAATAGTGGGTGCCAAGCACAACTCCCCTATGATGGACTGACACAAAACCTACTTATGTCAGAGAAAGACGTATAGAATAGTACGACTACCATAACACGGTTATTCGAAGAAATACTCGTGAGAATAGTGTACTAAAGATAAATAATTTGGAACTGTTTTTGAATTTGATCCAAAATACTCCGCTACAAACTGATGGTCAAGACACCTATAGGAAAGTCTGCCAAAGAAGCGTGATGGTGCGCTTCGCAAACTTCCAGTGCGGGATTCAAGACAATATTAGCGTTACTACAATAAACTACTGTTTTTTTAGATAACATAGTGTCAATCCATCATAAACGGTGAACATCCTAGTGCCATTCAGCACTGCTAAGGACAACAACAGACACTCCCTGAGGAGGGGTCAGCTAGGATGAAGGACTTGACAACCATACTATCTCACCGGTATACTGTACAGCTCCCAAACAGACTAGAGTGCCTCGCGAGATCACCAAGGAGAGAATAGGCCCCACATGAAAGACTTGAAGCAAGAAGGCTCCAGCGTCAGCGGACACTACGCAAAAGCCTGCAGCTAGAGAGGACTCGGACTGCCTCGGGTCCAGGAAGATACTGCAAGCGAAGTGACATGTTGAGATGAGTGATCCACACCTTGAGCCATGCCACATCCTGTTTGCGTAGAAGCGATGAGAATGTAGACAAAGAAGTAATGCCATATTGAATCTAAAAGACAGCGCTCAAAATAGCACATAAAGCACCCCTTAGATTATCCTGTCAATGAACCCAATAGCTAGTCAATAGCGTTCAATGGGCAGTACCATTCACAGTATGGGCCGAGGAGTCACCGGATTCCCGAATAGGATAGGATAAGTACTATATGTGACGCGGATTAACGATGTCTCCCGCCCCTACCAACTGATATTGCTCTCCCACGCGTGGACACAGCAGCACAACACCTCAAAGCACAGATCAGAATGACACCCTCCTCACCAGAGACCCCCGCTCGACGGAGAACCCGAAACAGACAGACTAGAAGCGAAAGACAAAGATATCAGCTCAGGATCAGGGCAAGAAGCCCTTAGAAGTGACGAGGCATTAACATATTCATTGGCTTCGCAACCCGCCGCGTCGCAGGGTGCCCGGCCGTATGGCCACATGTTTCCGCAATGAGCCACCAATCGGAGAGCAATAGCCCATGGCCAGACCCCGCGCCACGGCCTATGCGCAGCGCCAGGAGGCCGAGCGGGACGCCCCTCCTGGCCCCCGGCAAAGTGCAGCAATGGGACGTTTGACCACTGAGGTCATATTGAGATGAGCAGAGAACCACCTGGGTGGATTCCAACGATGCGTGTCTGGCCCTCCGTTGATGAAGCTGCACCGCAAGGCGGCGAGGTGTTTGTTGTTTAGAGCCCGTCTGTGGCTATAGAAAACCGAACCGGCAGAAAACGAGAGCGCCTAACCCTTTGCGAGACTAGGGATGGTCGTAACGTGGGGCGACACCCTCCGCAAGTGAGAGACGCAACTACGTGGTCCAATTTCACCAATACTACCGTCGTGCAGCTACTCTACACCTAATGCTCTCTAGCGTCGTTTCATGTCTTGCGGGCTCGCACCGAGCTGCGAAGAGCTCAACTGACAGGAAAGCTCGGAGTCGTGCCGGTGGGGTAATAACCGTAACCTAGTATCAGGACACCCGAGGAGGCGCACGAAGAAAGACACAGTATGTTTTACGTTGCGAAAATAGACAATGGAAGAAATAGCTCACATAGCAAGCGGACGGCTTCTGCGGCGTTGCAAGTGGACAACATGGCTACACCGACCTCTAGGGCGCGAACCCTCAGACGGAGAGGCGCGCCCCGGGTGTCAACTTAAAGACGGACGATGGGGACGAGGTCTCTGCCGCCCCCAAGGCAGACGTATATAAGATATGGACGGCGTGCTCCCGGCAAATCGACATCACAACTGCTTGACTGAGCCCGTCCACTACCCAACTAAAGCTAGCCCGTAGCTCGACGATTTACGGTCAGATAGATATATACTAGAAGCACGCCTCATGTTAGAAACTCGTGCTCTATGCAGAACCGTGCTATGGCGGCACCACTACCAGCAGTACCCGCATATGCTGACGGCACCGATCAGTGACCAAGTGCCTCGAGGACAAGTGTCCCAGTGGTCCTGCCCTTCAGCGGATGCAGATGTACTAGGAAACATGCAGAACCTGTATTGTACCAATGGTCTGCTGGACAGTTTCATGTTTCCTTCCATGCGTACAGACAACAAAAATCCAGAGAAACTAAGAGCGAACATAGAACTTTATATTTATTATATTAATACTGTTGCACAGCGTTCACAAGAACAGCAGCCAACCAACAATAATTTGATCATCAAGCATTCACCAATAAAGTTACAGGACGATGTATTGAAATTCTTCAGAACCTGAAACTGACCTGACGATGTAGCTTCTTTACGAGAATAATTAGGTTGAGCTAATTGGCACTAATATTGAGACGACGGGCGACACACGCGACTCGCGCGGCGACGCGGGCGGCGCACACGCCTCGCGCGGTGGCGCGGCCGGCGATCGAGGCGGCGCTGGTGGAGCACACGGCGATGCGACCTGCGCGGGGGGCTCGCGAGGTGCGGGTTCCGCAGCGGATTCCGCGCGCAGGCGATGCGGTGCGCGGGTCTGGTTCGCATCGGATCTCGTGGCGGCGAGGCAGGTCGCATGCGCGCGCACAAGCCGCTCCAGTGCTGACAAGGGACAGCGAACGTCGGAGCAGAGGACGGCAACGCGAGAAGAAGGCGGGCGGCCGCCAGGACGGTGGGTCGGGATCCGCCTGGTCCACCGCCATTGTTCCCCGCGCAGTCCCGCGACCTTACTCGTAGGGACGCAGGGAGGCCGTGTACAGCCACAGTTCGTCGCAGTCGCCCCGAGATGGTCGACGCGTGCGTTACTCGTCGGTGCTTCCGCGTTGGAGTGGAGTGGCCGCAGCGGCGAAACGACATCGTGGCGGGCCTCCCTCTTCTCGGAGCACGGAGGCTCTCCTGCGGCGTAGAGAAGAGGCCGACGCGTGGCAGCAGCGGCCGGCTCATGCGCGGCAGCAGAGTGTCTTGCAGGTCCGCCGGCAGCGGTGCGAGCCCGTCCCGGTCGTCGTCGCGCCGGGCAGCGACCGCCAGTTCTCCGTCCAAGAACTCTAGGGTGCCGCGCGGGACGACCCGGCCGCATGCCTCGTACTTCGCTAACCGGTTCCGACCCAGAGCATTGGCCAGAAGTGCGACCCAGCCATGACATTCAGCAAGATTAGTGCATCCGGCCAGAGTTCGGTGTTAGTGAACGCTATCTATTCGCAGTGGGTGGGTCCGACGTCTAGTAGGGCAGCGTCTGTCGTGTGCTGAAAGGCGTATTACAGGGGCCGATTGCATACACATGGTGAGTGGGTCAAGGAGACCGAGTTTTAGATGAGGTGTAGAGTAACGGTTGTACTAGACCTGAGATCTAAACCTCTCTGCTAGCCTTTGTTCAGCCTGCCGCCGGGTGTTTTAGTGGGGCAAGGTAAGGAAGTTTCTACGAACAGTTGTCTCAAAGTGCCACGTAGGGTGAGGGTGTTTAGGGTTTGATATAATGGGGGCAATTTTACTGGTCAAATAGAGCAAATCATGTAAAAAGAAAAAAAGATATCGCTCTAATTTATGTTTTGTTGAATTTTGGTTTCTATCTTTTCAAACCGTGTCATAACAACTATTTAAGAATATACGTTTGTAGCGTGAAGTTCCATATATGCCAAATAATATTTAGTGCGTACCTCACAGGATATAGTTTATTCTCATCAATATAGTTTAGCGAATTTTTGCTATCCACCATACCACAAATCTCACGAGGCGTGAAAAAAATCGCCGCGGACATGGCCAAGCCTGGCGGGCACCCCCAGGGCGGCGCCGGCCTCCGCCGGCGCTCAGGCCCGGAAGTCCGGCCCCTGGCTGGAAGCGAGCGCCCAGAGCGCGCAACGGAACCGCAAAGCGCGCGCAAAGCACCAGCGCGAGGCGCGCCGCGCTGCCGGGCCACGTATTAAGTCCGACGCCACTCCAACGCCGCAGCGAACCGGGCTCCCGCAACACGACCAACAAGGGAGAGAAAAACCTGCAGCGGCGAGAGGTAACCACCGCCCGCGGCCCCGCCCTGGCGACATTCGCGCCAGGTGAGTGGGGACCGGGCGTGCCAACGGAGGGACGCCCCAGACACAGCCGCCGCCTGGCGGCCCGTACCCCCCGGCGCCGCGACCGGTGCCGGCGAGGCCGCGGCAGCCCACACGGGCGCGTGCCGTGCGCGCCACCCCCCCGCAGCTCCCCCGGGCGCCGCCTTTCTGTGCCGCCCGCGGCCTCCCTGGGCGCGCACCAACACCGGTGGCCGGCCCTCGTCTCGGCCATCCGACCCGGAAGCGAGACCCGCCGCCGGCGCCCCGCGTCAGACAACTGCGCTCGCGCTCAAACGGGACCTGGGCACTGGGCGGCCGGTCAAACCTACTCGCGTCCTGGTAGGGTATTCGAGCAAGAAAACTATTGAGCTCCTCGTGGTTACGGCTCGACTAAGCTTAGTCAACGCATCATTCCCAGTGTTCGCCACTACAGCGCGACTAATGTAATTAATCCACCTACTGTATTTTGGAGCATGTTTGGGTCCAGAACTCATGCCTCCCCTCCACCACTTATGCGTCGAGTACTCTCCACGTGCCCGTGATCCAACGGGTAATGTGGCCTCAGAAACCTCCCCATTCACAGGATCCGCCAGCATCATCTCAGCGACGATTACTATGAATAGATCTACCTGATTCTTTTTCTCCGGCCAATAGTACTCTAGTTTCAAACTCAAACGGTGAAATGTGTGAGTGCTCATGTCTCACAGCATATTAAAAGCCTCTGCATCGAGGGTATAGAAGAAGCAGAAAGTTTAGGGGGCCAATAACGTTGAAACGCCTGGTACCAAAGATGTTGCCCTTCCTCTGGCTGTGTTAGACCTGGTTTATTGGTCAGAAAACAACAACTGTGACTCGGAAAACACAGCGAGAGAATAGAGACGCGGAAGAGTTATAGCATGGAACCCCTACAGGGACTGGGAGCACAAGCCGAACCCGAGGAAGTACGGTTGAGAGGGGATGGTTGACCGCCGTCGGGCCGCGTAGAATGATGTCCTCGCAGCCATAGAGTGATTTCCACACTCTCGACCGCAATCCGACCACGTCCTCTCTCGAGGCACCTCAGCTTGAGTGGAATGCCATCCTTCTAAAGACAGCGTTCCATACCGGATGAGCTACAACTTTGATTTTTGGGCGAAGCGGCGTCTCGTCTCAGGAGAACAGAAACACCACTATATTTGTGTTGATGACTGGTTCTGGTCCTATTTCGCTTCAGGTCCCAATTAGCTTGGCGCCCCCAGGCCCGGGATCCGATGATATTACATTCCTTATCTGATCCCTCGATTCGACTCCTCTAGTGTTTCACCCGTGTGCCATCGAACCCTGTATGGCTCCTCTCTCCAGAACCCTCGCAAAACACCGAGCCACTAAGAACGAATTGTTGGCAAGTGTGTTTGAGGAAGCTAATCCCTCGTCCCTCTTATGGCCGCTATCCACATTGAGGGCCGACCGCGTGTCCATACGCCAATACGATAGAATCATCGTCGCCATCGACATCCGAGCCCACACGAGCACCCCGGATAATGTAACGCATGTGAGACCAGAATGGCGCACGACGCAAGACGTCACATTAGTGAAGACTAGCGGATCCATCAACCAAGGACAGTATCGATGGTTAGTCTCACGGAATTCTGTGGCCCAGCACGTGAAAGAGCCACCAACGACTGTGGTGGGACTCCGCTACGTCCGTAGATGCTTAGCCTGGCGACGCATCCGGTATCTTAGTGGGTCTCTTCTTGTCCTGTCTCGCTGAAGGAAGGCAAAACAAATAGACAATTGCCCATTGGCATTAGACATGGGTCAATGGACAATTTGTTGGGAGCGAACCTCAGATTAAGTGCGCGAGGATAACTCGGTAAGTCAGATATACGACAACGTGTCGTTTACGCCCTGATACTGTCTGTAAAGCACCTTCGCGGCCAACGCCTTCTAGTTCTTCGGTTGGACTGTTGCAACGTGGCAACCTTCAAGTAGTGGGTGTTGACTCTATGAGGGCGCACACGGCCGCCGCCAGGGTCGAGGCGACTGCCACAATCGACTTCCCGGACGGAACCCGCCAGCCCGACTGACAACAGAGGCGGATGCCTCAGCGACAGCAAAATGAAGCTTCTGTTGTTACGATGGGAAAAGAAATCCGAGAACGAAAGCCGATCCTGTGCGAGCAACCCTTGCATAGTTATGCACAAGTCGCCCGCAGGGCCACAAGGCCGAGCACAGCCCCTGGCCCCGTGCCCACTGACCCAGCCAAGTGCTATGACACAAGATCGCCGAGCGACAGCAGGGATGGGACAGGGCGGCTAGTTTATTGTTGGTTGTACCCACCAACACTAACTGTGCGAGTACAGGGCCGTACGGGGCGACAGCCGCCGCAACCCTGGAAGGGTAAACGATGGTTAAGTCGCGGCACTCTCACATGTGTGTCAGCCTTGACATGCTGCAACTTCTGTACTCGTGGTTGTCGGAGTTACACCTGTTACATTGTAGTGAGATGTGGCATTAGCAGGAACCCTGTGCATGCAGTGCTACGTCAGACGTCAAACTCGCGTTTGTCCGGTGCTGGGGGAATCAAGGATATACCACCCTCCCGACAACTGTATTTACCGGCTCCACGTGCCAATATCAGTGTGTACCGGAGAGAGGTAGCCGATAAGGCCCCCAATCGCAATTGTATGCGCCGACAGAACGAATCGACAAAAGGGTCGCAGAGAGAGACTTGTAAGAGGCAGGGGATGCGGTACAGGGAGAGTCGTTCCCAGAGTCACTAAGCAAAAACCGTGAGTCCTCGGTTATTCCCACATTCCTCAGCTATTTCGGTATATATCTACTGCCATTATGCGTCGGGTTGCACACTGAAACCGCTGCGGGGTGGGTCACCGAGAAACCACCGACACAGAGGCCAGCGGCGACCAAGCACGGCGATCACAAATTTAGCATGGTTGATTTCATTCTCGGAAGGCCGGGTGTCCGCACCCAAATACGCCGAAGGCCGGGTGAGTGTAACGTGGGTCAGAACCGGGGCCGTGCAGAGGCGATGTATTGGAATGAAACTGGCGTATTTCCGCTTTGCGCTCCAGCGAACCCGTGGTCGAAACGTGACGCGACGGTGACCCAAAAGGCTCCAGCGGCTGATACGGATGTACGTTCGTGACTCTCCTCAACCAAGGCGGAGAGGTACAAATGTAGGTTGAGGGCCAACATCCTCTCTGGGGTACCCGAGGCGTGGAGATAGTTGGAGGGCGACAGGCGAGGGCTACCGCCGCCCTCCAAAGGACGGGTGAGAGAAGAAGTGCTGGAGTCGCAGATCAAAACGAACACACCAGCCCGTGTGACGCCATCTGCTGACGGACCAGACGGCTAGACGACTGCCCGTATGCGCGGCGCAGCAACGACCCCCTTGTTCTTCGCCGTGTCTCGGCGAGGCGTATTATTTCGCGAAGAAAAGAAATCTCACTGCAAGACGGAAAGGAACCGAGCTCGATACGAGAACCGGAGGCGACGCTTAGTGCACCGCAATAGCAGCTATCTAGAACGCCTGATGGGCGAGCGTACTGCATCTGGCCTGATCTGAGGGAGACAGGGTTGGAAGGATTCTGCGTATAACGACGTTGGGCTCGGGTTCTACGCAGTGAGGAGATTATATGCGAGTGACTCTCATCGCTCTCGAGAGAGGGGCCAAATGCAAGCAGGTGACAATAAGGGCTACCCGCATTCCACGCTAATGGTGTTCAGGCGGTGGATTGTAGGTTGAAGCCGCCTGAGTCTGTTGCACATCTTCAGCCTCGGGCATAAAACCTAGGGGTTCCTCTCTAACTACCAAGAAATTACGACAACATATTCCGACAGCCGCCGGGAGGTGTCTGGCTCCGAGCGAGTTGCTTGACTCTCTCCACCGGGGAAGGGAGGTAGAGGCGGGTTCTGGGTTCGCCGATATTCCCAGGTCAGGGAACCTCCTACGCTATATAATAAGTGGAACGGATCAGGAAGGAGCCAAAAGTATTCTGCTGACTAGCAGGTAGAATATGAGGGCAGATAGTGAGGCTCTCTCTACTACATGGAATATTATAGCTCTCTTGTCTTCTTTTGTTGGGTGCAAAGTCCGGTGCCAGATCCCGTGTGCAATGACGGATCGGCAGTGCCATGCAGGGTCCGACATGAGCGCAAAGCCGGTCAGGTTCTCAAGTGATTCCCGCTGCCAGGCCAAGAAGCCAGATATGCATCACTAATGGTGGGCTCAGAACATCAGCCCGCGATGTGTAGCTTAATGCTGTAATCCATTGGACGAGGTACAGGGTCGCTACCCTGGTCCTCATCACACGCCTGCAATTACATCAAGTAGGGCCGGTGTTGCGTGTAGTTGGTACACTCCTCGACACCCATTAAGTGGTGTAATCTCACGGTCTCTCCGACAATTGGGTTACCTTATGGAAACATTTTGTTTCCATCTATTAACTAACTAGATCACTGACGAATTAAAACTTAGCTGTACAAGAACTGATGGTTTCAAGCGATCAAACTAGTACATACCCCTAGGTAGCAACGGATCTAACACAACTCTACATCTCCCAATCTCACGCCGAGCAAGAGGTTAAAAAAATTATAGGAGCTAAGTCAATAGATTTGGAGTTCCGTATAAACAACCATATGCAATAATCGTCCCAAGAGTGTCTGTAGGTCCCGATTGAGCATGACCGTAACGCGGGAGTCACCACATAGTGTGTAAGTTTAGACAGCTCCTCAAGGCGAAGCTCTTCTTGGAGTGTATAGTAAAAAGCGTTTTCTAGGTTGTTCTATGAAAACGCCTTCAGACTTTTTATTGTTTAGGCATACGATTGTGCCGTATCGTCAAGTAACTCTTATGCTAAAGGTACTTACCGGCTTAAGACAATGCAGGATTTTGAGTGACAATTTTTGGACAACTCGACAAACTTAGGTAAACAAGCGAAATACAAAAAAGTCGTTGATCTGCAGTCGCTCATTATAATTGTTTGTTTGTCACTTACAACAAGTGTTGTGGTTATACTCTTCTGTACCGAATACACAGCGTGCATACAACTGAATTCAAGAATGTATCATATAAGGTACAATAGATGAATAATATATGTTATATCTACTCGTTCGACTATAGTATCATCCATAATAAAATTACTTCATCTAGCTAAGTATGATTAGTGACCGATAAAATAACCATATAAGTGGAGATCGTAAATTAAGATAGATAGTCTGATCTATCGAAGTCTTGTCTTGAAACTCTTTGTATACACTACACGAATATCTCAGACTCTTACGGTGTGGTCCGGGAAACCAGATGTGCACCGCGACCGGGCGGACGGGAAAATCCATCGCCCGCAACGCGGAGAGTCAGAAGTACCTCACTTATTCGCAAGGAACAAATATGTTAGGTGCTCTGCCGTACGACCGGTCAAATATAACTCTCTCGCTGATGAGAATATTAGTGTTAACGTGTAAACAGAATAGAATGCCGATATATTTACTTTTTTTGAGACTTATCCTCTGGATTCTACAATTATGAGCCTGGTCTACGAGACATATCTGTAGGTGCAATCACCTAGAGGTTCCACAAGCCTAATAGAGATCAGAACCGCTCATAGCAAGAGACCTTGGCGATGCGGAGCCGTAAACAGCCGGCGAGTGAAGATACAATATAGCAAAGGAGTTACTCACAAAATATATAGGACTAGTTAGCGCGTCTTTAAAAGACATCTAGAAGAACTGCAGAGTATCTACCGTGTGTCGCGGCATCGTCAGGATAGAAGTAGAATAAATGGTAGGGTCGAAGAGACGTCATCAGTGGCTCGCAATGCTAAACTACCTAAGACAGCCGTCGGGATGTATAAGGGAGAGAAATGAAACTCGATCTATATCCTCCAGACGAAAAAACATAATGTCTAGGAAAAAACATAACGATGCACAGACTAGTGAAACGGAAGGCGAAAGGAACTAGCCAGCGATCGTCTGAGATACAAGCTACAAGATGAGATGCCTCAGGAAACAGCTTCATGATAGTTTGGAGAACATTTACGAAGTGATGTGCCCAGTTATCCTCGCTACAGTCGGAAGTTATATTAGTAGATTAGACACGTCGCTGACTGATTTGCCATCGTACTTTTGACCAAATTACTCCCTAATTCGCCACATATACTCACTCATTACTTTAGGTGTGCACAGCCGTAGGCTATAGCACCATCATGTGATAACGATTACGACTGTGACGTCCTCTCAGACACAATATTGGTGGTTTCGGCCCAAGATCACGGGATGTCGCAATCCCGAATTGGATGTTCGCTGCCGCTAAAGCCACACGACCCGGCAAACCCGAGACCGTTAGAACAGAAACAGGCGACGCGCAGCGCAACCCTCAAACAGAGCAAAGGTCACCACATAAGTCCCAACGCAATCCCAGCTGCCAGAAGAACAGCACGGAGCGGACCAGCGGACCACCAAAGGCCAACCAGACGACACCAAACCGTGCTTTTGCCAGAGCAGCAGGAGCACGCCGACTGCGAACAGAGCGCACACCATGAGAAACCGAAAAGTGCACAGATGCACCCGAAGCCGTGAGCAAGAAGGCGATAATGTGATCTGTCCAGCATTGCCACGAGCCAACCACCACCGCTCCACCCCCAGGAGCCAAGCCCGGGGGGGCAGCGCACCCTGCAAAAGCGTGCTCTCGTACACCAATGTTGTGTGCGTGCGCCGCACTCGCCCAACTCAACGGAGCGACTTTGTTCCCGAGCCTCAGGGAGAGACGAGAGGGGCCAAGGAAGCCACCCCGAAACCTCCCAAGAAGGGTGAATCGCGGCCGCACCCCAAAGTTTCGAGCATCACGGCGTGACAACGCAGACCACAGGTCTCTTCTTTCCTCCTGCTCTCCTCGTCGCTCCAGGTGTTGGATCCCGAAGAATGCCTTTCCGCTTCCATAACCTAAATCTCGACCAGCTGGATTCCACCACAGAACGGCTTACCCGACCGCCCAATCCTTCCTCCATCGACCGACCATCGCCCGCTGGCACGGTAAGTCAAGCTAGCGCCAACCAGAAATAGCTTACGCTCCCACACTTCAGCGTTGTGCACGACCAGCGATGCCCGCTACTTTTTTGACACTTGCCCTATGTCTCCGCAAGCCCCACTACATACTTTTCCTTATTCTTGAGTCATTTCATGTATCGCCAACTCCACGAATTCTACTGTCCTTGCCAACCATGCTCCCAACCAGGCATCGATGTCCTGTTGTAGCACGAACGCGACACGACAACTCGCTTCTTCCTCCGCCAGCACCCGTATGATTATGCGTCTTCCTTCTGAGTCGACTAACACTTCATTGAACAATCAGACTCCCAGCACAACTCAATCTCTGCGTGCGCCTAATCCTTCCTCCATGGGACCTCCGCCATCGCCATAGTCTGACATACTCCTCCGTCCTGAAACCAAGCTATCAATATAGAAGTCAAACCCTGGTCTAGAAGCTTATGGTTGCCCGCGACAATGCACAGCTTGATCGTTTAGCCGCACGAGAATGCCTGCGTCCCTACCACCCATGAGAGCCGCCGAACATGCAAGTAGATGAGATGAGGGATGCAAGCTGTCGGATGTAGTTCTCAACATGGCGAAGGCTTGGAAAGGTATAGAGTTGGGCTTCTTCCAACCTTAATGCCCAAGTAGGTGTAGCGACGGGAACACGTTTCTCGCGACAGAGGCTTCTCGTTCCTGCCCATTTGAATCCGGTTAGGCGATTACTAGTCAACACATGAATCGCGTACGCTTGGTAATCCCGCGTCCATTTCTGCACATTTGATAGCACCAACAGAAGGCTCTGACAGATTCGATGAATTAACATCCAAACACATCAGAATGCATTATAAGAACCGCCACAGGCCCGTGTTTTTATCTATTAAAAGCACAACATGCAATCAGACCTCCCCAAAACCTAACCATTTCCACATTTATTGGTTCTGCTATTAGTGCAATATTCAAACAGCCCATAATTGCTCATCGGCCTCATAAACTGAAATCATCGTTTCATTGGATGACGATAAAGTCTTCGACATTAAACTTCAATTGACGATATTACCATAGTTTTGCTACGGCCAACGAACGTGAATTTACCTCAACTTTCACTGTATAGGTTCAGCCCAATGAGGGTCTCAAGTCACCATTGTATTTAGCTGTAGCTTTTCAATAAGGTGTATTCTACCCACAAGCGTCGCATATGAAGGTTCTGTACTCTAAATTGTATGACTTATAAAATTATGCCTAAGTAAATTGTAGCCTCAAATAAGTTATCGGAAATAGTAGTTTGAGTGAAGGGCGAACGTAAATTAAAATAAATGGAAAAAAATGTGACAACTAAAATAAGTAACACATGAACTGGCATAATAGCTTCCAGTGGTATACCATTAGTATATTTTTCTATCTGCATGACAGCTTATACTTAAGTGGCATTTAAGACTGATCTTCCTGCACTCTTACAGTGTTATCATCATCTCAGTGATCCATCCAATGATACAATCAATACTCTACTACTTACTAGTTGACTTCGTACCATACACTTCTATTACCGAATCCCCCCGTATTCTTCACTACCCGAGTAATCTAAAAGTTTTACTCGTTGACTCCCATCATCCCCTCCTTAACCAGCATCTTCCATCGCCATTATTCCCCTACGATTGCACCACACTAGGATGAGCTAGCTTATCGACCTTAACTCATCTCCAGTGCTCATATATCTCGCCTGTTTCCTCTCAGTCTGCACTTGCTATACTATCCTTGATCCGACCAATAATTCCCTTCATGCCTTATTGACCAAAACATGTGTCATTCCAGTAATTGGAACCCTCTCAACAGAGCTTCTATAGATTAATTCTTGAATAAAAGAGCACTACAACATCTAAAATTATTATTCTCTTTAATTACCGATTCCAACACTTATAGACAACTACCACAGGTTCATCCATTATTCCCTTAGAGAAACTATAGGTATACTCAACAAGAAGACATCAATCATCACACCGCAGACGTAAACATGCATGATCAAGCGATTAATACCACGCAACAACACACAAGGGTTTGTTATTAACGAGAATGATGGGATGATATTATATGATGTTAGGAGGGATGATAACGTCCCCTTGCACGTGTGCGTGAAGTGCGATCTCCTTCCTTACATCTCCACCGGGCTTTCATGTTCTGATGAAATTTCTGTTCTCGTGTGCCTTATCCGTCATTCCAATCTAAAGTTGAATAGCCAACTAGAGAAAGCACATTTACGACCGTACGATGCATCCTCTACAGAGTCATTTTGCGCTTGGACCTCACTGCCTCAACTTCTTCTCAGTTGCTTCATATTTATGGAGATAATAATCCTTCATACTATTTCATCATCATTTTCGGTTCTTCTTAATCTCCAATTGCTTCAGAAACGTATCCTGAATCATCAACAACAGTGCGGAACGCGATAAAAATTCCACCAAAGCCTACCTGATGCACAAAATAAAGACTAAAAACATATATTGGACTCAATCACCAGTGCACATAATAACCTGAATCTAATTTCAGGAGCAATGTATCTACTTTACTGCTACTCTTGACGCCGACTGATGCAGTGTCCCCGGGGGATATCTGTTGGGGAACGTAGCAGAATTTTAAAATTTTCTACGCATCACCAAGATCAATCTATGGAGTCATCTAGCAACGAGGGAGAGGGAGTGCATCTACATACCCTTGTAGATCGCGAGCGTTCAAGAGAACGGGGTTGATGGAGTCGTACTCGTCGTGATCCAAATCACCGATGACCTAGCGCCGAACGGACGGCACCTCCGCGTTCAACACACGTACGGTTGGGAAGACGTCTCCTCCAACTTGATCCAGCAAGGGGGAAGGAGAGGTTGATGAAGATCCAGCAGCACGACGGCGTGGTGGTGGAAGCAACGTGATCTCGGCAGGGCTTCGCCAAGCTCAGGAGAGAGGGAGAGAGTGTCACGGGAGGGAGAGGGAGGCGCCAGGGGCTAGGGTGCGGCTGCCCTCCCTCCCCCCCACTATATATAGGACCCCTAGGGGGGCGCCGGCCCTAGGAGATGGGATCTCCAAGGGGGGCGGCGGCCAGGCTTGCCCCCCAAGCCAAGTGGGGCGCCCCCCACCCCTAGGGTTTCCAACCCTAGGCGCAGGGGGAGGCCATGGGGGGCGCACCAGCCCACCAGGGGCTGGTTCCCCTCCCACTTCAGCCCATGGGGCCCTCCGGGATAGGTGGCCCCACCCGGTGGACCCCCGGGACCCTTCCGGTGGTCCCGGTACAATACCGATTACCCCCGAAACTTTCCCGATGGCCGAAACTAGACTTCCTATATATAAATCTTCACCTCCGGACCATTCCGGAACTCCTCGTGACGTCCGGGATCTCATCCGGGACTCCGAACAACTTTCGGGTTACCGCATACTAATATCTCTACAACCCTAGCGTCACCGAACCTTAAGTGTGTAGACCCTACGGGTTCGGGAGACATGCAGACATGACCGACACTCTCCGGTCAATAACCAACAGCGGGATCTGGATACCCATGTTGGCTCCCACATGCTCCGATGATCTCATCGGATGAACCACGATGTCGAGGATTCAATCAATCCCGTATACAATTCCCTTTGTCAATCGGTACGTTACTTGCCCGAGATCTATCGTCGGTATCCCAATACCTCGTTCAATCTCGTTACCGGAAAGTCACTTTACTCGTACCGTAATGCATGATCCCGTGAACCACACTTGGTCACATTGAGCTCATTATGATGATGCATTACCGAGTGGGCCCAGTGATACCTCTCCGTCATACGGAGTGACAAATCCCAGTCTTGATCCGTGTCAACCCAACAGACACTTTCGGAGATACCCGTAGTATACCTTTATAGTCACCCAGTTACGTTGTGACGTTTGGTACACCCAAACACTCCTACGGTATCCGGGAGTTACACGATCTCATGGTCTAAGGAAAAGATACTTGACATTGGAAAACTCTAGCAAACGAACTATACGATCTTGTGCTATGTTTAGGATTGGGTCTTGTCCATCACATCATTCTCCTAATGATGTGATCTTATCAATGACATCCAATGTCCATAGTCAGGAAACCATGACTATCTGTTGATCAACGAGCTAGTCAACTAGAGGCTCACTAGGGACATGTTGGTGTCTATTATTCACACATGTATTACGATTTCCGGATAACACAATTATAGCATGAATAAAGACAATTATCATGAACAAGGAAATATAATAATAATCTTTTATTATTGCCTCTAGGGCATATTTCCAACAGTCTCCCACTTGCACTAGAGTCAATAATCTAGTTACATTGTGATGAATCGAACACCCATGGAATTCTGGTGTTGATCATGTTTTGCTCTAGGGAGAGGTTTAGTCAACGGATCTGCTACATTCAGGTCCGTATGTACTTTACAAATATCTATGTCTCCATCTTGAAAATTTTCACGAATGGAGTTGAAGCGACGCTTGATGTGCCTGGTCTTCTTGTGAAACCTGGGCTCCTTGGCAAGGGCAATAGCTCCAGTGTTGTCACAGAAGAGATCATCGGGCCCCGACGCATTGGGTATGACTCCTAGGTCGGTAATGAACTCCTTCACCCAGATTCTTGTCTTGCCTCCGAGGCTGCCATGTACTCCGCTTCACATGTAGATCCTGCCACAACGCTTTGCTTGGAACCGGCACCAGCTTACTGCCCCACCATTCAAAATATAACGTATCCGGTTTGTGACTTAGAGTCATCCAGATCTGTGTCGAAGCTAGCGTCGACGTAACCCTTTACGACGAGCTCCTCGTCACCTCCATATACGAGAAACATATCCTTGGTCCTTTTCAGGTACTTCAGGATGTTCTTGACCGCTGTCCAGTGTTCCATGCTGGGATTACTTTGGTACCTTCCTACCAAACTCATGGCAAGGTTTACATCAGGTCTGGTACACAGCATGACATACATGATAGACCCTATGGCTGAGGCATAGGGGACGACACTCATCTTTTCTCTATCTTCTACCATGGTCGGACACTGAGCTGAGCTAAATTTCACACTTTGCAACACAGGAAAGAACCCCTTCTTGGACTGATCCATATTGAACTTCTTCAATATCTTATCAAGGTATGTGCTTTGTGAAAGACCTATGAGGCGTCTCGATCTATCTCTATAGATCTTGATGCCTAATATGTAAGCAGCTTCTCCAAGGTCCTTCATTGAAAAACACTTATTCAAGTAGGCCTTAATACTGTCCAAAAGTTCTATATCATTTCCCATCAAAAGTATGTCATCCACATATAATATGACAAATGCTACAGAGCTCCCACTCACTTTCTTGTAAACGTAGGCTTCTCCATAAGTCTGCATAAACCCAAACGCTTTGATCATTTCATTAAAGCGAATGTTCCAACTCCGAGATGCTTGCACCAGCCCATAGATGGAGCGCTGGAGCTTGCATACCTTGTTAGCATTCTTAGGATCGACAAAACCTTCCGGCTGCATCATATACAATTCTTCCTTAAGAAAGCCATTAAGGAATGTCGTTTTGACGTCCATCTGCCATATCTCATAATCATAGTATGCGGCAATTGCTAACATGATTCGAACGGACTTCAGCTTCGCTACGGGTGAGAAGGTCTCATCGTAGTCAACCCCTTGAACTTGTCGATAACCCTTAGCGACAAGTCAAGCCTTATAGATGGTAACATTACCATCCGCGTCCGTCTTCTTCTCAAAGATCCATTTATTCTCTATCGCTCGCTGATCATCGGGCAAGTCTGTCAAAGTCCATACTTTGTTTTCATACATGGATCCTATCTCGGATTGCATGGCTTCAAGCCATTTGTTGGAATCTGGGTCCGCCATTGCTTCTTCATAGTTTGAAGGTTCACCATTGTCTAACAACATGATTTCCAGGACTGGGTTGCCATACCATTCTGGTGTGGAACGTGTCCTTGTGGACCTTCGAAGTTCAGTAGCAACTTGATCTGAAGTACCTTGATCATTATCATTAACTTCCTCTCTACTCGGTGCAGGCACCACAGGAACATCTTCCTGAGCTGCGCTACTTTCTGGTTCAAGAGGCAGTACTTCATCGAGTTCTACTTTCCTCCCACTTACTTCTCTCGAGAGAAACTCTTTCTCCAGAAAGGATCCGTTCTTGGCAACAAAGATCTTGCCTTCGGATCTGAGGTAGAAGGTATACCCAATGGTTTCCTTAGGGTATCCTATGAAGACGCATTTTTCCGACTTGGGTTCGAGCTTTTTAGGTTGAAGTTTCTTGACATAAGCATCGCATCCCCAAACTTTTAGAAATGACAGCTTAGGTTTCTTCCCAAACCATAATTCATACGGTGTCGTCTCAACGGATTTAGACGATGCCCTATTTAAAGTGAATGTAGCTGTCTCTAGAGCGTATCCCCAAAAAGATAGCGGTAAATCAGTAAGTGACATCATAGATCGCACCATATCCAATAGAGTGCGATTACGACGTTCGGACACACCGTTACGCTGAGGTGTTCCAGGCGGCGTGAGTTGTGAAACGATTCCACATTTCCTTAAGTGCGTACCAAATTCGTGACTTAAATATTCTCCCCCACGATCTGATCGTAAGAATTTTATCTTTCGGTCAAGTTGATTCTCTACCTCATTCTGAAATTCCTTGAACTTTTCAAAGGTCTCAGACTTGTGTTTCATCAAATAGACATACCTCATATCTACTTAAAGTCATCAGTGAGAGTGAGAACATAACGATAGCCACCGCGAGCCTCCACGCTTGGACCGCACACATCAGTATGTATAATTTCCAATAAGTTGGTTGCTCGCTCCATTGTTCCGGAGAATGGAGTCTTGGTCATTTTACCCATGAGGCATGGTTCGCACGTGTCAAATGATTCGAAATCAAGAGACTCCAAAAGTCCATCTGTATGGAGCTTCTTCATGCGTTTGACACCGATGTGACCAAGGCGGCAGTGCCACAGATATGTGGGACTATCATTATCAATTTACATATTTTTGTATTCACACTATGAATATGTGTAACATCACGTTCGAAGATTCCATTAAGAATAAACCATTGACCAGCGGGGCATGACCATAAAACATATCTCTCATATAAATAGAACAACCATTATTCTCGGATTTAAATGAGTAGCCATCTCGTATTAAACGAGATCCAGATACAATGTTCATGCTCAAAGCTGGCACTAAATAACAATTATTGAGGTTTAAAACTAATCCCGTAGGTAAATGTAGAGGTAGCGTGCCGACGGCGATCACATCGACCTTGGAACCATTCCCGACGCGCATCGTCACCTCGTCCTTCGCCAGTCTCCGCTTATTCCGCAGCTCTTGTTTTGAGTTACAAATATGAGCAACCGCACCGGTATCAAATACCCAGGAGCTACTATGAGTACTGGTAAGGTACACATCAATTACATGTATATCACATATACCTTTAGTGTTGCCGGCCTTCTTGTCCGCTAAGTATTTGGGGCAGTTCCGCTTCCAGCGTCCCTTTCCCTTGCAATAAAAGCACTCAGTCTTAGGTTTGGGTCCATTCTTTGGCTTCTTCCTAGCAACTGATTTACCGGCCGCGGCAACTCCCTTGCCGTCCTTCTTGAAGTTCTTCTTACCCTTGCCTTTCTTGAAACTAGTGGTTTTATTGACCATCAACACTTGATGTTCCTTTTTGATTTCCACCTCCGCTGATTTCAGCATTGAAAATACTTCAGGAATAGTTTTCACCATCCCCTGCATATTGAAGTCAATCACAAAGCTCTTGTAGCTCGGTGGGAGCGACTGAAGGATTTGTCAACGACCGGCGTCATCCGAGGAGATTAACCCAGCTGAGTCATGTGGTTGTTGCAACCCAGACATTTGAGTATGTGCTCGCTGACGGAACTATTCTCCTCCATCTTACAACTGTAGAACTTTTTTTTGACCATGAAGACTGCAGGGCTTGCACCCCACAGAATTTTATTAATAAAGCAAAAGGCATATAGAGTTTCCTCAAGGTGAGGAAAGAAAGAAAAGAATAAAAGAAAAGAGGGAAGGCTCTAAAGAAGGCTATACAGAGAAGGGGTGCACTATACCTAATAATTACAAAGAAACAAAGAAGCAACTCTCCTCAAGGAGGAAGAAAATCAATCCACTTAAGAAGGGCGTCTCTATATTTCCATTTGATTCGATGAGAGAGCAGAGTAAGATCATGAATGAAGCCATTCCTCCATGCCCTGAAAGATGGTTGGATGTTCCTGAAAGCTCTATCATTCCTGATCTTCCAAATATTCCACCAGGCCGTGAAAACCACCTCCCCAAAGAAAGGCTTGTTGAAATCCTTCCTAGCATGACGAGCAATTTCCACCATATCATCACAATCTTTCCATTCAATTTGCAGATAGTTCCACACGCGAACACTAAAATTGCATTGGAAAAAGAGGTGATTTCTGTCCTCCAGTATTCCAGTCGGGCAAAGAACACATTCTCGTCCTTCATTAATCCTCCAATGCCTCCTCTGAATCATGTCCTTGGTATTAACCCTGTCCATTACAATTGTAGAACTTGTCAGAGACTTCATATCTCTCGACCCGGGCATGAGCTTGGAAAACCATTTTCAGCTCTTCGAACATCTCATATGCTCCGTGTCTCTCAAAACGCTTTTGGAGCCCCGGTTCTAAGCTGTAAAGCATGCCGCACTGAACGAGGGAGTAATCATCAGCACGTGACTGCCAAGCGTTCATAACGTCTTGGTTCTCTGGGATGGGTGCGTCACCTAGCGGTGCTTCTAGGACATAATCTTTCTTAAATGATCCTCAGGTTCCGGACCCAGTCCGCATAGTTGGCTAATGGGGGACAGAGGCCGCGCGCGCTTGGCCGGTTGTGGGCGGGGGGTTCGTCTCGAATGCTTTAGCCCTCTGGTTCTATCAGCGCTGAACAGGGAGTAATCATACGGGAAGCGTTCATAACGTCTTGGTTCTTGGATGGGGGTTGCGTCAACCTAGCGGTGCTTCAAGGACATATTGTTTCTTGGCAGCTATGAGGATGATCCTCAAGTTCCAGACCCAGTCCGTGTAGTTGCTACCATCGTCTTTCAGCTTGGTTTTCTCTAGGAACGCGTTGAAGTGGAGGTTGACATTAGCGTGGGCCATTTGATCTACAAGACATATTGCAAAGTTTTAGACTATGTTCATGATAATTAATTTCATCTAATCAAATTATTTAATGAACTCCCACTCAGATTGACATCCCTCTAGTCATCTAAGTGATACATGATCCGCTCAACTAGACCGTGTCCGATCATCACGTGAGACGGACTAGTCATCATCGGTGAACATCTCCATGTTGATCGTATCTTCCATACGACTCATGTTCGACCTTTCGGTCTCTTGTGTTCCGAGGCCATGTCTGTACATGCTAGGCTCGTCAAGTCAACCTAAGTGTTTTGCATGTGTAAATCTGGCTTACACCCGTTGTATGTGAACGTTAGAATCTATCACACCCGATCATCACGTGGTGCTTCGAGACAACGAACTTTCGCAACGGCGCACAGTTAGGGGGAACACTTTCTTGAAATTATTGTGAGGGATCATCTTATTTACTACCGTCGTTCTAAGCAAATAAGAAGCAAAAACATGATAAACATCACATGCAATCAAATAGTGACATGATATGGCCAATATCAATTTGCTCCTTTTGATCTCCATCTTCGGGGTGCCATGATCATCGTCGTCACCGGCATGACACCATGATCTCCATCATCGTGTCTTCATGAAGTTGTCTCGTCATCTATTACTTCTACTACTATGGCTAACGGTTAGCAATAAAGTAAAGTAATTACATGACGTTTATGTTGACACGCAGGTCATAAATAAATTAAGACAACTCCTATGACTCCTGCCGGTTGTCATACTCATCGACATGCAAGTCGTGATTCCTATTACAAGAACATGATCAATCTCATACATCACATATATCATTCATCACATCCTTTTGGCCATATCACATCACACGGCACATGCTGCAAAAACAAGTTAGACGTCCTCTAATTGTTGTTGCAAATTTTTTACGTGGCTGCTATAGGTTTCTAGCAAGAACGTTTCTTACCTACGCCAAAACCACAACGTGATATGCCAATTTCTATTTACCCTTCATAAGGACCCTTTTCATCGAATCCGATCCGACTAAAGTGGGAGAGACAGACACCCGCTAGCCACCTTATGCAACTAGTGCATGTCAGTCGGTGGAACCTGTCTCACGTAAGTACGTGTAAGGTCGGTCCGGGCCGCTTCATCCCACGATGCCGCCGAATCAAGATAAGACTAGTAACGGCAAGTAAATTGACAAAATCGATGCCCACAACATCTTTGTGTTCTACTCGTGCATAGAAACTACGCATAGACCTAGCTCATGATGCCACTGTTGGGGAACGTTGCAGAAAAAAATTCTACGCTTCACCAAGATCAATCTATGGAGTCATCTAGCACGAGAGAGAGGAGTGCATCTACATACCCTTGTAGATCGCGAGCGGAAGCGTTCAAGAGAACGGGGTTGATGGAGTCGTACTCGTCGTGATCCAAATCACCGATGACCGAGCGCCGAACGGACGGCACCTCCGCGTTCAACACACGTACGGTTGGGGAAGACGTCTCCTCCTTCTTGATCCAGCAAGGGGGAAGGAGAGGTTGATGGAGATCCAGCAGCACGACGGCGTGGTGGTGGAAGCAGCAGTGATCTCGGCAGGGCTTCGCCAAGCTCAGCGAGAGGGAGAGGTGTCACAGGAGGGAGAGGGAGGCATCATGGGCTAGGGTGCGGCTGCCCTTCCTCCCCCACTATATATAGGACCCCTAGGGGGGGCGCCGGCCCTAGGAGATCCATCTCCAAGGGGGGAGGCGGCCAAGGGGGGACTTGCCCCCCAAGCAAAGTGGGGCGCCCCCACCCTAGGGTTTCCAACCCTAGGCGCAGGGGAGGCCCAGGGGGGCGCACCAGCCCACCAAGGGCTGGTTCCCCTCCCACTTCAGCCCATGGGGCCCTCCGGGATAGGTGGCCCCACCCTGGCCCCCGGGACCCTCCGGTGGTCCCGGTACAATACCGATTACCCCCTGAAACTTTCCCGATGGCCGAAACTTGGACTTTTCCTATATATAAATCTGCTACCTCCGGACCATTCCGGAAATCCTCGTAACGTCCGGGATCTCATCCGGGACTCCAAAAATTTCGGGTTACCGCATACTATTATCTCTACAACCCTAGCAGTCACCGACCTTAAGTGTGGTAGACCCTACGGGTTTTCGGGAAGACACGGCAGACATGACTGAGACGAACTCTCCAGGTCAATAACCAACAGGGGATATGGATACCCATTGTTGCTCCCACATATGCTCCTTCGATGATCTCATTGATGAAACCACGATGTTCGAGGATTTCAAGTAAATCCCTGTAATATCAATTCCCCTTGTTCAATCAGTATGTTACTTGCCCGAGATTTGATCGTCGGTATCCTGATACCTCGTTTCAATCTATTTTCGTCAAGTCACTTTACTCGTAACCATAATGCATGATCATGATCAACCACTTGGTCACATTGGAGCTCATAATGATGATGGCATTACCGGAGTGGACCAGAAGATACCTCTCTGTCATCGGAGTGACAAATCCCCAGTCTCGATTCTGTGCCAACCCAACAGACACTTTCCGGAGATACCGTTAGTGCACCTTTATAGCCACCCAGACGTTGTGACGATTTGGGGCACAACCCAAAGCACTCTACGGTATCCGGGAGTTGCACAATTCTCATGGTCTATGGATGAATACTTGACATTGGGAAAAAGCTCTAGCAAGACGAACTACACGATCTTATGCTAAGCTTAGGATTGGGTCGTGTCCCATACACATATCATTCTCACTATTGATGTGATCCCGTTACCAATGACATCTAAATGTCCATAGTCAGGAACCATTGACTATCTGTTGAATCAACGAGCTAGTCAAACTTAGAGGCTCACTAGGACATGTTGTGGTCTATGTATTCACACATGTATTACGATTTCCGGATAACACAATTATAGCATGAAACAATAGACCAATTATCATGACAAGAAATATAATAATAACCATTTTATTATTGCCTTCTAGGGCATATTTCCAACAATAGATTGGTAGGAAAAGACCATCGCTCGTCCCCGACCGCCACTCATAAGGAGGACAATCGAATAACACCTCATGTTTCAAATTTGTTGCATAACGTTTACCATACGTGCATGCTACGGGACTTGCAAACTTTAACTCAAGCACTTCTCAAATTCACAATTACTCTACTAGCATGATTTTGATATTACTACCTCCATATCTCAAAACAATTATCAAGCATCCAACTTTTCTTAGTATTCAACGTACTCAAAAGAAAGTTTCACTAATCTTGAATACCAAGCATCTTATTATTAAGCAAATTACCATGATATTTAAGACTCTCAAAATAATCTAACTGAAGCATGAAAGATCAATAGTTTTTTGAAAACAAATCCACCACCGTGCTCTAAAATATCTAAGTGAAGCACACAGAGCAAAATTATAAGGCTCAAAAGGATATAAGTGAAGCACATAGAGCAAAACTATCAATCTCAAAAGATATAAGTGAAGCACATAGAGTATTCTATCAATTTCCAATTCATGTATGGCTCTCTCAAAAGGTGTGTACAACAAAGGATGATTGTGGCACACTAACAAACAAAGACACAAATAATACAAGACGCTCCAAGCAAAACACATATCATGTGGTGAATAAAAATATAGCTCCAAGTAAATTACCGATGGAAGTAGACGAAAGAGGGGATGCCTTCCGGGGCATCCCCAAGCTTTGACTTTTTGGTGTCCTTGGATTATCTTGGGGGTGCCATTGGCATCCCCAAGCTTAGGCTCTTGCCACTCCTTGTTCCATAATCCATCAAAAGAATTCACCCAAAACTTGAAAACTTCACAACACAAAACTCAATAGAAATCTCGTGAGCTCCGTTAGAGAAAGAAAACAAAAGACCACTTCAAGGTACTGTAATGAACTCATTATTTATTTATATTGGTGTTAAACCTACTGTATTCCAACTTCTCTATGGATTATAAACTATTTTACTGGCCATAGATTCATCAAAATAAGCAAACAACACACGAAAAAACAGAATCTGTCAAAAACAGGACAGTCTGTAGTAATCTGTCACTAACGCAAACTTCTGGAACTCCAAAAAATCTACCAAAATTGGACGACCTATAAAATTTGTTTATTGATCAGCAGCAATTGGAATCAGTATTTTATCACGTTCTGGTGATTTTTAATAATTCGGGCACTGAGCGCAAAGTTTCTGGAAATTACAGCAAGATCAAATAACTATCATCCAAGAAGATCCAATAGGTCTAACTTGGCACAAACACTAATTAAAACACAAAACCACATCCAAACAGAAGGTAGATGGGTTACTTATTCCTAAACAGAAGAAAAACACAAAAACTAAAAATAAAATTGGGTTGCCTCCCAACAAGCGCTATCGTTTAACGCCCCTAGCTAGGCATAAAAGCGAGGATAGATCTAAGTATTGCCATCTTTGGTAGGTAATCCATAAGTGGCTCTCATGATAGTTTCATATGGCAATTTTATTTTCTTTCTAGGAAAGTGTTCCATGCCCTTTTTTAATGGAAATTGGAATCTAATATTCCCTTCATTCATATCAACAATCGCACCAACCGTTCTAAGAAGAGGTCTACCAAGAATAATAGGGCAAGAAGGATTGCAATCTATATCAAAAACGATAAAATCCACGGGCACATAATTCCTATTTGCAACAATAAGAACATCATTAATTCTTCCCATAGGTTTCTTAATAGTGGAATCCGCAAGATGCAAGTTTAGAGAGCAATCATCAAAGTCATGGAAATCTAGCAAATCACACAAAGTTATGGGGATAGTGGAGACACTAGCACCAAAATCACACAAAGCATAAAACTCATGACCTTTAATTTTAATTTTTAATAGTTGGTTCCCACTCATCATAGAGTTTTCTAGGGATAGAAACTTTCAACTCAAGTTTTTCTTCATAAGATTGCATCAAGGCATCAACAATATGTTCGGTAAAGGCTTTCTTTTGACTATAAGCATGAGGAGAATTTAGCACGGATTGCAACAAGGAAATACAATCAATTAAAGAGCAACTTTCATAATTAAATTCCTTGAAATCCAATATAGTGGGTTTAGCAACATCTAGGGTTTTATTTCTTTCAATCCCACTTTCATCAATTTCATCATAAAGATCTAAATACTCCGAATTTTTGGAACGCCTTCTAGGTAAAGGAAGATCATATTCAGTTTCATCAAGATTCATATTGCAAAACAAAGATTTGATAGGGGACACATCAATAACTTTTAGATCTTCATCTTGATTTTCATAGGATTGGAAGAACACGCTTTAATAAAGGCATCTTTGGAAGCACGCATCCTAGCGGTTCTTTCCTTGCACTCATCAATGGAAATTCTCATGGCTTTGAGAGACTCATTGATATCATGCTTAGGAGGAATAGATCTAAGCTTTAAAGAATCAACCTCAAGAGAAATTCTATCAACGTTCCTAGCCAAATCATCAACTTTAAGCAATTTCTCTTCAAGCAAAGCATTAAAATTCTTTTGTGAATTCATAAACTCTTTAACACTATTCTCAAATTCAGAGGGCATCTTATTATAATTTCCATAAGAGTTGTTGTAGGAATTTCCATAATTATTAGAAGGATTACTAGTATAAGGCCTAGGATTAAAATTCCCTCTATACGCGTTGTTACCAAAATTATTCCTACCAACAAAATTCACATCCATAGATTCATTGTTATTTTCTCAATCAAAGTAGACAAAGGCATATCATTAGGATCAGAAGAAACACTCTTAGTAGCAAATAATTTCATAAGTTCATCCATCTTTCCACTCAAAACATTAATTTCTTCTATCGCATGCACTTTTTTATTAGTGGATCTTTTCAGTGTGCCATTGAGAATAATTAACCATAATATTATCTAGGAGTTTAGTAGCATCTCCTAAAGTGATTTCCATAAAAGTGCCTCCCGCGGACAAATCTAAAAGATTTCTAGAAGCAAAATTCAATCCGGCATAAATTTTTTGTATAATCATCCACAAATTCAAACCATGAGTAGGGCAATTACGTATCATTAATTTCATCAACTCTATGCGAGTAGGGCAATTACGTATCATTAATTTCATCTCGCTTGTGCAACATGTTCATGATCAAGTTGTTTAAAATTCATAATGTCGTTTCTAAGAGAGATGATCTTAGCGGGAGGAAAATACTTAGAGATAAAAGCATCTTTGCACTTGTTCCAAGAATCAATACTATTTTTAGGCAAAGACGAAAACCAAGCTTTAGCACGATCTCTAAGCGAAAAAGGAAATAGCTTCAATTTAACGACATCATTATCGACATCTTTTTCTTTTGCATATCACATAAATCAACGAAGCTATTAAGATGAGTAGCGGCATCTTCACTAGGAAGGCCGGCGAATTGATCTTTCATAACAAGATTCAACAAAGCAGTATTGATTTCACAAGATTCGGTATTGGCAAGAGGAGCAATCGGAGTGCTAAGGAAATCATTATTGTTGGTATTGGTGAAGTCACACAATTTGGTAGTATCTTGAGCCATCGCGACAAACAAGCAATCAACACACAAGCAAACAAAAGCAAGGGACAAAAGGGCAAAGAAAAAGAGAGGAGAAGAGAGAGAGGGGGCGAATAAAACGGCAAGGGTGAAGTGGGGGAGAGGAAAACGAGAGGCAAATGGCAAATAATGTAATGCGAGAGATAGGGATTGTGATGGGTACTTGGTATGTTGACTTTTTGCGTAGACTCCCCGGCAACGGCGCCAGAAATCCTTCTTGCTACCTCTTGAGCTTGCGTTGGTTTTCCCCGAAGAGGAAGGGATGATGCAGCAGAGTAGCGTAAGTATTTCCCTCAGTTTTTGAGAACCAAGGTATCAATCCAGTATGAGGCCACGCGCAAGTCCCTCGTACCTGCACAAAACGATAGCTACTCGCAACCAACGCGATTAGGGGTATGTCAATCCCTTCACGGTTTGCACTGAGAGGGTGTAGATTCCGGACGTCTGCAGCTTTGACGGGAGGTGACCTACTTATACGCATAGTGGTAGGACTGCTTGTTAGAGAGGAGTATGAGACTATGTTCAGTTGATTTTAGGTATAGGATGTTTGATACTACGAGAGGCGCTTTACGAGAGCCCAGAGTAAACGGTCATACGTAAGAACCAGGCCTAATAGAGTCGGAGACATGAGAATGAGTACGGAGATTGATATTATGAGTATAAGACACAGTTGGGGCGTAGAGCCATTACGGTCTCCATGCGACGAGTTCGACGGATTGGTCCGAGGTCTATTATCACACTTAGTAGCCTTAACGCCCTTTAACTTTACGAGTACGCAATTTCGGCGTTATTATGCTCACTTATTACTTAGTATTTCGAGGTGGCGTGGCGCTGATAGCAATTGTCGAGAGTATCAGCGTTGAGCAGATTTGACAGAAGTTGAGCATAGTGATGAAATATCTAGTGTATGATTCAGTATAGTAGGCACACGTACGAGACAAGTAGAGCCGAGCTCCTGCTGCATCTGAGCTCAACTAAATGCACGGACTCACAACTCAGGGAGAGACCGAACGGCCGCCATTTTATTCGACACAGATGATGCACACATGGCATCCAGCATCGAAGATAATGGTCTAAGATGTAATGGAGAAACAAGAGACGCATCCTAATGACAGGTCATAGAGACTAGTATGCAGCTATACGACGGAATGGTAATGAAAGAGCTATGTATAGCACCACGTCGAATAGCGTGACAATATATGAGAGACCGATCGTGTGCTGTTATCACCTTCCATGAGAGCAAGTCAAGACCTTTATACGATATATACGTGACCTATGGGCGGTCTCGCATCACACTGCAGTGTCACTAGGATTTAGAGAGAGAGAGCGAGGGAGTACACGAGTAGAAGATCTGAAGCTCCAGTGCCTTGCATCTCTGCCACGCATCGCGCACATTAGCATGTAAATGGTAGGAGTACTCCATTATATCCTGAGAATTTGATGATGTAGATGTTGCAAGACGGATTGCCCATGAGACGCAGATACATGAACAGAGCTAGAAGCTTCACAGCATGTACATTTATCTAGTTGAAAATTACAGTCGGTCTATAATAACCAATTCATCTAGTTAGCTATTAAAGAACGATATCTAGAAGAGAGTAGATTTAGAGTTATATGTTATTGCACTCAGACGTGATCGAGATGGACATGGTGATAATGTGAGGTGGGCCATAACCTCACAACTATCATGAGCTCAACAATACGCGAGAATGTTTTCACTGGCCCTCACCTCCTTCACTCGCGCTAAAAGGGAGAAATTATCATGTCGATCAGAAGTCTCACGTCGCACGAGATGGTGATGTATTACTATCTGCGGAGAGCGTGGGAATTATGAGATCCAGCCAATATAGCAGAGTAAAGAAGCATCTAGGTTGCGTACGTGAGACTATGAAGTAACCTCCGAATGTGCTGAGGTAACTACTGCCCACTACACTCAGTCGGTGTGGCGCCGGGTTAAGCGGCGCGACATGGATGGATCAGTTAAGACAGCCTCAGATTGACCGAAAGGCCATCGAACTATCGGGCGGCGTTGTCAAGCTCTAAAAGGCTCAAAGCAGGCAACCAAGATGGAGGAACTCGTTCTGAGGGCGATCAGCTAAAGAAAACACGCTCTGGCGAGAAGTATGTCGACTGTACTGTGGAATTGTAAGAGGTAAGTATTGAGGGAGCTTAGCCTGCGATCCGGAAGTCAGGACACTAATGTATGAAGCCGGTCGCCGTAGTATACGACTTCTGTACGGCTCAGTACAGGCGGGTCAAGGACAGCCGCCAGTTGATCGATTAGATGAAGGCAGAGAGGGGCACCCCGCCAGCGCGCGGACCTTGAGGAGGCAAGGGACAACGGAGCTGGGATGCCGCGCGAGGCCGGCTTGCCGTATCTCGACTCGCTCCTACGGGTGCGATGCGCCCCCGGACACCCCTCGGTGGATCACCAGGCCCATCATTTTCCGAGTTCCACTCTCATATCGTAAGGACAGAGGGCCTATACCTGTCTACGTCGAGTAAGGGGCCTCACCTAGTATAGTCGGCACCTCGACACGATCGCTACCTTCTCCCGTTAACGCCCTATTTTTAGAAAGGACGTTTCATTCCGGTTTCGGGGACTGCGCGGCTTTGGGATATTCCCTATTAAAGTTCCTCTCGCGAATCGACAATCACCACGATGAAAGTGCAGCGTTGCCAGAGAGATAGAGAGTATAAACACGCGTGACCGTTGCCACATAACACGGAAGCAACACCTTGTTTCGGAGACGCCGTGCATATCATTCGGAGTACCCGGACCGGTCGGAATCTCGAGCGAATAACCTGGACCGTCTCCGTCGTAGCGACAGGACCATCAATATAGAGGGCGCATCAGGCAAAGGTGGCGGCGGCCCCGTAGGCGGCACCCGCTGCTGCGTGCGCGCGCGCACTCGGATCGAACTGGTCGCGCGCAGCAACAGGTACTCCCTATCGCTATATCCATAGAAACGACCGTAGCGAAGGCTCGCGGCACAGATCAACGCCGGAGAGGCCAGCCGATTGACGCTTAATTGCGTCACCGCCGCACATTGCGCGGATCGAGCTCGCACGATCCCTATCTTGGGGGAGATCTTCGTCTTTCTGTCGTGAGCTCCTCGCGCGAAGAGGGCTGGTTCATGCATTGAGAGTCGGGAGGCGCGGTCTTAGCGAGTCATCGAATCAGCTCCGGTCACGATGAGTGTGAGTAGTCTAGACTGCGGGGACGCTGCACGGGACGCATCTGTATGATGTCGCTAGAATACGCCTTGCCTGTACTCTCTGTTCTCGAGATCTCTCGTATAGAGTTGCCTCATCGCCTGTCTTCTGGGTGCTGTCGAGAGGAGTCATATGTCCTTTGCTAGAATTGCGTATCTTGAGGTTGAGCTGGTGTGTGTATGGTGTGAGCACCCGAGTGAATTTGTGGTTTATGTCACTCGCTCTCTATTCTTAGATGACCAGAGTAGTATTTGGCAGTCTTTCTCTGAACTGCTTTGTATGAGTGAACTCATAGCGTAATCTCTCACAGCTCTCGTCGGATCATTAGTACATTTGAGTTGGGCCTCACTAGATTTGGAGCTTTTGCTTTGACCACTGAGGACGTATTGTGCTTCAGGTGATCGGCGGCTTTCAGATGTTGCTAGGAATGCGTCGGCTCATCCCCAGTGCAGTACTAGGCGACGCGAAGGCACGGGTATACGTTATCGTTCATCAGGATAACAACGATGTGGTCATATTCATATTGTGTCACGAATATTATGCGTCGCGTACATCAAGATCCATCGGCTTGAGAGGAGGAAGTGTCAGCTGGTCATGATGCATGTTCTAAGCTTAGATAGCGTATGAGGCATGTCATGGCGCTGGACTACGCGTGTCGATGGATGGGACTGATAATAGTAGTGATGCGGAAGGTCTAGGCTAGTCCGCATGCGAGCACTATGTATATCTGTACCCGGACGCCTATAGTATCACTGCTATGACAATTGCTAGTATCCTCATGATAGCCTAACATCATCTGAGCATTCAGAGATTGCGCATGTGGTGGCAATCGTGGCGTGTCGGCCGAATGAGATCGCTCCGAACCCAGACCTTATACCGTTGAGGTCCGAGTTGTTGGCTATTCTATCTTCTATCTAGGGACCAGCAGAAGGAATATCTCTAGTGCTGCTGTGACAGCGAGCGAAATGCTACCGCTACTATTGTAAAACGTCTCAGATCACAGTGGACTTATCAAGGGACTCGCCGTTCTTGATCGAATCGATTCTAGTAGTCAATTATCTTCCAGCCGGCCGGTCATCTTTACAGACATTGGTGTGGTCGATTGAGACAGTTTTAACTTGATGTCCTGTCTAGATTGGACACTTTGAGCTGAGGTTGGTCAGTATCTGATACTCGAATGAAAGAGCTCAAATTATTATTCTAGTACATTCAATTGCTTTGGCACCGTTCAACTCTCGGAAGCGACCGTGCCAGAGTGTATTTTGAGCGACTCTCTATACGGCGGTTTGGGCCATGCGTTGACAACTATCCCATGTTATGTTGCTGCTGTACGAGGACTGGCGCGTGCCTCCTGGACTGCGTATTAAAGACTACCCGTTGTCCGATCATCTACACAAACTCGAAAGGAGGAATACTTACGCTACTCTGCTGCACCATCTTCTCGTCAATGTATACTGCGGAGATAAGTCTCCACGGACAAGCGCTATATATGGAGGTGGCAAAGTATATATTGCTTACGACGCATGGTGAGCACGTGGAATCTACGCTACGAATCGCTATATATCGGATGTCGAGCCCCGCGTCAAGTGAGCCATATAACTATCCACTATCATCCTACTGCACTAGATGTGCTGCCGGCTCACGCGCAAGTTACATGATGACGTTGGACCATGAGTATTGCGCTTTCATCCTTCTTCCTTCTTCCCCCATTCACCCTTGCCGTTAATTCGCCCTCCTCTCCCAATCTCCTTCTCCTTCGCCGCGCATTTTCGCACGACTCTCGCGCGGCTTGTTCCGCTGCTTTTTTGATTGGATGATATGGGATTGGGTAGTAATTGCCGGCGCTTGTCATGGTCTATGGGACTTCAGACGGATTTACTGATCGTACAATCGAGTTGCCTGTGAGTGGTGCGACCATAACCAGGAAGGCATATGGAAGAATCGGTCACTGAGTCAGAGCGGACGCGGAGGCGTGCACTTCTATGCCCAGAGGCGTAGCTCGAGGGAATGGGCATTAAGTGTCGCAGAGTATAGCGACGAGGAAATCAGCGTGCTTTGTTGAATCTTGTTACCTGAAGGAGAGTATATGTGAGAGCACATGACACCGGCGCTACCGATCAGATAAGTCGCACGACGGGGACACCGCATTTCTCTCGGTTTTTGGCTCGGGTCCAGGTCCGCCTCCTCCTCTGAAGCAGTGCTGGACAAGTAGGACGCGTCGAGCAACATCATTCTGGAATACTTCGCGGTTGGAACGACACAGTTGTCAGTTTATGGTATGAAGATAGGGAAGAACGTATTGGTCAGAGAAGGATTAGTTCTGTCTAATATGTTGGAAAGTCGGTACATTATAACCGTCTCCAGCTTGAGCAGCAGTTGAGGATGAGCTAAGCTGGTTCGGGCTTTCATATCGTCCGTTGCGCCGAAAGAGTTCAGAGATTGTCCTGGTATTTTCTTTGTCGACACGAGAGGCAGCAGGGTCGGCTTTTTTATCTCTAAGTATTTCCTCCCGCTAAGATCATCTCTCTTAGAAACGATATTATGAATTTTAAGCAACTTGATCATGAACATGTTGCACAAGCTTGGGAGAGAATGAATTAATGATACGTAATTGCCCTACTCATGGTTTGAATTTGTGGATGATTATACAAAAATTTTTTATGCCGGATTGAATTTTGCTTCTAGAAATCTTTTAGATTCGGCCGCGGGAGGCACTTTTATGGAAATCACTTTAGGAGATGCTACTAAACTCCTAGATAATATTATGGTTAATTATTCTCAATGGCATACTGAAAGATCTCTAATAAAAAAGGTGCATGCGATAGAAGAAATTAATGTTTTGAGTGGAAAGATGGATGAACTTATGAAATTATTTGCTACTAAGAGTGTTTCTCTGATCCTAATGATATGCCCTTGTCTACTTTGATTGAGATGCTCTAATGGAGTTTTGTGCTACTTTGAGTTCATTGCAAATTATTTGCTCTATGTGACTGTTCTTAGTTATTCTGGTAGGTATTACCAAGGTCAATGGGTGTAATCACGGACTAGATCAAGGGATTTATATCACGACTTATACTACGTCGATCTCTTCACGCAGTTGCGTTAGCAATGATAGTTATGGACAGTTCGCTGACCCTTAACGAGCTTTATTGGGAGAATAAGTTAATATAGAATGCATCGGAATGGAGGACTATAGGATGATTGAGACAGAGTATTACTTGAATGCACCAAAGGAGAAATTGTTTTTAATGCCTGTTTTGTGAAGAAATGGTGCTATATAAGTTCGATGAAGGCTCAGGACGATCCTGCATTAGGAGTATCTCGGTCTGAGGTTGATCTTGTAACCGGAGCTTAGATCTATTTCCTCCTATAGCATGATATCTGAGTCCTCTCAAAGCCATCGACGAGAGGTCCGCCTTATGTCGATTCATGGCCGGCCGTGTTATGTTTTTCGCTCACGATGCTGGGTTACAGGGGTAGTATGGGGGGAAGTGAGGCTTTGGAGTGAGTAGCAGAGAGAAGCGGATACGCGTCAGTGTATTGCGACTGGAGCGAGAGAATAGGTATGCCGCTTGCAATCTAAGCATCGAGCTTCACACTCTAATATCAGTGAAAATTAGATGGCATCTCACGGACGTATTTTGGAGCACTCTTGTCCATTAGCGAAGAGTCCTCTATTTGTTATGTGCACTGACTAGCACATTCTTGATGATCTAATTATGAATCGCCTGAGCTAGGAAGAGTCGTTCCAAACGATCGTGAATTATGTAGTATTCTTTGATCGCACATACTCGATGAGGTGACTATGCTCGTGCTATAGGGAGACGTATGCAATGAAACCCTAGTGTTGCTAAACCCACTATATTGTGTACTATGGATTAATGGTATCACGGCAATTGTCATATATATGACAGGTGTTCATTGCGTGAGCTCTGAGCGAGGGATCGGTAATTTTGCCGTGCGCACTGTCGTTCTGCTCGAGTCGCTAGAGTAATTCTGAGGGACACTCTGCATGAGGCTATAGTTCACATAATTGAAGAATAGCCTTTACCAGACGAACATTATATATCGGGAATGCCCGGTCAGGTCAGTTGCGAGAGTTAGTGATATCGATAGACTGCCGATAGTTATGGAAGTGTTAGTATCGCTAGGACAACCTCTATGATGAGTGGGAACAGCGAACTATTATAAGGACACCTGGGAATATGATCTATGTAGAGATTCGTATGCTTGCCTCAGACTCTTTGGTCGCTAGATGTGGGCTGGTCACTATCCGGCTCTGTCATTATCGTCTGCTATGGACGTTGCTAGATCCTTCGCGGATGAGCTTGGATTATGAACCTAGCCGGAGCTTGAGCTTCAGCCTGAGTCTTCGGAAACTTGCATCTTGCGGATCTGATCTTTCCGCTCCTCCCCTACTTGATCGTTGATGTTCACCATGTTTCGGGTTTTGCCGCGTTGGCTTTTTGATTGCTCAATAGGTTAATCATCGTATTCAGTAATGCAGTTAATAGGACTAGGTGTATGTTGATAGATAATTTATATATTCAAGTTAACGTTATTGGAGAGAGCATCACTTTGCTACTGGGACTATTGGCTTTCTTATTTGGTGCTCGCACGAAGAGTACGGCATAGGCGATCGATGTAGTCCACGGTGTTGGAATAGCAGTATATCCGTCTCATTTATGTTCTTGATATATATTTCAATCCTTCTTGCCCTATTATTCTTGGACCTTTCCTTAGAACGGTTGGTGCGATTATTGATATGAAGGAAGGGAATATTAGATTTCAATTTCCATTAAAAAAGGGCATGGAACACTTTCCTAGAAAGAAAATAAAATTGCCATATGAAACTATCATGAGAGCCACTTATGGATTGCCTACCAAAGATGGCAATACTTAGATCTATCCTCGCTTTTATGCCTAGCTAGGGGCGTTAAACGATAGCGCTTGTTGGGAGGCAACCCAATTTTATTTTTAGTTTTTGTGTTTTTCTTCTGTTTAGGAATAAATAACCCATCTACCTTCTGTTTGGATGTGGTTTTGTGTTTTAATTAGTGTTTGTGCCAAGTTAGACCTATTGGATCTTCTTGGATGATAGTTATTTGATCTTGCTGTAATTTCCAGAAACTTTGCGCTCAGTGCCCGAATTATTAAAAATCACCAGAACGTGATAAAATACTGATTCCAATTGCTGCTGATCAATAAACAAATTTTCTAGGTCGTCCAATTTTGGTAGATTTTTGGAGTTCCAGAAGTTTGCGTTAGTTACAGATTACTACAGACTGTTCTGTTTTTGACAGATTCTGTTTTTCGTGTGTTGTTTGCTTATTTTGATGAATCTATGGCTAGTAAAATAGTTTATAATCCATAGAGAAGTTGGAATACAGTAGGTTTAACACCAATATAAATAAAAGAATGAGTTCATTACAGTACCTTGAAGTGGTCTTTTGTTTTCTTCTCTAACGGAGCTCACGAGATTTCTATTGAGTTTTGTGTTGTGAAGTTTTCAAGTTTTGGGTGAATTCTTTTGATGGATTATGGAACAAGGAGTGGCAAGAGCCTAAGCTTGGGGATGCCCATGGCACCCCCAAGATAATCCAAGGACACCAAAAAGTCAAAGCTTGGGGATGCCCCGGAAGGCATCCCCTCTTTCGTCTACTTCCATCGGTAATTTACTTGGAGCTATATTTTTATTCACCAACATGATATGTGTTTTGCTTGGAGCGTCTTGTATTATTTGTGTCTTTTTTTTTAGTGTGCCACAATCATCCTTGCTGTACACACCTTTTGAGAGAGTCATCAATGAATTAAAATTTGATAGAATACTCTATGTGCTTCACTTATATCTTTTGAGCTATGTAGTTTTGCTCTATGTGCTTCACTTATATCTTTTGAGCGTTATAATTTTGCTCTATGTGCTTCACTTAGATCTTTTAGAGCACGGTGGTGGATTTGTTTTAAAGAAACTATTGATCTCTTCATGCTTCAGTTAGATTATTTTGAGAGTCTTAAATAGCATGGTAATTTGCTTAATAATAAGATGCTTGGTATTCAAGATTAGTGAAACTTTCTTTTGAGTACGTTGAATACTAAGAAAAGTTGGATGCTTGATAATTGTTTTGAGATATGGAGGTAGTAATATCAAAATCATGCTAGTAGAGTAATTGTGAATTTGAGAAGTGCTTGAGTTAAAGTTTGCAAGTCCCGTAGCATGCACGTATGGTAAACGTTATGCAACAAATTTGAAACATGAGGTGTTATTCGATTGTCCTCCTTATGAGTGGCGGTCGGGGACGAGCGATGGTCTTTTCCTACCAATCTAATTGTTGGAAATATGCCCTAGAGGCAATAATAAAATGGTTATTATTATATTTCCTTGTTCATGATAATTGTCTATTGTTCATGCTATAATTGTGTTATCCGGAAATCGTAATACATGTGTGAATACATAGACCACAACATGTCCCTAGTGAGCCTCTAGTTGACTAGCTCGTTGATCAACAGATAGTCATGGTTTCCTGACTATGGACATTAGATGTCATTGATAACGGGATCACATCATTAGGAGAATGATGTGATGGACAAGACCCAATCCTAAGCATAGCACAAGATCGTGTAGTTCGTCTGCTAGAGCTTTTTCCAATGTCAAGTATCATTTCCTTAGACCATGAGATTGTGCAACTCCCGGATCGTAGGTTGGGTGTGCCAAACGTCACAACGTAACTGTGGCTATAAAGGTGCACTACGGGTATCTCCGAAAGTGTCTGTTGGGTTGGCACGAATCGAGACTGGGATTTGTCACTCCGCATGACGGAGAGGTATCTCTGGGCCCACTCGGTAATGTATCATCATAATGAGCTCAATGTGATCAAGTGGTTGATCATGGGATCATGCATTACGGTATGAGTAAAGTGACTTGACGATAAATAGATTGAACGAGGTATCAGGATACCGACGATCAAATCTCGGGCAAGTAACATACTGATTGACAAAGGGAATTGTATACAGGATTATTGAATCCTCGACATCGTGGTTCATCCGATGAGATCATCGAGGAGCATGTGGGAGCCAACATGGGTATCCAGATCCCGCTGTTTGTTATTGACCGGAGAGTCGTCTCGGTCATGTCTGCGTGTCCTCCCGAACCCGTAGGGTCTACACACTTAAGGTTCGGTGACGCTAGGGTTGTAGAGATATTAGTATACGGTAACCCGAAATTTTTTCGGAGTCCCGGATGAGATCCCGGACGTTACGAGGATTTCCGGAATGGTCCGGAGGTGAAGATTTATATATAGGAAGTCCAGTTTCGGCCATCGATTTCGGGGGTAATCGGTATTGTACCGGGACCACCGGAAGGGTCCCGGGGGTCCACCGGGTGGGGCCACCTATCCCGGAGGGACCCATGGGCTGAAGTGAGAGGGGAACCAGCCCCTGGTAGGCTGGTGCGCCCCCCTTGGGCCTCCCCCTGTGCCTAGGGTTGGAAACCCTAGGGGTGGGGCGCCCCACTTGGCTTGGGGGGCAAGTCCCCCCCTTGGCCGCCCCCCCTTGAGATGGATCTCTAGGGGGCCGGCGCCACCTCCTAACGGAGCCCTATATAAAGAGGGGGGAGGGAGGGCTGCGCACCCTTAGCCCCTGGCGCCTCCCTCTACCTCCCGTGACACCTCTCCCTCTCGTTGGAGCTTGGCGAAGCCCTGCCGAGATCACCGCTGCTTCCACCACCACGCCGTCGTGCTGCTGGATCTCCATCAACCTCTCCTTCCCCTTGCTGGATCAAGAAGGAGGAGATTCTTCCCCAACCGTACGTGTGTTGAACGCGGAGGTGTCGGTCCGTTCGGCGCTCGGTCATCGGTGATTTGGATCACGACGAGTACGACTCCATCAACCCCGTTCTCTTGAACGCTTCCGCTCGCGATCTACAAGGGTATGTAGATGCACTCCTCTCTCTCATTGCTAGATGACTCCATAGATTGATCTTGGTGAGCGTAGAATTTTTTTCTGCAATGTTCCCCAACAGTGGCATCATGAGCTAGGTCTATGCGTAGTTTCTATGCACGAGTAGAACACAGATGTTGTGGGCATGATTTTGTCAATTTACTTGCCGTTACTAGTATTATCTTGATTCGGCGGCATCGTGGGATGAAGCGGCCCGGACCGACCTTACACGTACACTTACGTGAGACAGGTTCCACCGACTGACATGCACTAGTTGCATAAGGTGGCTAGCGGGTGTCTGTCTCTCCCACTTTAGTCGGATCGGATTCGATGAAAAGGGTCCTTATGAAGGGTAAATAGAAATTGGCATATCACGTTGTGGTTTTGGCGTAGGTAAGAAACGTTCTTGCTAGAAACCTATAGCAGCCACGTAAAAATTTGCAACAACAATTAGAGGACGTCTAACTTGTTTTTGCAGCATGTGCCGTGTGATGTGATATGGCCAAAAGGATGTGATGAATGATATATGTGATGTATGAGATTGATCATGTTCTTGTAATAGGAATCACGACTTGCATGTCGATGAGTATGACAACCGAGGAGCCATAGGAGTTGTCTTAATTTATTTATGACCTGCGTGTCAACATAAACGTCATGTAATTACTTTACTTTATTGCTAAACCGTTAGCCATAGTAGTAGAAGTAATAGTTGACACGATGATGGAGATCATGGTGTCATGCCGGTGACGATGATGATCATGGCGCCCCGAAGATGGAGATCAAAAGGAGCAAATGATATTGGCCATATCATGTCACTATTTGATTGCATGTGATGTTTATCATGTTTTTGCTTCTTATTTGCTTAGAACGACGGTAGTAAATAAGATGATCCCTCACAATAATTTCAAGAAAGTGTTCCCCCTAACTGTGTGCCGTTGCGAAAGTTCGTTGTCTCGAAGCACCACGTGATGATCGGGTGTGATAGATTCTAACGTTCACATACAACGGGTGTAAGCCAGATTTACACATGCAAAACACTTAGGTTGACTTGACGAGCCTAGCATGTACAGACATGGCCTCGGAACACAAGAGACCGAAAGGTCGAACATGAGTCGTATGGAAGATACGATCAACATGGAGATGTTCACCGATGATGACTAGTCCGTCTCACGTGATGATCGGACACGGGCTAGTTGAGTCGGATCATGTATCACTTAGATGACGAGAGGGATGTCTAATCTAAGTGGGAGTTCATTAAATAATTTGATTAGATGAACTTAATTATCATGAACTTAGTCTAAATAATATTTGCAATATGTCTTGTAGATCAAATGGCCCACGCTAATGTCAACCTCAACTTCAACGCGTTCCTAGAGAAAACCAAGCTGAAAGATGATGGCAGCAACTATACGGACTGGGTCCAAAACCTGAGGATCATCCTCATAGCTGCCAGGAAACAATATGTCCTAGAAGCACCGCTAGGTGAAGCACCCATCCCAGAGAACCAAGACGTTATGAACGCTTGGCAGCAGCGTGCTGATGATTAATCTCTCGTTCAGTGCAGCATGCTTTACAGCTTAGAACCGGGGCTCCAAAAGCGTTTTGAGCAACACAGAGCATATGAGATGTTCGAAGAGCTGAAAATGGTTTTCCAAGCTCATGCCCGGGTCGAGAGATATGAAGTCTCTGACAAGTTCTACAATTGTAATGGACAGGGTTTAAGACCAAGGACATGATTCAGAGCAGGCATTGGAGGATTAATGAAGGACCAGAATGTGTTCTTTGCCCGACTGGAATACTGGAGGACAGAAATCACCTCTTTTTCCAGTGCAATTTTAGTGTTCGCGTGTGGAACTATCTGCAAATTGAATGGAAAGATTATGATGATATGGTGGAAATTGCTCGTCATGCTAGGAAGGATTTCAACAACCTTTCTTTGGGGAGGTGGTTTTCACGGCCTGGTGGAATATTTGGAAGATCAGGAATGATAGAGCTTTCAGGAACATTCAACCATCTTTCAGGGCATGGAGGAATGGCTTCATTCATGATCTTACTCTGCTCTCTCATCGAATCAAACGGAAATATAGAGACGCCCTTCTTGAGTGATTGATTTTCTTCCTCCTTGAGGAGAGTTGCTTCTTTGTTTCTTTGTAATTAATAGGTATAGTGCACCCCTTCTCTGTATAGCCTTCTTTAGAGCCTTCCCTCTTTTCTTTTATTCTTTTATTTCTTTTCTCATCTTGAGGAAACCCTATATGCCTTTTGCTTTATTAATAAAATTCTGTGGGGTGCAAGCCCTGCAGTCTTCATGGTCAAAAAAAGTTCTACAGTTGTAAGATGGAGGAGAATAGTTGTCAGCGAGCACATACTCAAAATGTCTGGGTTGCACAACCGCTTGACTCAGCTGGGAGTTAATCTCCCGGATGACGCGGTCGTTGACAGAATCCTTCAGTCGCTTCCACCACGAGCTACAAGAGCTTTGTGATGAACTTCAATATGCAGGGGATGGAAAAGACCATTCCTGAGGTATATTCAATGCTGAAATCAGCGGAGGTGGAGATCAAAAAGGAACATCAAGTGTTGATGGTGAATAAAACCACTAAGTTCAAGAAAGGCAAGGGTAAGAAGAACTTCAAGAAGGACGGCAAGGGAGTTGCCGCGCCCGGTAAGCAAGCTGCCGGGAAGAAGCCAAAGAATGGACCCAAGCCCGAGACTGAGTGCTTTTATTGCAAGGGAAGTGGTCACTGGAAGCGGAACTGCCCCAAATACTTAGCGGACAAGAAGGCCGGCAACAAAGGTATATGTGATATACATGTAATTGATGTGTACCTTACCAGTACTCGTAGTAGCTCCTGGGTATTTGATACCGGTGCGGTTGCTCACATTTGTAACTCAAAGCAGGAGCTGCGGAATAAG
>NC_053024.1:44240625-44253569 GCF_003073215.2 Triticum urartu
CTCATAAGAAAATTTTATTATTAATCTTGAACCAAGCATATTAGGATTTTAGCAAATTACCATGCTATTAAGACTCTCAAAATAATCAAAGTGAAGCATGAGAGATCAATTAGTTTCTATAAAACAAATCCACCACCGTGCTCTAAAAAGATAAGTGAAGTACTAGAGCAAATTATATAACTCAAAAGATATAAGCGAAGCACATAGAGTATTCTAACAAATTCCAAATCATGTATGGCTCTCTCAAAAGGTGTGTACAGAAAGATGATTGTGTAAACTAACAGCAAAGACTCAAATCATACAAGACTCTCCAAGCAAAACACATATCATGTGGTAAATAAAAATATAGCTCCAAGTAAAGTTACCGATAGAAGTAGACGAAAGAGGGGATGCCTTCCGGGGCATCCCCAAGCTTTGGCTTTTAGGTGTCCTTAGATTATCTTGGGGGTACCATGGGCATCCCCAATCTTAGGCTCTTGCCACTCCTTGTTCCATAATCCATCAAATCTTTACCCAAAACTTGAAAACTTCACAACACAAAACTTAAAGTAGAAAATCTCGTGAGCTCCGTTAGCGAAAGAAAACAAAAGACCACTTCAAGGTACTGTAATGAACTCATTATTTATTTATATGGGTGTTATACCTACTGTATTCCAACTTATCTATGGTTTATAAACTAATTTACTAGCCATAGATTCATCAAAATAAGCAAACAACACATGAAAAACAGAATCTGTCAAAAACAGAACAGTCTGTAGTAATCTGTAGCTAGCGCAAGATCTGGAACCCCAAAAATTCTAAAATAAATTTCTGGACGTGAGGAATTTATCTATTAATAATCTGAAAAAAGAATTAACTGAATAGCACTTTCCAAATAAAAATGACAGCAATTCTCGTGAGTGCTAAAGTTTCTGTTTTTTACAGCAAGTTCAACAAGACTTTCCCCAAGTCTTCCCAACGGTTCTACTTGGCACAAACACTAATTAAACACAAAAAACACAACCAAAACAGAGACTAGATAATTTATTTATTACTAAACAGGAGCAAAAAGCAAGGAATAAAAATAAAATTGGGTTGCCTCCCAACAAGCGCTATCGTTTAACGCCCCTAGCTAGGCATAACAAGCAAGAATAGATCTAGGTATTGCCATCTTTGGTAGGCAATTCTTCATTGAGGCATCTACCATCTTTAGGAATTTCTTTCTTTTTATTAATTATCAAGCTTTTAGGCACAAGATCGAAAAATTCATTTGTAACAAATGGTTCCTTAATGATAGCAAAAAGATTGGGATGAACACTTATAGATTTGAGATCCGCATTTTCCTTACTAGATGATTCACCCTTATTGTTAGGAACGTACATAAGTTTGGCAAACTTTAGTGGAGGGACTTGGAGTATTCTTTATGGACGAAAAAGCGGTTCCCAAGTTGGTAATAATATTCTCAAGTTTATCGATCCTAACGGAAGCGTGATTTATTTTCTCATTAACTATGGGTTCCTTTTCTTTAATATCTTTCAAAGTAACTCCTACTTTAGATCCATATTGAGAGATTCGGCTGTGGATATTTTTATCCAAATTTTCAATTAACTCTATGGTAGCAACCTTATTTTCAATAATCTCAAGCCTTTGCATTACATGCTTCAAAGTTAATATAGTTCCATTAACCAAGAGAGGGGGTGAGCCAAATAAATCTAACATAGCATTATAAGAATCAAAAGTATGGCTACCCAAAAAGTTCCGTACGGTAATAGTATCAAGAACATAACGGTGCCAAGGAGTAATGCCTACATAAAAATTGCGAAGGAGAATGGTAGTAGATTGCTTCCTAGCAGATTTATTTTGAGCATTGCAAATTCTATACCAAACATCTTTTAGATTTTCACCCTTCCTTTGCTTAAAATTTAGAATTTCATTCTCGGGAGACAACGGACAAGATAAGGGACTAGCCATAACGATAAGCAAACAAACTAACACACAAGCAAACAAAAAGCAAGTGGACAAAAAGAGGCAAATAGAGGTAGGATGGAGAGAGAGGGGGCAAATAAAACGGCAAGGGTGAAGTGGGGGAGAGGAAAATGAGAGGCAAATGGCAAATAATGTAATGCGGGAGATAAGGGTATGTGATGGGTACTTGGTATGTTGACTTTTGCGTAGACCTCCCCGGCAACGGCGCCAGAAATCCTTCTTGCTACCTCTTTTAGCACTGCGTTGGTTTTCCCCGAAGAGGAAGGGATGATGCAGCAAAGTAGCGTAAGTATTTCCCTCAGTTTTTGAGAACCAAGGTATCAATCCAGTAGGAGGCTACGCGCGAGTCCCTCGCACCTGCACAAAACAAATAAATCCTCGCAACCAACGCAAATAGGGGTTGTCAATCCCTATAGGGCCACTTACGAGAGTGAGATCTGATAGATATGATAAAGATAATATTTTTGGTATTTTTATGATAAAGATGCAAAGTAAAATAAAAGCAAAGTAAATAACAAAGTAGTAGGAGATTGGTATGATAAAGATAGACCCCGGGGCCAGAGGTTTCACTAGTGGCTTCTCTCGAGAGCATAAGTATTCTACGGTGGGTGAACAAATTACTGTTGAGCAATTGACAGAATTGAGCATAGTTATGAGAATATCTAGGTATGATCATGTATATAGGCAGAATGTCCGAGACAAGTAGACCGACTCCTGCCTGCATCTACTACTATTACTCCACTCATTGACTGCTATCCAGCATGCATCTAGAGTATTAAGTTAAAAACAGAGTAACGCCTTAAGCAAGATGACATGATGTAGAGGGATAGACGCATGTAATATGAAGAAAACCCCATCTTGTTATCCTCGATGGCAACAATACAATACGTGCCTTGCTGCCCTTACTGTCACCGGGAAAGGACACCGCAAGATTGAACCCAAAGCTAAGCACTTCTCCCATTGCAAGAAAGATCAATCTAGTAGGCCAAACCAAACTGATAATTCGAAGAGACTTGCAAAGATAACCAATCATACATAAAAGAATTCAGAGAAGATTCAAATATTATTCATAGATAGACTTGATCATAAACCCACAATTCATCGGTCTCAACAAACACACCGCAAAAAGAAGATTACATCAAATAGATCTCCACAAGAGAGGGGGAGAACATTGTATTGAGATCCAAAAAGAGAGAAGAAGCCATCTAGCTACTAACTATGGACCCGTAGGTCTGAGGTAAACTACTCACACTTCATCGGAGAGGCTATGGTGTTGATGTAGAAGCCCTCCGTGATCGATGCCCCCTCCGGCGGAGCTCCAGAACAGGCCCCAAGATGGGATTTCGTGGATACAGAAAGTTACGGCGGTGGAATTAGGTTTTTGGCTCCGTATCTGATCGTTTGGGGGTACGTGGGTATATAAAGGAGGAAGAAGTATGTGGTGGAGCAACAGGGGGCCCACAAGGGTGGAGGGCGCGCTTGGGGGGGGGGGGGAGGCGCCCCCCCTACCTTGTGGCCTCTTGTTACATGGCTTGACGTAGGGTCCAAGTCTCCTGAGTTGTATTCGATGAGAAAATCACGTTCCCGAAGGTTTCATTCCATTTGGACTCCGTTTGATATTCCTTTTCTTCGAAACCCTAAAACAGGCAAAAAACAGCAATTCTGGGTTGGGCCTCCGGTTAATAGGTTAGTCCCAAAAATAATATAAAAGTGGATAATAAAGCCCAATAATGTCAAAAACAGTAGATAATATAGCATGGAGCAATCAAAAATTATAGATACGTTGGAGACGTATCAGTAGGCTCATTATGATTTGTGGGAACTTTATTCAGGACATGACAAGATGTCAATACCGCCTCCCCCCACCATGCCTTGGATAAACCCGATGTATCTAACATGGCGTTAACCAAATCAGTTAGAGTACGGTTTTTCCGTTCGGCAACCCCGTTTGACTGGGGCGAGTAGGGAGGCGTCCTCTCATGAATAATACCATGTTCCGCACAGAATAAATCAAACTCATTAGAAAAGTACTCTCCACCACGATCAGACCGGACTCGTTTTATTTTCTTCTCAAGTTGGTTCTCAACTTCAGCCTTATAGACTTTAAAGTAGTGTAGAGCCTCATCCTTAGTATTTAACAAATACACATAGCAGAATCTAGTGGAATCATCAATCAGAGTCATGAAGTATTTTTTTCCACCTTTAGTCAACATACCATTCATCTCACAGAGATCTGAATGTATGAGCTCTAGAGGTGCCAGGTGTCTCTCCTTCACAGGCTTGTGAGGCTTACGAGGTTGCTTAGCTTGCACACACGCATGGCACTTAGAGCCTTTGGCTAAAGTGAAACTCGGGATTAAATCCATCTTAGCTAGCCACATCATACAACCGAAATTTATGTGACAAAGATGTGAATGCCAAACCTCAGATTCGTTCACATTAGAATGAATTTGGTTCACGACTTTATCATAGAAATCCTCCAGGGAAAGGCGGAACGAAGCACCACAATCATATCCTTTTCCAACAAATAGTCCATACCGAGATATGACTACTTTGTTAGACTCAAATACTAACTTAAACCCTTCTTTACATAGAAGGGAGCCACTAACGAGATTCTTCTTTATGGCGGGGACATGATGCACGTTCTTCAGTTGCACGATCTTTCCCGAAATAAACTTCAGATCTACCGTGCCAACACCATGAACAGAAGCATGCGAGCCATTCCCCATCAGGGATGGAACAATCTCGTGCGACCTGGTAGGAAGAAAACAAAGACACATCAGCACACACATGAATATTGGCCCCAGTGTCAATCACCAATCGGTGGACTGAGAAACTGAAAGTATGGTAAACAGATTACCATACCCAGATGCCGCATTATTGTTGCTCAGAGTGACATTCACAGACTTGGAGTCCTATGCTGGCTTCTTGTACTTGTTTGGGCACTTGTTTGCCCAATGTTCATCTGAACCACAAGTAAAGCAGCCATCTCTTCTTTTGTCTTTCTTCTTACCCTTCTTCTTAAAGGTAGTATTCTACTGGACAGAGTTCTTTCCCTTGAACTTGTGGAAGTTCTTCTGTACCACATTGACGCTAGAAGAACCCTCTGCCCCTTTCACGTGTGAGTACTTTGCTCTCGAGTTCTGCTCAACACTGAGATGACCAATGACATCCTCAACAGAGAATTCACGTCTCATGTGCTTGAGAGAAGTAGCGAAGTTCCTCCAACTAGGAGGGAGTTTTGCAATAATGCAACCCGCGACAAACTTGTCCGGTAACTCACACTTCAAGAGCTCCAGCTCCTTAGCAATGCACTGTATCAGCCTGGTCCGATACAGAACGATTATCAATCATCCTGTAATCATGGAACTGTTCCATGACATACAACTCACTGCCAGCATCAGTTGCACCGAATTTGACTTCGAGCGCATCCCACAAGTTTTTGGCAACACCCATATGAATATAGGCGTCAACCAACTTGTCCCCAATCACACTCAGAACTTGTCGTGGAATTGCCACGGCAGATGTCCTAGTGTGAGGACTTAGTCGTGAGGCCAACGCATCTTTGTAGTAGCTTGAGAGGGGTTGAGCGGGACGAGAGACGCGACACACAAAACAAGGATTTAGACAGCTTCGGGCCCCGGGAAACATCATACGGTAACAACCCTACATGTTGTTTGTGACTAGGTCTCATTATGCTCATGAGAGAGTCGCCGCATAAGCCGGCTCCCTCTTTGTGTCTAGCCCTAGAGATTGTTTCTTGTCCCCTCTTGGGATGCCCTGCCCCTCCTTATATATGTTGAAGGGGCGGGTTACATGACTAGTCCTAATAGGATTAAGATTACTCTATTACAAGCTGGAGTCCTTGTCTTGCTTCCTTTGTAAGGGAATATTCCTTATGCTTTTCTCTTAAGCCGGCCCACCATACATGAGCCGGCCTACTGGGCCTTGGGCCTTGTCGTCCGTCTGACCCGCTCGCCGAGTTACTAATAAGTATCCAAGATCGGGCAGTTGGCGCCGGCCTGCGCACGGTGGTGTTGAGTTCTTGAAGGGAAATTCTTAAGGGATCGAGAAGTTTGCAATTCATCGGATGAAGAAAAATCAAGAAATTAGGGTTACGGTCTGTCCGCTGCCGCCATCACATGATTTATTTAGGCAGTTTTCGAGAAGGTCATGACCTGCCGGATCAAGCAAGAGTTGGTACGGAAGAATCGACAACTCTAAATCTTTTCAATGGAAATCAGAGAAAAAGTTTGTTTTGTGCTGTCGCGGACGATCTCTACAGTTATGGTTCGATGTGCATTGGCCATCAAAAGCGTGCTAGCAATCTACAGGTGATTCTACCAATGAAAGTAAACGTCGGGGAGTTGAACATGCGACCTGGAGCTGCTGACCTCGTCACGCAAGTCGAAAAGCAGGCGTTTGGATCAGTTGTTGCGGTTTCGATCTGATTTGCCAAAAAAAAAGAACGTGGATTGGTCAAACCGACGACGACCCGGAGGATATCTCAATCGCACGGAATCAGCCTCGTTTCCGCGTACTACGTCGTCACCGAACCTCTCCTACCAGATCCAGCGCTGCCTTGGGCCGCACCTTCACTCGTTGCCCCGCCTCTGCCTCATGCTACCGACAAGTCGCCGGCCCAAACAGCCGTCCCCCTTTACCTCCGCTGACCTACGCCGCCGGGTTGAGCCGGCTCTGCCGCCACAGGTCACCGCCACCAAGTTGCCTCGCTGGCGCGTCGAGCCGCCCCAGCTACACGGCCTCGCCTATTTTCCAAAACTGAGTGGACCCCGCGCGGACCGAGCTGCCGGCTGTCGCTGCTTACTGCAGAACCGCCGACGCGCCCCGGCCTGAGCTGCCCGCCGTCGAGGGCCGCCTCGCTGAGTCGCCGAGTCGCAGGCCTTGTTTCGAGAACGTCTGCATCAAGCCGACTAGTACATCACTGGAAGCCGAATCGGGTCTTCTTTTTGTCAACTATGATTGCAACGTGCGTACAAGGAATCTACTAGGAGTCAAGAATTAAAGAAGGAGAGCTACTACGTGAGTTTAGCATGTGATTACCAAAGGAAGAGAAGGAAGAACCGGCCTGGGTCACCTCGGTTTTTGCCTCAAAATCGCCAACTCCATCTCGGGGACGGACGCACCGTGTTGAGCCGGATTCAGCGCCAGTCCGCTCGTAGCTAAGCGCGCGTGGCCAAGCCGCCGGCGCCCCTTCATCTCCGTCAAGCCGCCCTGGCTTCCGTTCCGGGCCGCATGAGCGCCCCTCGTCTTCGAGTCTGCCACTTTTGAGGTCAAGCCGCTGCCTCTAACGCGGCTCATCCCCGCCGGCTGACTCCAGCTCGCCGCGTCGGAACTGCTTTGATCCGATTCACCGAGGTGCCGGGCCCGTGAGCTGCCCTCGCTCACCTCTGCCTAACCGCTCTGCACCGTGAGCCGCCGGCCCGCCTCCGCCTCAAGCACAGCAGCGCCGAACCGCTGCCTATGCCGTCCCGCTCGCCGGTCCGCGCTTGCTCCGACGAGCCAACTGCTCGGCTGTGGCCGAGCGCCGCTTACCCTCACGGCCGCGATTCACCGAGGTGCCGGGCCCGTGAGCTGCCCTCGCTCACCTCTGCCTAACCGCTCTGCACCGTGAGCCGCCGGCCAGCCTCCGCCTCAAGCACAGCAGCGCCGAACCGCTGCCTATGCCGTCCCGCTCGCCGGTCCGCGCTTGCTCCGACGAGCCAACTGCTCGGCTGTGGCCGAGCGCCGCTTACCCTCACGGCCGGGGCTAAATCGCCACTGCTGCTCTAACCCACCGCGGTAAACTACCTGCAAAGTTGCTGTCGTGCTCACCTACACCTCTTGGGACCTCCTCTGCCGCAGCGTCTGGAGCTGCCGGCTGCCGCGCTTACGAGCCAGACTCCGACTCGGTCCTCGTGGTCGCGTCTCCCAGAGCTGTTTTCACAACCACCGCAAGCCACGGGCGCGACGGTGTGTTAATATGCCGACCAAATCACCCGGCTGCCGCGCCCGACCCATCTCCACCGTTGACTCGCTCTATTGACCCGCTCCGTTGACCCGTTGAGCTGCACCCTGAGCAGCAATGGGGCCTCCCCCGCCGCGCCTTCACTGTGGTAGCCGCCGCCCCAGGCAGTTTCGTTATAATAAAAAAAACTTATGATCATGTCAGAAGATATATGAGGCGTTCCCGAGGATAGATATACCCCAATTTCTTGGAGATGATTATGACGACAATGAGCAGAAATTATTCGAAGGTATTTTTGCTGCAAAAGTTTGGTTTAAAGATTATACTGCAATTGCACGTACGCAGTGAAGATTATACAAACTACGACAAACTCTGGCAAGGCCCTTGAAAGGATCAACATAAAATTCTTGGTTATCTACGAACGTCGTATAGTGATCATCCATGGCCTAAAATCAGGTGATATTTATACTATATATTTTGTTAGGTACATGTTGATTTCCTTTGACAAACATCTACTCTACCCTGTTGTATTGTTTGTACGCAGGACAATTATGTTTATACCATGGGTATGGAGCATGAGCTGTCAACATTCTATACCAGCGTTTGTCTGCTCCATACTGCCCAAGGAACGGGCGTGCGCAATTTACATCAACATGACGTGGTTGACTCGCCCGGCTTACCACGCCCGCGGCCGACTCGCCCGTGTCTGTGCCGTTTTCAATACCACGGCTGATTCTTTCATCCGTGTCGGCTTACAACGCCACGGACGATTCGTCCGTCCACTCTCGCGGCCGGTTCACGCGTCCACGCCGGCTTACAACAAGGAGGACAACTTGTTCGTCCACACCGACTTACACGCCGCGGCCGAATCATCTGTCTGTTCCTGCCACCAACTCACCTATGATTGATTTCAGCTTCACTGTGGTGATCGCCAACTCCGCGGTGGATAATTACTGGCCTAACATATCAGGTGAACTCCATCCAGCATATTTTTATATTACATATTACTTTCTTTAAAAAGAGCGGTTACTTTGTCTTGTGAAGTTCTCCAATGCAGGACAAGTTATATCACTGAGCTGTTGACTGACTCATACCAGTTTATATCACGGTCAAATATGGAGAATCTCAAGACAACTCCTCGAGTCGCCTTGAGACTCGGGGGCTACAATGACATTATATCACGGTTATTAAATGATTGCCAATTTAAAGCAGATTCAAGAACTCCGGATCATTGAAGGGAAAAATAACCCGGGCCCGGAGGCTACTGCCTTATTGGTGAATATTTAAAAGCCGTCACAAAATTTCTGGCCTAAAAAGAAGGATTCCGGTTCAAGGGAAATCTGTCTCTCACAAAGCGCCGAAGCTCTCAATATCCGATTTAAAATCCGGCTCAAGGTAAACCTGTCTCCCACAAAGCTTTGAAACTCTCAATATCCGGTTTGAAATTCCAGTTTAAAAAAGTATTCATCTCTCGCAAGTTCGAGTTTTCACAAAAAATTATAGGGACCAAAGATAGTTTGTTGCACAACACAACTCAAACATAGGCACCCGGCGAGCACAGCTCAGAAATATATCACTTGGGGGTTTCCGGCTTATTGAGCTAAGCTATGATTACCCTTTGATCTGGCTCATAGCCACAGTTACAGGTCATTTGGGGGCTTCCTGTTCAAACATAGGTCGTATTCGAACCAAAGAGAACATAGCTGTCGGTACCCTCTCGATCGGCGCAATGCCAAACCCACTAGGGGGCTTCTTGATCGTATTCGAATCATATCTTAACCCCTTTTGGGTCCGACTTGGATCGTATTCGAATCAGGGTTGTTAAAAACCTCTCAAGGTCATTTGGGGGCTTCCTGTTCAAACATAGGTCGTATTTGAACCAAAGAGAACATAGCTGTCGGTACCGGCCCTCTTGATCGGCGCAACGCCAAAGCCACTGGGGGCTACATGATCGTATTCGAATCCTAGCTTAACCCCTTTGGTCCAGTTTACTGATCGTATTCGAATCAGAAGCCTCAAATTCTTTTTTCTATTTTGCTTAAGTATTTTGAAAGCAGTCTTTTGGGTTTGTCTTGAGACTTTTTGTTCATATCTGAAGCATATATATGGTTTCGATTAACCCGGCTTGACTTTGGATGATAAGTCGCCATATATGACAATCATAAACATTTGGAAGTTTTTGGCTTCTAAAGATTGGGTTATCACCCTTACTGCACAGGTATCCTAAACCGGCAGTACGATTCAGTATCACAGGAACCGGTTTTCCAAACCGGATTATATTATTCAAATCTTTAATAGCCAACATGGCTGGATTTTTATTATGGTTATCAATAACCAGTATTATGATTGAGGTTTTCAAAGTCGCTTCAGCGCAATGACTATTATTTTATCAATGGATATAATTTATTCTACAATGGAAGGAATATTCCCGAGTCGCTGCGGGCTTACGACCCGGCACTTGGGGGCTACATTATTCAAATTGGGATTACATCAAATATGCAAGTCCCATGTCACTGCCAGCATGCACCATGGCACTTGGAGGCTAATGTAAAGTCATTTTTTGATCAACTTATTGAAGACCCGACTCATCCCATTGTAATGAGCCGGCCCTTGGGGGCTACCAATTGCTCCTATCAAAAATTCAAGGTACACAAGCCTCAGTCCATTATATTGAAAGATCCACTACTAAGTTGGTAGAGTATGTTGGGGATCGTAGCAGAAATTTAAAATTTTCTACGCATCACCAAGATCAATCTATGGAGTAATCTAGCAACGAGGGGAAGGAGAGTGCATCTACATACCCTTGTAGATCGCTAAGCGGAAGCGTTCAAGTGAACGGGGTTGATGGAGTCGTACTCGTCGTGATCCAAGTCACCGATGATCCTAGTGCCGAACGGACGGCACCTCCGCGTTCAACACACGTACAGCCCGGTGACGTCTCCTACGCCTTGATCCAGCAAGGGGAGAAGGAGAGGTTGGGGAAGACTCCATCCAGCAGCAGCACGACGGCGTGGTGGTGGTGGAGGAGCGCGGGACTCCAGCAGGGCTTCGCCAAGCACTACGAGAGACGAGGAGGGAGAGGGGTAGGGCTGCGCCAACAGGGGAGGAACTTCATCTGTTGGGCTGCCCCTTTGCCTCCACTATATATAGGGGGAGAGGGAGGGCTGCGCCCCCACCTAGGGTTTCCTCCCTAGGGGTGGCGGCAGCCCTAGATCCCATCTAGGGTGGTGGCCACAAGGGGGGAGAGGGGGAGGCGCACCTAAGGTGGGCCTTAGGGCCCATCTGCCCTAGGGTTTGCCCCCTTCCCCTCTTGGAGGCGCCTTGGGCCTTGGTGGGAGGCGCCCCAGCCCACCTAGGGGCTGGTTCCTTCCCACTATTGGCCCATATAGGCCTCTGGGGCTGGTGGCCCCACCTGGTGGACCCCCGGACCCCTCCGGTGGTCCCGGTACACTACCGGTGATGCCCGGAACACTTCCGGTGGCCAAAACCATACTTCCTATATATTAATCTTTACCTCCGGACCATTCCAGAACTCCTCGTGACGTCCGGGATCTCATCTGGGACTCCAAACAACATTCGGTAACCGCGTACATACTTTCCCTATAACCCTAGCGTCATCGAACCTTAAGTGTGTAGACCCTACGGGTTCGGGAGTCATGCAGACATGGCCAAGACAACTCTCCGGTCAATAACCAACAGCGGGATCTGGATACCCATGTTGGCTCCCACATGCTCCACGATGATCTCATCGGATGAACCACGATGTCAAGGATTTAATCAATCCCGTATACAATTCCCTTTGTCTAGCGGTACGATACTTGCCCGAGATTCGATCGTCGGTATCCCGATACCTTGTTCAATCTCGTTACCGGCAAGTCTCTTTACTCGTTCCGTAACACATCATCCCGTGATCAACTCCTTGATCACATTGTGCACATTATGATGATGTCCTACCGAGTGGGCCCAGAGATACCTCTCCGTTTACACGGAGTGACAAATCCCAGTCTCGATTCGTGCCAACCCAACAGACACTTTCGGAGATACCTGTAGTGTACCTTTATAGCCACCCAGTTACGTTGTGACGTTTGGCACACCCAAAGCACTCCTACGGTATCTGGGAGTTGCACAATCTCATGGTCTAAGGAAATGATACTTGACATTAGAAAAGCTTTAGCATACGAACTACACGATCTTGTGCTAGGCTTAGGATTGGGTCTTGTCCATCACATCATTCTCCTAATGATGTGATCCCGTTATCAACGACATCCAATGTCCATGGTCAGGAAACTGTAACCATCTATTGATCAACGAGCTAGTCAACTAGAGGCTTACTAGGGACATGGTGTTGTCTATGTATCCACACATGTATCTGAGTTTCCTATCAATACAATTCTAGCATGGATAATAAACGATTATCATGAACAAGGAAATATAATAATAACCAATTTATTATTGCCTCTAGGGCATATTTCCAACAGTCTCCCACTTGCACTAGAGTCAATAATCTAGTTCACATCGCCATGTGATTAACACTCACAGGTCACATCGCCATGTGACCAACATCCAAGAGTCTACTAGACTCAATGATCTAGTTCACATCACTATGTGATAAACACTCAAAGAGTTCTGGGTTTGATCATGTTATGCTTGTGAGAGAGGTTGTAGTCAACGGGTCTTGCCATATTCAGATCCCTATGTATTTCGCAAAACTTTATGTCATATCGTAGATGCTGCTACCACGTTCCACTTGGAGCTATTCCAAATTGTTGCTCCATTATACGTATCCGGTATCTCTACTCAGAGCTATCCGGATAGGTGTTAAGCTTGCATCGACGTAACTCTTTACGTCGAACTCTTTATCACCTCCATAACCGAGAAACATTTCCTTATTCCTCTAAGGATAATTTTGACCGCTATCTGGTGATCCACTCCTAGATCACCTTTGTACCCTCTTGCCAGACATGTGGCAAGGCACACATCAGGTGCGGTACTCAGCATGGCATACCGTATA
>NC_053024.1:44254569-44276253 GCF_003073215.2 Triticum urartu
AAGAGGTTTTGCAAGTTACGGTGTGAGCTAAATATCCTGGAATCCTCAAATGTCCTGTGATCAGGCACACATCCTAACACTTATGCATTTTGATGACTTACATGTGCAACACACGAAGTGAAGTATATCTTCATTCTGAGTGTGAATACATTAATGTGGAATTTGACTTCGGAGCGCCACGATAATTGTGCGCTGTGTCTGGGTCTAATACTTCCTATACGGTGGGTATCGCCACCACCAAATGTTCTATGTTTGAAGTGTTTCACTCATGGCGTTACCTTGCAATGTCTTCACAGTTGATTTGGCTTCGAAACTCAACACATTTTCATGATTATCTTCACTATGTTGATTACAGATATATATATATATATATATATATGCTAGTGTTCTGTCCTCTACAGCATTCACTTATAGCTATGTCTTCTTGGTTGAATCTTTTGAACTAAGTGAATGTGATCGGACCCTAATCTCTCTATGCTTTCTATCTCAAACTCTATCTCTCCAAGTCATATGCATTCTATTGAAACTGTCGAATGTCTTCACTGCGTCCTTGTCAGCTGAAGATATAGAGACAACCATAAAGTCCGCTTTAAATGCCCATTCCTCCACATAAAATCCGGAGAAGCAGGAACGACCGCCCGATAATCCAGGCGTGCGTGGGACGTGAAACAGACCCAAAACTTCCGCAAACTGGCCACGCGTTCCTCAGATGCGAATCGCCAGGGGCACCTGTGTAATAGCACAGTGCCGCCCCTGAGCCTATAAATTCACACTTACCACGGTCATTATCTCCTTCTTCCACCCTCGCAAGAACCCTAGCGCCACCGCTAGCACTCGACGACGCCGGCGACGAAGCGCTTCGCTGCCGCAACCTCTCCGACGCCGTCCTCACGTCGACCGCGGACATCGTTCTCTCCGCCATCGCCGTAGGTATCTTCCGTCGCCAAGTTAGGGCACGGAGGACTGAACTGCTCGGCATCATCTCTCACTTCCATCTAGCAGTTCCAAGTGTGGTAAATAAAACTTCTTTTTACAGCCCCTTTGATCTCATGGTTCTCTCACTTTCTACCATAAGAAGTTTATCTTCACACAAGTTAGATCTCTCAATCTGCATCTCATAACATGCCTAGTATATTCACTTGTGCTTCATGAAGTAGTTAGATTCCTCACTTGTACCGATCTGTGGGTTCGTACAAATCTGGAACCAACTTCTTATCTATGAGTGAATGTCTTCGCACGATGAGGTCAATGTCTTCTAAACTGATTAATCTTCAAAACCTTTCGAGAATGCATATGACCTCTTCCCCTTCCCTCGCACCTTAATGCTGTCACAGGTACATGTCCGTGGGAGAATCCTTCGGTTCTCATAGTCTGCATTCATTTGCAGAATTCCTACAGCATCACATAAACTCTCCTGAAGCCAGTTCCTGTTGGTCCAGCAAAAGAAAGCCTTTGAAGCATTTGAAAGTTTTGAAGCCTTTTAAGTTAAAGTTTATGGCTTCAGAAGCAGCAGCAAGGAAGGGGGGCAGACAGAGACGTGAAGGAACTTCCAAAGATCTGCCTGAAGACCTGGCAGAAATGTATAAAACAGATCCAGAAGAGAGTTATGGGCAGCGCAAGACCCGAATCCAATGGATTCGACGCTATTGGGCAGAACAATGGTTCAAATACCGCTTCGTCACCCAGGAGTATGCTGAGAAATGTGCCATCAAGAAACCATGGGGGGACATCCTTTACAAGAATCTCGTACCCAGGACCAGAGATGAAGCCATTGCTCAAGGCTTCTACCCATGCATGGTCCGAGGACCATAGCCTAATGATGCGCATCCGTCGTCACTCCTCTGGTGTCGTGAAGACAATCTGTTCAAGCGCAATTTCTAGTTTGCCTAACAATCTGCGAAGCTGAACAAGAAGAAATTTGGGTTAGACTTCAACCCTGGTCCCTCCGCACCAAGGGCAGATGGCACACGCTAGGCAGAACCCAATATCATCGGTCCGTTTGCCAACCTTGAGGGCCTCATCACCCACATCTTAGTCCAAGGGACTGCCATGAATGACCCTCCAGCTGACTCTGAGTCTGATGAAGCTCCTGCTGTACCGAAGCCAAAGCAGACGAAGAAGCCAAAAGCTTCAAAGCCGGCCCCTGCCTCAAAAATCTCAAGGGCGAAGCCATTGGCAACTGCACCTCCTAAAGACAGTGTGCAGTCTGAAGACGTATCCCGCGTCTCCAAGCCCCAGAAGGCCACGGCGCCTCAGCCACACACCGGCAAAGAGCTCACAGCTGCTGCCATTCTGCGCAGCGAAGCCATTGATCTATCAAATGATGAAGATCTTGGAGATGACGCTCTAGAGCAGCTCATCAAGAGCAAAGAAGAAGCTGAAATCTTCAACAATTTGCCTCTCTTTGATGTCGCCATCATCCACAATTTCATCAACGAATGGTTTGCCTCACCAGACATCAGCTTCGAAGATCTGCAGCTGCCCGTTGGCCTCAGCGTCGCATTCCAAGGCGCTATTGCTTCAGAACTTGCTATTGCCCAGCGCATAGTTGAACTGAAGCAGAAAATTTATCATGAAAAGGCTCAGTTCAAGAAGCATATGGCCAGGCTCAGCGTGCAAGAAGTGAAGAGCTTCAAGACCATGTTGCATGAGCTCAAAGAAAATTTTCTGAAAAAGCGTGCAGAAGCTCAGGGCTCACATGAGCGGATGAAGTCTTTGGCTAAACGATGTGTGCAGGCATACAATGAGGCCGAGAAGCGCAAGGCACTTGGGCGTCCTGGCATCGACCCCAAGATGGCCGCGAAGAAGAAGAAGAAGCCTGCTATGGCTGAACCAGAGGCACCTAGGCAAGAAGCAGTTCCAATTGTCTTCCCAACTGCAACGACTGGCTCGAAGCCAAAGAGCCGGTCAACAGCTTCTGAGCTCAAGAAGACAAGATCTGTTGAGGCTGAAGCCAGGAAAAGGAAAAGCTCTGAAGCCTCTCCTACTGCCCCCAGCAAGAAGAAGCGCAAGATCAAGAAATCTCGGGCTACTCACACAGAGCCCTTGATAGTTGAACCTATCTCAATGGTTCACCCCAACACCGAAACACAACTGACAGTTCATGAGCCTGCTCCCACAGAGGCTCCTGAAGCTGAAGATATTCCAGCAGCCGACCCCATCGCTGCTGAAGACATTGGTCACCAGGACAATGTACAAGATGATGCAGCCCTTCCTCCGTGTGAACAAAGCGAGCTCATCAGCATTGGTCGTCCTCTGACGCCAATTGCATAAGATGCGTCATGGGCGGATCGCCCTCAAGAGGAAGAAGACAATGAGGCCCAGCCCACTCCAACCCCACAGGCGTCGTCTGCATTCCGCAGGCTTCGCAGAGGTCCAAGGCCTCAAGTCTCTACTGAAGACATTCTGGCTGCATCAGCCGAAGAAGAAGCAACACAAGAGCTCCACCAAGAAGCAGTTCTCCAGGAGAACGTGCTTGTGACTGACCCTCCAGCTAGTTAAGCGGAGGCGGCAAATGTTGAGGCTGCCACAACCAACACTGAAGCCAATGTGGAGCCGTCCCCACCAAAACTTTGAGCAGACAGCGAAGCTACTGATCCAGACACTTCTGTTCCTGAGTCTGCTGCAGGTCCTCAATTTGATTACCAATTTGAGCATAGGCCTCATGTTCAGAAGCCAGTCCCAAGGCTGCCAAGGTTCCCAGGTCCTGCATCAGCACCTGGCTCCTTTGACATCAATTGCTTCAAGGCAGACAATACGTTCTTCAACAGCTCCAAGAACCCCTATTCAAGGGAAAGGATTTCATCAGATAGGTTCTGGAGCTATCCTCAGCGCAGCTACTATTCATGCATCCTATACAACCAAGGTCGCATCTTCCCGCACAAGCGCCTTGAGGTTGAAGCCATTGCTGGTCTGCCCTGCTTAGAGGAAGCGCTGGATTGCTTCAAGCAAGTGGGTCTGCTGCAGTTTGTCACCGATGAAGAGCACTGGAATGAAGAGCTTCTGCTTCAGTTCTATGTCACCCTCCATATTAAAGGATACAACAGAGATCCGAAGACTTGGGTCCTGGAGTGGATGACCGGCAATGTCCATCATGAAGCCAATGCATTTCATATCATTGAGCTCACCGGCCTGCCCACTCCTGGCGAATTCTTCGAGGAAGGCTGTCAACTACATGCTGAAGCAATTGAGAGCATATTCCAGAGGCCTGAACCAAATATGAGTCAGATGCTCTCAATGATGAAGACATTGCCCCTTGATGCACCCTATCCAACTGAGTTCTTCGTTGAAGACCTTGAGTACCTGCCCAGGACCATATATCACATCATCCGGTGGACTCTCTGGCCCATTAAGGGACACTCTCCACATGCCAAGATTGAGGGTGCAATGAAGACTCTCATATTCTATATCCTTCATGGCAAATGCTTCAACGCACAGGATTTCTTCATACGCCAATTTGCAGCGTCAGGCTCAGATTTATTTGGTTTGAAATTCTATGCTCCTTGGGTGATGAGGCTGATCAAACTGCACTCTGCGATCTCGTATCAGCCCTCAGGCCGCAACCATCGGATCTTCTTGCCAGATGTGGATACCTCCACTGAAGCTATATATCCTGAGCCTGCCAAGCGACCTTTAAGTCTTCAGAATGCAAAACACCAGAGCTTCACGCAGAACGTTGAAGGTGTTGAAGCCATATCCAGGGTGTATCCGTTGGCTGGCACTACACGTGCACCACGCCCAGCATCTACTGAAGCCACAGACAGCACAAATGCTCAAAGACCCAAGAAGCGCGCTCGTGCCCTCAATGACCGAGAGCTTCTTGTGGCCCTTCACCAAAAGCAAGATAGGCATCACGACTGGCTAAAGCGTCAGATGAAAAGCCTCTTGGTGGATGTTAATCGTCTTCGAAATCTTGCCACCAAGAATGCTTTCGTCACTCATGAAACCTGTCGTCGTACATGGAAAGGGCTCTCAATGATGTGTACTAAAGCTGAACTTGAAGAGGATGGCTTCACTGAGCGCTTCAAGTTTGACACCACACCTCCTAGAAGGGCTGTGATGCGAAACACACCATCACTTGAAGACTCTGAGTTTTCTTCATCTGCTGCCACAGTCACTGCCAGAATAATTGATGAAGAAGACGATGCTACATCACCGCCACCTGCTTCAGCACCTCCAAGCTCTTCTGCACCGCCAAACAACTCCAACAACCCTGCTGCTCCTGGAAACGAGTAGACACTCTATGTCTTCAAACCTTTTTGGTCCTTGCTGACAAAAGGGGGAGAAGCATATGGGTTGATAGTCTTCAAGCGGGTCCATATGGGCGGGTGCTTTATGTTTTGCTATACTTTGCTTCGTGCTTACAACTCTCGTTTTTGCTTCATTTGGTTCTTTGAGTTTCTTTGAGTTGTAACACTAAAACTCGATGGTCGTCTGCTACTTGTTTGCCACCCTGTTTGTGAATATAAATTCCGCATGTGCGACGATAAATTCCGCACTTATCTCATTCTGCAGACATCCATTTTCCATTATGCATGTCATTATCTTCATATACTTTCATATGCATAGTGGATTGTCATCATAAGCTGAAGTGGATCTCCTCAAGTACAACCTGCCATGTGCATTTGCACTCCAAAAGCAAATTAACTTATATGCACATCTTCAGGGGGAGCCCTTGCAACTTATGAAGACAATTCCTTATCCTTTACAATTTCACAGACTATATTCCTCGTTGAAAACTTCAACTAGTTTGTCATCAATCACCAAAAAGGGGGAGATTGTAAGTGCATCTAGTGCCACCCCTAGTTGGTTTTGGAGTATTGACGACAAACCTAGTTGAGGGACTAATGTGTTTGTGAGAATTGCAGGATAACACAGGTAGAAGTCCCTCATTGATTCAGTTTTACTACCAGAGATGACCCTTAAAAATGTATGAAGACATTGAAGACAAAGGTGGTATATGAAGATATTCACATTGAAGACTATGACAAAAGAAGACACATTATGAAGCCTATGGAGCTCGAAGACTTAGATCTTTCATAGTTCTTTTCTTTTGTGTTGAGTCATAGGAACCACCATACTGTTAAGTGGGGTCCAGGAGAACCAGTCAGAATGCCTGAAGTGATGCCTAAATCAAAAACCTATGTCTTCGAGTGAAGACAATGAGAGTGAATCTTATCCAGAGCCGGACAAGTCAGCTTTGCTTGTAGCCCAAGTAAAGTTTCCATGAGAGTTTGAAATCTGACCGTTGAGACACGTGTCAGTTCCTTAGTGACCCAGGGTCATTTCGGACAAATCAGGTCGGGTTGCCAAGTGGCTATAAATAGCCCACCCCCAACAACCATAAACGGTTGGCTGCTCAGATTCCAGTGCACGGCTTTTGTCGTTTGAGAGCAACCCACCTCGAAGCCTTTGAGAGAAAATTCCTAGCGAGGAGAAAAGCCCTAACCACCCAGAGCCAGAGAACATTGGGCATCACTTAAGTCTTCTTGTCTGTGTGATCTGAAGACTTATTACACTTGAGGACTGTGAATCCTCTAGACGGTTAGGCGTCGCGTTCAGAGCATCCAAGAGACATTGTGGATTGCCAGTGAACGAAGTCTATGAAGGTTTGGGAGTCTACCTTGAAGACTTACCAGAGTGATTGAGCGAGGACTATGTAACCTTAGCTCAAGGAGAATACGGTGAGGACTTGGTGTCCTGAGCTGCGTGTTCAGGACTGGGTGTCCGGGACTGTGTGTCCTAAGGTTTAAATACCTAGCCGCTCCAACCAGACGTACAGTTTTCACAGCAACTGGAACTGGTCCAACACATCATTGTCTTCAACGAGTCACCGATTTCATCTTCACTTCCTTTTTCTTTACGGTTACTCATTGTGAAGCCATTGCATGCTTGCTCTATCTTTTGTCTTCACAACGTGAATGTATGATCTGTTTGGCTTCATAACTTCTTCCTACCTGATCCTTATTACACTGCAGCTGTTTGTCATTGTGCTTTCACTCTATTGAATACTTGACCATGGCTGGCCTAGTGTAATCTAACTTCCGCTGCATAGTAATAGGCATAATCTTTGCTGTTTGTCTTCATAACTCCCACGTTTTGAAGACTTTCATAAAAATCGCCTATTCACACCCCTCTAGTCGATATAACGCACTTTCAATAGATAAAGTAAAAACCAATCATGGAGCGGTATACCTTTTGATCGAACTCTTTACCATTGTCGTCATGACCCAGATGATGTTTGGCTGGCATTGGTGTTGTGAAGCCTTTGCAGTCTTGCATACTGAACTTCTTCAGGCAATCTTTGAGATACTTCTCTTGAGATATGAAGATTCCATTGCGTTGTTGTCGTATTTGAAGACCAAGGAAGAACTTCAGCTCCCCCATCATGGACATCTGATATTGCTCTTGCATCATATATCCAAACTCTTCACTGTACTTCTGATTGGTGCAGCCGAAGATAATGTCATCCACATATATTTGGCACACAAACAGTTCACCGTCATATGTCTTCATGAAAAGAGTGGGATCCAGGGAACCAGGTATGAAGCCTTTGCTCTTCAGGAAGTATTTGAGTGTGTCATACCAGGCCCTAGGGGCTTGTTTGAGGCCATACAGTGCCTTGTTGAGCTTGTATACCATGTCAGGATGTTTTGGATTTTCAAAGCCAGGCGGTAGTGCAACATACACTTCTTCTTCAATCTTGCCATTGAGAAATGCACTTTTCACATCCATTTGATATAGAAGTATGTTATGATGATTTGCATAGGGCAGCAGTATGCGTATGGCTTCAAGCCTAGCCACAGGAGCAAATGTTTCATCGAAGTCAATGCCCTCCACTTGAGTATATCCTTGAGCAACGAGACGAGCTTTGTTTCTAACAACTTGACCATGCTCATCTTGCTTGTTGCGGTATATCCATTTGGTGCCTATTATGTTGTGCTTCCGTGGATTAGGACGCTTAACCAGTTCCCATACATTATTCAGCTCAAACTGTTGAAGCTCTTCTTGCATAGCTTGAATCCATTCAGGTTCCATGAAGGCTTCTTCAACTTTCTTGGGTTCTGATATTGAGACGAATGCGAAGTGCCCACAGAAATTTGCTAGCTGAGTTGCCCTTGCACGAGTGAGAGGACCAGGTGCATTGATGCTGTCAATTATTCTGTCAATCTGCACTTCATTGGCAACATGAGGATGTACAGGGCGAAGACTTTGCTCTTGCTGATTTGTGTTGTTGTTGAGAGGAATGTCTTCAGGCTGAGCATTGTCTTCATGTTGATCAGGTGCTGAGATGATAAGTTCTTCTTCAGGATGAGCTTCAGAAGGTATAATCTCTCCAGTTCCCATAAGCTTGATTGATTCACTAGCTGGAACTTCATCTAGCACATTTGGCAGTTGCTCTCTTTGTGAACCATTTGTCTCATCGAACCGCACATCCACTGTTTCAACCACTTTGTAATGAAAGAGATTGAAGACTCTGTAGGAGTGCGAATCCTTTCCATATCCAAGCATAAAACCCTCATGTGCTTTTGGTGCAAATTTTGAAGTGTGATGTGGGTCCTTGATCCAGCACCTTGCGCCAAATACTCTGAAGTAACTGATATTTGGCTTCTTGCCAGTTAGGAGTTCATAAGATGTCTTGTTCAGAAGCTTGTGAAGATAAACACGATTGATTGTATGGCATGCGGTGTCAATGGCTTCAGTCCAGAACTTTCTTGGAGTCTTGTATTCATCTAGCATCGTTTTGGCCATCTCAATGAGTGTTCTGTTCTTGCGTTCGACGACGCCATTCTGCTGTGGCATGTACGGAGCTGAGAATTCATGTGTGATGCCCAAGGTATCAAGATATGTATCAAGACCAGTGTTCTTGAATTCAGTGCCATTATCACTTCTGATGTGCTTTATCTTGGCGCCAAAATTGTTCATAGCTCGATTGGCGAAGCGTCTGAAGACATCCTGCACTTCAGTCTTGTAAAGGATTATGTGCACCCAAGTATATGTAGAGTAATCATCAACAATGACGAAGCCATAGAGGCAAGCAGTAGTAGTAAAAGTTGAGTAGTGAGTGGGACCGAAAAGATCCATGTGGAGCAGTTCGAAGGGTTGAGTAGTAGTCATGATTATCTTCGAGGGATGTTTTGCCCTCATCATCTTCCCTGCTTCACAGGCACCGCATAAGTGATCTTTCTTGAACTTGACGCCCTCGATGCCTATGACATGCTTCTTCTTCGCAAGGGTGTGGAGGTTCCTCATGCCAGCATGCCCAAGCCTCCGATGCCAAAGCTAGCATTCTAAAGCTTTTGCAAGAAGATATACTGCAAGTTGTGGCCCTGCTAAGAAATCTACCACATACAGATCATCTTTTCGATACCCTTCAAACACTAGAGACTTGTCAGATTCCATTAGTACAAGACAACGATATTTTCCAAACATTACGATCATGTTCAAATCGCAGAGCATTGAGACAGACATTAAGTTGAAGCCAAGGGATTCAACAAGCATGACTTTATCCATGTGTTGATCCTTTGAGATTGCAACTCTACCTAGACCCAATACCTTACTTTTACCAGTGTCAGCAAATGTGATGTGGCTCTTGTCGGATGGACGTAAGGTTGAGTCCATAAGAAGGCTTCTTTTCCCAGTCATGTGATTTGTACATCCACTGTCAATAATCCATTCTGAAGACTTTGAAGACGCTGGTGTCGTACCCTACAGTGCAGTTAGGGGGATAGGCTTCACGAAGAGAATTGTGAAGCAAAAACATTTGACGAACCAGTGGGTTATGAAAACTTAGATCCAGATTAGGACTAATAGGGAGAGTAGCATGCGATTCAGGAACGAAGTACATAATGATGCCATTCGGGCATTTTATCTTGCGCCCTACAACATTTTTAAGGTCCCCAGCAATAGCGTCAGAAGATTTTGGTTTTCTTCTAGAGACCTTTCCCTGCAAAAGAGAGTTAAGCCTTCTTAACCACCCACATCTTCAAGGGTGGCTTAGAAGCAATAAGTCTAAGTGCAGCATCTGAGAATTTTGGCTTTGAAGCCTTAGCAAACAGTCTTGCAGGTGGACAATAGTACTCATAAGAATAAGCAGAATAATTTTTGGTCATATGAACATGACGGTTTGATGAACCGCTCTCATATTCATATGACTGAGTATGGTTTCCCTGCAAAACATTTGCATTAGTGGACTCAGGTGAGTCCTCTGTTTGTATGAAGCCTTTGGACCGTATGAAGCCTTTGGTCTGAGGTTTGTCTTCTTCAAGTGAGGTGTCATGAAGACACTCACAGGGAGATTTTCCAGACACTTTTTTAGAACCCAAATCTTCTCCATAGGCGGTCCATTCCTGGAAGTTAGTACCAATGTACCTGGCAAACACTTCACCATTCTGATTCTTAAACATTTTATAGTTTACATCAAAGGATTCATCAATGATAATGGGGTTAGCACAAGTGAAGCCAGATAAATTGGATGGATCTGCTGAAAGTTCCTTTGCAGCAACCCATGTGGTTTTGGGGTACTGCTCAGGTCTCCAGTAAGAGCCATCTGCATTTATTTTCCTTACGAACCCAACACCCTCTTTCCTAGGGTTTCGGTTCAGAATCTGCTTCTTGAGGACATCACATAATGTCTGATGTCCTTTAAGACTTTTGTACATCCCTGTTTCAAGCAATGTCTTCAACCTAGCATTCTCATCAGCAATAGCAGTGGTATCCTCAGCAGAGGGGTTAGTTCCCACATCAACAGTTGAAGATATTGCAACAACAGTAGCAGCGGAACATTCAGCAACAGAAGTAGCATTATCATGCTCAATGCATTTAAGACATGGTGGTTCAAATCCTTCCTAAGTGGAACTGATCTGGTCGGCGTGAAGTGACTCGTTTTCCTTTTGAAGATCTTCATGAGCCGCTCCCAATTTCTCAAGTTCTTGCTTCCTTTGAAGATAATCATAGGAGAGCTTTTCATGAGTTGTTGAGAGAGTATCAAGACGATCTTCAAGTTTCTGATACTTAATGTGAAGATTTTTTATGTCTTCAATTAAGGATTCAGATCGAGTCATTTCAGCACCCAACAGATCATCGCTTCTGTCTAACAGTTTTTGAATATGTTCCATAGCTTTCTGTTATTCAGTTGCAATTTTAGCAAGTGTTTAGTAGCTGGGTTTTGAATCACAGTCAGAGTCATTGTCACTAGATGTTTGATAGCGAGTAGTGTGTGTGTTTACCTTGGCACCGCGTGCCATGAAGCAGTAGGTAGGAGTGGAGTCGTTCTTGTCATTTGCATCAGTGTCGGTGATGAAGTCATTGTCTTCAGTGTTGAAGATGGACTTGGCGACGTATGCTGTAGCCAGACTCGCAATGCCAGAATCAGACTCCTCCTCAGACTCCACCTCTGCCTCCTCAGAAGCGGACTCCTCCTCTGAATCCATTTCCTTGCCAACAAACGCACGTGCCTTGCCAGATGAGCTCTTCTTGTGTGATGAAGACTTTGAGGAAGACTTGGAAGAAGACTTTGAGTATTTCTTCTTCTTCTTGTCGTCAGAATCATATTCCTTGCTCTTCTTCTTCTCTGTTCTCATTGTCCCACTTGGACACTCAGAGATGAAGTGTCCAGTTTTCTTGCACTTGTGACATGTTTTCTTCTTGTAGTCATGAGCAGAAGCTTCATCATTCCTTGAGCTTGACCGTGAAGATTTTCTGAAGCCTTTCTTCTTGGTGAATTTTTGGAACTTCTTCACTAGCATTGCAAGTTCCCTTCCAATGTCTTCAGGATCATCAGAACTACTGTCAGATTCTTCTTCAGATGAGGAAACATCTTTTGCCTTCAAGGAACGAGTTCGCCCATAGTTTGGACCGTAGATATCTCTTTTCTCAGAAAGTTGAAACTCATGTGTGTTGAGCCTCTCAAGTATGTCAGACGGATCGAGTGTCTTGAAATCAGGACGTTCTTGAATCATCAGGGCAAGGATGTCAAACGAACTATCAAGTGATCTCAGCAGCGTCTTGATGATTTCATGTTTGGTAATCTCAGTGGCGCCGAGGTCTTGAAGCTCATTTGTGATGTCAGTGAGCCGGTCAAATGTGTGCTGGACATTCTCATTGTCATTTCGCTTGAAGCGGTTGAAGAGGTTGCGAAGAACACTGATTCTCTGATCTCTCTGGGTTGAGATGCCTTCATTGACCTTGGAGAGCCAGTACCAGACCAGCTTGGATGTCTTTAAGGCACTCACACGGCCATACTGTCCTTTTGTCAGATGACCACAGATGATATTTTTGGCAGTAGAGTCCAGTTGAGTGAACTTCTTGACATCAACAGCAGTGACACCTTCTCTAGCCTTGGGAACGCCGTTCTCGATGACATACCATAGGTCGACGTCAATGGCTTCAAGATGCATGCGCATCTTATTCTTCCAGTAGGGATATTCAGTTCCATCGAAGGCGGGGCACACAGTGGAGACTTCGATTATCCCTGCAGTCAACATAGCTAAAACTCCAGGTGGTTAAACCGAATCACACAGAACAAGGGAGCACCTTTCTCTTATACCAATTGAAAGTGTGTTATATCGACTAGAGGGGGGGTGAATAGGCGAATTTTATGAAAGTCTTCAAAACGTGGGAGTTATGAAGACAACCAGCAAAGATATGCCTATTACTATGCAGCGGAAGTTAGATTACACTAGGCAAGCCATGGTCAAGTATTCAATAGAGTGAAAGCACAATGACAAATAGCTGTAGTGTAATAAGGATCAGGTAGGAAAAAGTTATGAAGCCAAACAGATCATACATTCACGTTGTGAAGACAAAAGATAGAGCAAGCATGCAATGGCTTCACAATGAGTAACAGTAAGAAAAAAGGAAGTGAAGATGAAACCAGTGACTCGTTGAAGACAATGATGTGTTGGACCAGTTCCAGTTGCCATGACAACTGTACATCTGGTTGGAGTGGCTAGGTATTTTTGAACACTGATTCTCTGATCTCTCTCGGTTGAGATGCCTTCATTGACCTTGGAGAGCCAGTCCCAGACCAGCTTGGATGTCTTCAAGGCACTCACACGGCCATACTGTCCTTTTGTCAGATGACCACAGATGATATTTTTGGCAGTGGAGTCCAGTTGAGTGAACTTCTTGACATCAGCAACAGTGACACCTTCTCCAGCCTTGGGAACGCCGTTCTCGACGACATACCATAGGTCGACGTCACTGGCTTCAAGATGCATGCGCATCTTATTCTTCCAGTAGGGATATTCAGTTCCATCGAAAACGGGGCACGCAGTGGAGACTTTGATTATCCCTGCAGTCGACATAGCTAAAACTCCAGGTGGTTAAACCGAATCAAATAGAACAAGGGAGCAACTCGCTCTGATGCCAATTGAAAGTGCGTTATATCGACTAGAGGGGGGGTGAATAGGCAATTTTTATGAAAGTCTTCAAAACGTGGGAGTTATGAAGACAAACAGCAAAGATTATGCCTATTACTATGCAGCAGAAGTTAGATTACACTAGGCCGGCCATGGTCAAGTATTCAATACAGTGAAAGCATAATGACAAACAGCTGCAGTGTAATAAGGATCAGGTAGGAAGAAGTTATGAAGCCAAACAGATCATACATTCACGTTGTGAAGACAAAAGATAGAGCAAGCATGCAATGGCTTCACAATGAGTAACCGTAAGGAAAAAGGAAGTGAAGATGAAACGGGCGACTCGTTGAAGACAATGATGTGTTGGACCAATTCCAGTTGATGTAACAACTGTACGTCTGGTTGGAGCGGCTAGGTATTTAAACCTTAGGACACACAGTCCCGGACACCCAGTCCTGAACACGCAGCTCAGGACACCAAGTCCTCACCGTATTCTCCTTGAGCTAAGGTCACATAGTCCTCGCCCAATCACTCTGGTAAGTCTTCAAGGTAGACTCCCAAACCTTCACAGACTTCGTTCACTGGCAATCCACAATGTCTCTTGGATGCTCTGAACGCGACGCCTAACCGTCTGGAGGATTCACAGTCCTCAAGTGTAATAAGTCTTCAGATCACACAGACAAGAAGACTTAAGTGATGCCCAATGTTCTCTGGCTCTGGGTGGTTAGGGCTTTTCTCCTTGCTAGGAATTTTCTCTCAAAGGCTTCGAGGTGGGTTGCTCTCAAACAACAAAAGCCGTGCACTGAAATCTAAGCAGCCAACCGTTTATGGTTGTAGGGGGTGGGCTATTTATAGCCACTTGGCAACCCGACCTGATTTGTCCGAAATGACCCTGGGTCACTAAGGAACTGACACGTGTCTCAACGGTCAGATTTCAAACTCTCATGGCAACTTTACTTGGGCTACAAGCAAAGCTGACTTGTCCGGCTCTGGACAAGATTTGCTCTCATTGTCTTCACTCAAAGACATAGGTTTTTGATTTAGGCATCACTTCAGTCATTCTGACTGATTCTCCTGGACCCCACTTAACAGTACGGTGGTTCCTATGACTCAACACGAAAGAAAAAGAACTAAGAAAGATCTAACTATTCGAGCTCCATAGGTTTCATAACGTGTCTTCTTTTGTCATAGTCTTCAATGTGAATATCTTCATATACCACCTTTGTCTTCAATGTCTTCATACATTTTTAGGGGTCATCTCTGGTAGTAAAACCGAATCAATGAGGGACTTCTACCTGTGTTATCCTGCAATTCTCACAAACACATTAGTCCCTCAACTAGGTTTGTCGTCAATACTCCAAAACCAACTAGGGGTGGCACTAGATGCACTTACATCTATGTGCATCTAGGCCAGATATTATGCTTAGTGTTTGCATGTGTGCTCGATTTCAAGCGGCACCAAAGGAGTCGCATCACTTAGCTGTGAAGCGAATTCTTCGATATTTGGCTCTCACCCCAACTCTAGGATTATGGTATTCAAAGGGCTCACAGTTTGATTTGGTTGGATTCTCGGATGCTGATTATGCTGGTGACAAAGTTGATCGCAAGTCTACATCAGGCACATGTCACTTTCTGGGACGATCACTTGTATGTTGGTCTTCAAAGATGAAGAACTGTGTATCTCTCTCCACTACTGAATCTGAATACATTGCTGCTGGATCTTGCTGCGCTCAGCTTCTGTGGATGAAGGAAACACTCAAGGACTGTGGCATTCATCTGAAGCAAGTGCCACTTTACTGTGACAACGAAAGCGCCATCAAGATTGCCAACAACCCAGTTCAGCACTCAAAGACAAAGCACATTGAAATTCGTCATCACTTTCTCAGAGATTATGTTGTGAAGGAAGACATTGATATCATACACGTCAACACTGAAGAGCAATTGGCAGATATCTTCACCAAGCCCTTGGATGAGAAGAGGTTTTGCAAGTTACGGTGTGAGCTAAATATCCTGGAATCCTCAAATGTCCTGTGATCAGGCACACATCCTAACACTTATGCATATGATTACTTAGATGTGCAACGCACAAAGTAAAGTATATCTTCAATCAATGAAGACATACATTCTAAGTGTGAATACATTAATGTGGAATTTGACTTCGGAGCGCCACGATAATTGTGCACCGTGTCTGGGTCTAATACTTCCTATACGGTGGGTAACGCCACCACCAAACGTTCCATTTTGAAGTGTTTCACTCATGGCGTTACCTTGCAATGTCTTCACATTTGATTTGGCTTCGAACTCAACATATTTTCATGATTATCTTCACTATGTTGACTACAGATATATATATATATATATATATATATATATATATATGTGTGCTAGTGTTCTGTCCTCTACAGCATTCACTTATAGCTATGTCTTCGTGTTGAATCTTTTTGAACTAAGTGAATGTGATCAGACCCCAAACTTCTCTATGCTTTCTATCTCAAACTCTATCTCTCTAAGTCATATGCATTCTATTGAAACTGTCAAATGTCTTCACTGCGTCCTTGTTAGCAGAAGATATAGAGACAACCATAAAGTCCGTTTTCAATGCTCACTCCTCCACATAAAATCTGGAGAAGCAGGAACGACCGCCCGACAATCCAGGCCTGCGTGGGACGTGGAACAAACCCCAAACTTCCGCAAACTGGCCACGCGTTCCTCAGATGCGAATCGCCAGGGGCACCTGTGTAATAGCACAGTGCCGCCCCTGCGCCTATAAATTCACACTTAATGCGGTCATTATCTCCTTCTTCCACCCTCGCACGAACTCTAGCGCCACCGCTAGCTCTCGACGACGCCGGCGACGAAGCGCTTCGCTGCCGCAACCTCTCCGACGCCGTCTTCACGCCGATCGCGGACATTGTCCTCTCCGCCGTCGCCGTAGGTGTCTTCCGTCGCCAAATTAGGGCACGGAGGATTGAACTGCTCAGCATCATCTCCCACTCCGTCTAGCAGTTCCAAGTGTGGTAAATAAAACTTCTTTTTACAACCCCTTTTGATATCATGGTTCTGTCACTTTCTACCATAAGAAGTTTCTCTTCACACAAGTTAGATCTCTCAATCTGCATCTCATAACATGCCTAGTATATTCACTTGTGCTTCATGAAGTAGTTAGATTCCTCACTTGTACTGATCTGTGGGTTCGTACAAATCTGGAACCAACTTCTTATCTATGAGTGAATGTCTTCGCACGATGAGGTCAATGTCTTCTAAACTGATTAATCTTCAAAACCTTCTGAGAATGCATATGACCTCTTCCCCTTCCCTCGCACCTTAATGCTATCACAGGTACATGTCCGTGGGAGAATCCTTCGGTTCTCATAGTCTGCATTCATTTGCAGAATTCCTACAGCATCACATAAACTCTCCTGAAGCCAGTTCCTATTGGTCCAGCAAAAGAAAGCCTTTGAATCCTTTGAAAGTTTTGAAGCCTTTCAAGTTAAAGTTTATGGCTTCAGAAGCAGCAGCAAGGAAGGGGGGCAGACAGCGACGTGGAGGAACTTCCAAAGATCTGCCTGAAGACCTGGCAGAAATGTATAAAACAGATCCTGAAGAGAATTATGGGCAGCGCAAGACCCGAATCCAATGGATTCGATGCTATTGGGCAGAAAAATGGTTCAAATACCGCTTCACAACCCAAGAGTATGGTGAGAAAAGTGCCATCAAAAGACCGTGGGGAGACATCTTACACAAGAACCTTGTACCCAGGTCCAGAGATGAAGCTATTGCCCAAAGCTTCTATCCATGCATGGTTCGTGGGCCACAGCCTGATGATGCACATCCGTCGTCACTACTCTGGTGTCGTGACGACAATCTGTTCAAGCGCAACTTCCAGTTTGCCCAACAACCAGCGAAGCAGAACAAGAAGAAATTTGGGTTAGACTTCAACCCTGGTCCCTCAGCACCAAGGGTAGATGGCACATGCGACGCAGAACCCAATATCATCGGTCCGTATAACAACCTTGAGGGCCTCATCACCCGCATCTTAGTCCAAGGGACTGCCGTGAATGACCCTCCAGCTGACTCTGAGTCTGATGAAGCTCCTGCTGTACCGAAGCCAAAGCAGTCGAAGAAGCCAAAAGCTTCAAAGTCGGCCCCTTCATCAAAAATCTCAAGGGCGAAGCCATTGGCAACTGCACCTCCTGAAGACAGTGTGCAGTCTGAAGACGTATCCCGCGTCTCCAAGCCCCAGAAGGCCAAGGTGCCTCAGCCACACACCGGCAAAGAGCTCACAGCTGCTGCCATTCTGCGCAGCGAAGCCATTGATCTGTCAAGTGATGAAGATCTTGGAGATGACGCTCTAGAGCAGCTCATCAAGAGCAAAGAAGAAGCTGAAATCTTCAACAATTTGCCTCTCTTTGATGTCGCCATCATCCACAACTTCATCGACGAATGGTTTGCCACACCAAACATCAGCTTCGAAGATCTGCAGCTGCCCGTTGGCCTCAGCGTCGCCTTCCAAGGCGCTATTGCTTCAGAACTTGCAATTGCCCAGCGCATTGTTGAACTGAAGCAGAAAATTGATCATGAAAAGGCTTAGTTCAAGAAGAATATGGCCACGCTCAGCGTGCAAGAAGTGAAGAGCTTCAAGATCATGTTGCATGAGCTTAAGGAAAACTTTCTAAAGAAGCATGCCGAAGCTCAGGGTTCACGTGAGCGGATGAAGTCTCTGGCTGAAAGATGTGTGCAAGCCTACAATGAGGCCGAGAAGTGCAAGGCACTTGGGCGTCCTGGCATCGACCCCAAGATGGCCGCGAAGAAGAAGAAGAAGCCTGCTATGGCTGAACCAGAGGCACCAAGGCAAGAAGCAGTTCCAATAGTCTTCCCAACTGCAATGACTGGCTCGAAGCCAAAGAGCCGGTCAACCGCTTCAGAGCTCAAGAGGACGCGAACTGCAGAGGCTGAAGCCAGGAAGAGGAAGCACTCTGAAGCCTCTCCTTCTGCTCCCACTTAGAAGAAGCGAAAGATCAAGAAAGCTCGGGCTGCTCCCACAGAGCCCTTGATGGTTGAACCCCTTTCTGTTGTCTATCCTGACACAGAACGACAATTGACAGTTCATGAGCCTGCTTCCACAGAGGCTCCTGAAGCTGAAGACATACCAGCAGCCGACCCCATCGCTGCTAAAGACATTGGTCATCAGGACAATGTACAAGATGATGCAACCCTTCCTCAGTATGAACACAGCGAACTCATCAGCATTGGTCGTCCTCTGACGCCAATTGCACAAGATGCGTCATGGGCGGATCGCCCCCAAGAGGAGGAAGACAATGAGGCCCAGCCCACTCCAACCCCACAGGCGTCGTCTGCATTCCGCAGGCTTCGCAAAGGTCCAAGGCCTCAAGTCTATGCTGAAGACATTCTGGCTGCATCAGCCGCAGAAAAAGCACCACAAGAGCCCACTCCTATGCTCCACCAAGAAGCAGTTCTTCAGGAGAACGTGCTTGTGACCGACCCTCCAGCTAGTCAAGCGGAGGCTGAAAATATTGAGGCTGCCACAACCAACACTAAAGCCAATGTGGAGCCCTCCCTACCAAAAGCTTCAGAAGACAGCGAAGCTACTGATCCAGACACTTCTGTTCCTGAGTCTGCTGTAGGTCCTCAATTTGATTACCATGTTGAGCACCGGCTTAATGTCCAGAAGCCAGTCCCAAGGCTGCCGAGGTTCCCAGGTCCTGTATCTGCACCTGGATCCTTTAACATCAATAGCTTCAAGGCAGACAATACATTCTTCAACAGCTCCAAGAACCCCTATTCAAGGGAAAGGATTTCATCAGATAGGTTCTGGAGCTATCCTCAGCGCAGCTACTACTCATGCATCCTATACAACCAAGTTCGCATCTTCCCGCACAAGCGCCTTGATGTTGAAGCCATTGCTGGTCTGCCCTGTTTAGAGGAAGCATTGGATTGCTTCAAGCAAGTGGGTCTGCTGCAATTTGTAACTGATGAAGAGCACTGGAACGAAGAGCTTCTGTTGCAATTCTATGCCACCCTCCACATCAAAGGATACAACAGAGATCCGAAGACTTGGGCCCTGGAGTGGATGACCGGCAATGTCCATCATGAAGCCAATGCATTTGATATCATTGAGCTCACCGGCCTGCCCACTCCTGGCGAACTCTTCGAGGAAGGCTGTCCACTACACACTGAAGCTCTTGAGAGCATATTCCAGAGGCCTGAACCAAATATGAGTCAGATGCTCTCCATGATGAAGCCATTGCCCCACGATGCTCCTTATCCAACAGAGTTCTTCGTTGAAGAATTTGAGTACCTGCCCAGAACCATCTATCACATTATCCGGCGGACTCTCTGGCCTATCAAAGGGCACTCTCCAAATGCCAAGATCGAGGGTGCAATGAAGACTCTGCTGTTTTGTATCCTTCATGGCAAATGCTTCAACGCACAGGACTTCTTCATACGCCAACTAGCTGCATCAGGCTCAGATCTGTTTGGTTTAAAGTTCTATGCTCCTTGGGTAATGAGACTGATCAAGCTTCACTCTGCGATCTCATATCAGCCCTCAGCCCGCAACCATCGGATCTTCTTGCCAGATGTGGATACCTCTGCTGAAGCTATATATCCTGAGCCTGCCAAGCAACCTTTGAGTCTTCAGAATGCAGAACACCAGAGCTTCACTCAGAACGATGAAGGTGTTGAAGCCATCTCCAGGGTGTATCCTTTGGCTGGCACTACACGTGCACCACACCCTGCTTCAACTGAAGCCACTGACAGTGCAACTGCTTCAAGACCCAAGAAGCGCGCTCGTGTTCTCAATAACCAAGAGCTTCTTGTGGCCCTTCATCAAAAACAAGATAGGCATCATGACTGGCTAAAGCGTCAGATGAAAAGCCTCTTGGCGGATGTTAATCGTCTTCGAAATCTTGCCACCAAGAATGCTTTCGTCACTCATGAAACCTGTCGTCGTACATGGAAAGGGCTATCAATGATGTGTACTGAAGCTGAACTTGAAGAGGATGGCTTCACTGAGTGATTCAAGTTTGACACCACACCTCCTAGAAGGGCTGTGATGCGAAACACACCATCACTTGAAGACTATGAGTTCTCTTCATCTACTGCGACAGTAACTGCACGAGTCATTGAGGATGAAGACGATGCAACTTCACCACCACCCTCTTCTGCACCGCCAAACACCTCCAACGACCCTGCTGCTCCTGGGAACGAGTAGACACTCTATGTCTTCAAACCTTTTTGGTCCTTACTGACAAAAGGGGGAGAAGCATATGGGTTGATAGTCTTCAAGCGGGTCCATATGGGCGGGTGCTTTATGTTTAGCTATATTTTGCTTCATGCTTACAACTCTCGTTTTACATTTGGTTCTTATGAGTTGTAACACTTAAACCAGATGGTCGTCTGCTACTTGTTTGCCACCCTGTTTTGCGAAGATAAATTCCGCATGTGCGACGATAAATTCCACACCTATCTCATTCTGCAGACATCCATTTTCCATTATGCATGTCATTATCTTCATATACTTTCACATGCATAGTGGATTGTCATCATAAGCTGAAGTGGATCTCCACAAGTACAACCTGCCATGTGCATTTGCACTCCAAAAGAAAATTAACTTATATGCACATCTTCAGGGGGAGCCCTTGCAACTTATGAAGACAATTCCTCATCCTTTACAATTTCACAGACTATATTCCCCGTTGAAAACTTCAACTAGTTTGTCATCAATCACCAAAAAGGGGGAGATTGTAAGTGCATCTAGTGCCACCCCTAGTTGGTTTTGGAGTATTGACGACAAACCTAGTTGAGGGACTAATGTGTTTGTGAGAATTGCAGGATAACACAGGTAGAAGTCCCTCATTGATTCAGTTTTACTACCAGAGATGACCCTTAAAAATGTATGAAGACATTGAAGCCAAAGGTGGTCTATGAAGATATTCACATTGAAGACTATGACAAAAGAAGAAACGTTATGAAGCCTATGGAGCTCGAAGACTTAGATCTTTCGTAGTTCTTTTTCTTTTGTGTTGAGTCATAGGAACCACCGTACTGTTAAGTGGGGTCAAGGAGAACCAGTCAGAATGACTGAAGTGATGCCTAAACCAAAAACCTATGTCTTCGAGTGAAGACAATGAGAGCGAATCTTGTCCAGAGCCGGACAAGTCAGCTTTGCTTGTAGCCCAAGTAAAGTTGTCATGAGAGTTTGAAATCTGACCGTTGAGACACGTGTCAGTTCCTTAGTGACCCAGGGTCATTTCGGACAAATCAGGTCGGGTTGCCAAGTGGCTATAAATAGCCCACCCCC